>NC_132792.1:146354677-146659677 GCF_048418805.1 Vulpes vulpes | reverse complement strand
ATATAATATAAAGCATAAGATGGCACACTTTTCCTGTAAAGGGCAAGAGAGTAAATGTTGTGGATTTGGGGGCCATAGAACTTTTGTCACAAATACTCAGCTCTGCAATGGGGTGTGAAGCAGCCACAGACAAATGCAAGTGAAGGAGCCTGGCTATGCTCCAATCAAACTCTATGTACAGAGATGCCTGGGTGGCTCAGCGGTTGAGCCTTCAGCTCAGGGTGTGATCCTGGGGTCCAGGATCAAGTCCTACATCGGGCTCCTTGTGGGAGGGCCTGCTTCTCCCTCTACCTATGTCTCTGCCTCTCTCATGAAAAAATAAATGAAATCTTTAAAAATAAAATAAAATAAAACTCCATGTACATAAGTATCTCATAAGGCTGTATTTGGCTCACTAATCACAGGTTTGTTAACCCTTAGTATAAAAGAAAATGGCAGTAGGATGGCAAAAAGTCTTATACAGGGGCAAAGTTTCTCCCATTAAATGAAGTGTTGCAATATTCTAAGTGAACTGTAAAAAGTCAGTGTCTCTCAAAGGTGGTCAGATCATTCTTCGCTCTGTGTGTGTTGTGGCAGGGGATGTCTCAAGCATTGTAGGATATTGGGGAGCATCCCTGGCTTCAACCCACTAACTTCCAGTAGCAACCAAACCATTTGTGACAACCAAAAATGTCTCCTAACACTGCCACTGTCCCCCAGGGAGCAAGTACCTCCCCATTAAGACCAATGTCCTAAAGCAACCACTAAAACTTAATATTTTTAAAGATTTTATATATTATTCATGAGAGACACAGAGAGAGGCAGAGACATAGGCAGAGGGAGAAGCAGGCTCCCTGATGCGGGACTCGATCCCAGCACCCCAGGATCACAACATGAGCCAAAGGCAGATGCTTAACCACTAAGCCACCCAGGTGCCCCACAATGACTAAAAATTACAAAAAGATAGAGATAAAAAATCCAACAGGTAAATTAAAATAGAAGTCTGGGGGCACCTGGGTGGCTTAGTCAGTTAAGCATCCAACTCTTGATCTTGGCTCAGGTCATGATCTCAGGGTTGTGAGTTCGAGTCCTGGATAGGGCTCCATGCTCAGTGCAAGCCTGCTTGAGATTCTTTCTCTCCCTCTCCCTCTGCCCTTCCCCGTAGTGCTACATAAATAAATAAATAAATAAATAAATAAATAAATAAATAAATAAAAATCCTTTTAAAAAAATAGAAGTCTAGAAAATATTTAAATAGAAGGCAGGAAAAAAAGAAGGCAGGAAAATTTCCTCCCTTGTGTCTCTCTCTCTTTCAAAGGAAAAAAACAAGGGAGGAAAAACAGAAAATAAATAATAAGATGGTAAATATAAATCCAACCATCTCAATACTGCATTGTATGTTAATGGAGGCTACACACTCCAATTAAAAGGCAGATATTGTGAAAATGAATAAAAAGCAAGACCCAACTGTATGCTGTATCAAGAAACACACTTCAAATATGAGGGCATAAATAACTTGAACATAAATTAACAGGAAAAGATATACTATGCAGACAGTAAGCAAGAGAAAACTATAGAGTATATTAAAGATATACAAATAAAATCAAATTCAAGGTTGAAGGGCATTAATAAGATAAAAAGGGGTATTTTGTAATGTAAAAATTAAAAGGAAGATGAAAGACCTGTCCCCCCAGAACTATAAAATATTGATGAAAGAAACTAAAGATGATACAAACAAATGGAAAGATATTCCATGCTCATTATTGAAAGAACCAACATTGTTAAAATGTCCATACCACCCAAAGCAATCTACAGATTTAATGCAATTTCTATCAAAATATCAACATCTTTCACAGAATGAGAACAAATAATCCTAAAATTTGTACAGAGCCACAAAAGACCCCAAATAGCCAAAGAAATCTTGAGAAAGAACAAAGCTGGAAATATCCTAATCCCAGATTTCCAGATGTACTGCAAAGCTCTAGTAATCAAGACAGTATGGTACTGGCATAAAAAGGACACATAAGTCAATAGAATAGGATAGACAGCCAGAATATATGTGATTAATTAATCTACAACAAGATAAGCAAGAATATACAATGGGGAAAAGATGGTCTCTTCAATAAATAGCGTTGGGAAAACTGGACAAAAGAAAAGAACAAAACTGGACCACTTTCTTACACCATATGCAAAAATAAAATGTATTAAAGACCTAAATTTGAGACCTGAAACCATAAAACTTCTAGAAGAAAACACAGGCAGCAATTTCCTTGACGTTAGCCATAGAAACATTTTTCTAGACATGTCTCCTCAGACAAGGGAAACAAAAGCAAAACTAAACTACTGGGACTACGCCAAAATAAAAAGTATTTGCACAGTGAAGGGAACCATCAACAAATGACAAGGCAATCTACTGAATGGGAGGAGACACTTGCAAATGATGTATCCTATAAGGGGCTAATATCCAAAATATATAAAGAACTTATACAACTCAGGGTGCCTGGCAGGCTCAGTGGTTGAGTGTCTGCCTTTGGCTAAGGTCATGATCCTGGGGTCGATAGGATGGAGTCTCCAATCGGGCTCCCCGCATGGAGCCTCCTTCTCCCTCTGCCCATGTCTCTACCCTCTCTATGTATCTCATGAATAAATTTTTAAAAAATAACTTATACAACTCAATACCAAAAAAACCAAACAACCCAGTTAAACAATAGGAAAAAAATGGACAGAGGAACTGAATAGACATTTTTTCCAAAGAAGACATATAAATGACCAAAAGACACATGAAAAGACGCTCAGCATTGCTCAGCATCAGGGAAATGCAAATCAAAACCACAAGATGTTAACTCACCCTGTCAGAATGGCTAAATTAAAAAAGACAAGAAATAACTAGTGTTGTCAAGGATGTGGAAAAAAGGAACCCTTGTGCACTGTTGATGGGAATGCAAATTGGAGCTGCCACTATGGAAAACAATATGGAGAGCCCTTAAAAAATAAAAAATAGAATTACTATATGATCCAGTGATTCCACTACTGGGTATTTACCCAAAGAGAACAACACTAATTTGAAAAGATATATGCACTCCTATGTTTATTGCACATTGTTTACAATAGTCAAGATGTGGAAGCAACCCAACTGTCCATCAGTAGATGAATGGATACTGAAGGTGTGGTATATGTGCATAATGGAATATTACTCAGCCATGAAAAGAATGAGAGATCTTGCTATTAGCAACAGCATGGATGGGCCTACAGGATATGATGCTAAGTGAAAAAGCCAGTCAGAGAAAGACAAATACCATATGATTTCACTCATATGTGGAATTTAAGAAATGAAACACATGAACAAAGAAAAAAAGAGACAAACCAAAATACAGACTCTTCACGATAGAGAACAAAGTGGTGGTTACCAGAGGGGGGAAGGAGAGGGGATGAAGAGAGCACCTATCTTGATGAGCACTGAGTATTATATAGAACTGTTGAATCGCTAAAATGGTACACCCGAAACTACAGTTCACTGTATATGAACTATACTGGATTTAAAATGAAAAAAGTAAACTGTGTCAGTGAGCACAGGCTTGTGGCATGGCCAGTGAGGGGGAGAGCAGCAGGGGGAGGAGACGGTGTCAGAGTGACAGGCAGTGCCTTTAGGCCAAGGTACAGATGACAGATGTGGATTCTCTTAAGTGGATGAGAAGTCATTGGAAGGTGTCAAGCAGGGAAGGAGGTGCTCTGGGAAAGGGTACAGAGGAGAGAGTCCGGGAAGAAGTCTGCAGCTGCCTCTCTGCCCTGTCCAGGATCACTGCTTCCCATCTGGGCTGTGGGGACAGAACTCTAAGTGACAGAGTAGCAGCGGCATTAACAATCCCCGGGGCACCTGGGTGGCTCAGGTGGTTAAGCATCTGCCTTCAGCTCAGGTCATGGTCCGGGGTCCTGGGATTGAGCCCCACGTCAGGCTCCCTGCTCAGCGGGTAATGTGCTTCTCCCTCTCCCTCTGCCTCTCCTCCCTGCTTGTGCTCTCTCTCTCTTTCTTAAAAAAAAAAAAAAAAAAAAGAATCCCTTCCCCTTGCCTCATTCCATCTTCTCGCCCTTTAGCTCTCAGCTCAGGGAAGCTTCTTTGACACCTTCTGTATTATTTTATCCGTGATACTCCATAGCTCTCCTTCATAACCTTTTTACACTTTAAAATTATATATATATTTGTGCAATTCTTTGATCCATGTCTCTTCCTTTGAACTATAAACTTGAGAGCAAGGACCATGTCTTGTGCTCACCACCAGGGGCAGATGAAGGTTTTGTGGGGGTGGAAGATTTGATCATTTGGTGGGGAGAGCCTCTTTAAGAAAATAAAGATATGGGGATCTCTGGATGGCTCAGCAGTTTGGTGCCTGCCTTCGGCCCAGGGCGTGGTCCTGGAGTCCTGCGGTCAAGTCCCACGTTGGACTCAAGTTCCACGTCGGACTCCCTGCAGGGAGCCTGCTTCTGCCTGTGTCTCTGCCTCTCTCTCTGTGTGTCTCTCATGCATAAATAAATAAAATCTTTTTAAAAAAAGAAAATAAAGATATAATTATAAATAAAAGATTAACCACAAATAAATGTTCATTTAGAGTGAGTATGGGATTTGCCGCAAAATCCTAGAGCTTAGGAGCTGGAAGTCCCTTCTGAGGAGCTCACTTGGACATTTAGTAGACATATAGAGAAATGCTTCCTGGTGGTAACGAGGCTTCCTCCGCCTACTTACAACATTCCACAATTCCACAATTCCCAGCACTCACGCGGGCTGGACAGGTGAGGGGCCTGAAGCTTCATCGTCATTAGATGCTCAGTACTTCCATCTCTGTCCATCACCATAGCCCCAGCACCGCGCTGCTGTACAGGAGATGCTCAATGATTCACAGCTGCTGTAATGGTAACGATTATCTTCTTGCCCACATCTGAGTGTCGACCAGGATATGCAAAGACAAGAGAGGAGAAGAAGACGTCTCATCTCAACTCATACAACCAGTAAATGAGTGAGGTAGACAATCACAAGTGTGATGTCTTTTTAGGACAAGATTAATATGTCACCAGGAAGGACAGGAAGTTGAGTAACTTTTCTTCCAGAAGGCAAATCAAAGTTGGGAAGAGAAGACCACGAAGGTCAGTTAGGAGAATTCAGGCACACAAGGTGGCTGATGGGGCATTTTATGTTTTTATGAAAGTACAGTAGCAGCTAACACAAACTTCCATTTTGTTTTTTATTTCTTAAAAGATTTTATTTATTAGAGAGAGCATAAGCAGAGGGGAGGGAGAGGCAGAGGGAGAAGAAGATTGCCAATGAGCAGGGATCTCTATGCAGGGCTTGATCCCAGACCCTGAGATCATGACCTGAGCCAAAGGCAGATGCTTCACCAACTGAGCCACCCAGGCACCCCTTATTCTTTATTTTTTTAGCAGTTTTTTTAAGTAGGCTCCATACCCAGCATGGAGCCCAACTCAAGGCTTGAACTCATGACCCTGAGATCAAGACCTGAGCTGAGATTAAGGGTCAGACACTTAACTGACTGAGCCACTCAGGCACTCCCAAATTTCCATTTTAGACCAGAAGTTATAGCGCCTAGCTGCGGATGAGACAGGGCGGACCACCACACTAAAAGGCTTGGCACTCAGAGAGATGTGATGGCTATGTGCCCAGACATAGCCCATCTTAAAGCCAAACTGTCTAACAGAGCTTCCTCTCCAGGGGCTGGGCAGGAGGGTGGAAACCAGGGCTGAAGGGGTGTGGTTGAACCACAGGCAATAGCATGGAGCAAGTAGTTTTCATAAAGAACGAGGGTGGAGCCTCAAGAAATCTGTCAGGGTGTTTGCTGATAGCAAGGCCATCATAAAATAAGAATGCAACATCTGGATTCTGATATAGTCACCTGAGCACATAAAAACACTTAATATTTCATTTGGGGAATTCATGCAACAAGCACTGAAAGCCTTCCGTGGGCTAGGCAAATACTTGCTTTCTTCTTTACATATGTTTCTCTCCATTTTTGTACCTAAATAGCTTAAGTCAAGTTTATCTGGACACTTGCAAATAATGATACATCTTAACATAGGTATTGTGCCCCCCAGACGTGCTCAGACCTCAGCCTTCCCTACTATTTTTAAAACAACTATTAGGTGAGCCCCGCTGTCCCAGGCACTGTGCTAGACTCTCACATTCTCCCATTTGATCCTTACACCTATGCTTCCTAGTGGTGGTCATCATCTGCTCTGCTCTGCACAGCCCCATCTGATCTGTTTCCCAGATAACAGTAATTCTTTTTTCTTGGGAAAACCATTCCTTTCTTACTCCAGACACATAGTTCTGGTGGAGGCTGCCAATTCCTACGCTCACTCTGCTACCAAGAGGAATGGATACATTGCTTGGGATGAGCCAGTGGTGATACACCATCTCTTTGTTCATAGTGAGTGTTCTGGGAATGAACACAGAACCAAAGCCTGGCCAGAGTTTTGCCCCAGTGTTTTTCAAATTAGGGTCAGGAGAGAAGTTCTGTCTTTAACCTCTGACCTCAAAGATGAAAGCATAGGACTACAGCTCTAGACTTTTGGAAACAGCCAGGCTGAGAGAATAAAGCAAATGTGGAATCTAGAAGTACAGAGACAGATGGAGCCAAGCTGTCTCTGAGGCCACATATGACTTGGCCCTCCCCTTGATTTGGTTCCTCAAAGCATTTGATTCCCCCTTCCTGCTGTAGCTAGTTTAGTTTTAGGATTTCGCTGAATGTAACCAAGAGTCTTCTGAAGGTGTTTTCTATTTGGACAAATCCCAGAATCTCAGGCAGCCCCTGCAGCAGACCTAGAGTCTCAGATCCTGTTCCTCTGAGTTTTGACATGCTTTTGAAATTCTCTTCCTTCCTTTATAGCTGCTACCCCAGCACAGTAGAGCTAGAGCTCACAGCTCTGGCTTCAGCTCATAGCACTACTAAGATAGGCTGGAATCTTCAAAGACTTCATTAAAATTCTGAGGTAACAGCAAGCAAATAAATAATATGAAGTAAGAAATGTACAAAATAGATATGATTACAGAGCAGAAGAATTCAGCTAGCCCATGCTTCAGGGCCTGTTGACCTATTCTACTGCATGCGCTACACTGAGATTGCTTCATTCTAACCCTAAAGATGTGGCAAAACGTTTTAGCAATCCAGCTTGGGATCCCTGCTTCCTAGCTGAGTCTGACTACACATAGAGAGCATTGTTTAAAACATTAGCTAATGTAAAAAGCCGAATTGATTTATAGATGCAATGCAATCCCAATCAAAATCCCAGTAGGCTTTTTTTTTTTAATTTTACACTTCATAAGCTGATTCTAAAATTCACATAGAAATGTAAAGAACTAGAATAGCCAAAACAAGTTTGAAAAAGAGAAACAAAATCGGAAGGTTTCTGCTCATTAAAGAACCACTACAGCAATTCCTCAAAAAGTGAAACATATGTAAACAAATGTAAAAGTTAAAACTATAAAACTTCTAGAAGAAAACATATAAGAAAATCTTTGTGACCCTGGGGTAAGCAAGGATTTCGTAAGCACAAAAGTACAACCTTAAAAGAAAAAAAATAAATTAGACTTCATGAAAATGAAAAACTTCTATTCAGCAAAAGACACCATTACAAAAATGAATAGGCGAGCTATTGGCTGATAGAAAATGTTTGCAAAGTGTATATCTGACAAGGATTGGCATCTAGCAGATACGCACATATATATATATAGATGCAGAACTCTTGCAACTCAGTAATAAATCAACCCAATCTTTAAACAGGTACACAAAGGGGTGCCTGGGTGGCTCAGTTGATTGAGCATCTGACTCTTGATTTTAGGTCAGGTCATGATCTCAACATTATGGGACTGAGCCCCGCATTGGGCTCCATGCTTACTGTGGAGTCTACTTGAATTCTCTCTCTCCCTCTCCCTTTACCTCCTGCCCTGCCCACCACTCGTACTCTAAATAAATAAATAAAATCTTTTAAAAATAAAAATAGAAAGGTACACAAAATTTCAATACTTCATAGACACAAGAAGATTTAAGAAGAGCCATGAAAAGATATCCAACCATTAGTTACCAGGGAAATGCAAATTAACCCAAAATGAGATGCCACTAACCACCTACCAGAACAGCTAACATTAAAAAAAAATGGATACCACCAACTACTGGCAAGGGTGTGGCACAAGCTGGACTCCCAGTATGTTGTAGGTAGAAATATAAAATGGCACAACCGCTTTGAGAAGAAGTCTGGCAACCCCCAGTACTAAATACTGTAATCCTCCTGCGTCTATGGGGGGGTTGTTTCAAGACCCCCAGTGGATGCCTGAAACCACGGGTGGTATTGAACCCTACATATGTTATGTTAGGTTTTTCCCATGCATGCGCACCTATTATAAAATTTAATCAGAAATTAGGCACAGTGAGAGATTAACAACAATAACCAATATTAACATAGAATAATTATAACACACTGTAATAAAAGTTATATAAATGTAGTCCATTATAGTACTGTCCTCATCATCCTTCTTGTGATGCTGTGAGATGACATGAAGTGAGGGGAATGATGTAGGTATTGTGATGCAGCATTAGGCTACTGCTGAACTTTTTAAAAAAGATTTTATTTATTTATTTGAGAGAGAGTGAATGAGAGAGAGAGAACGGGGACGGAGAGAGGAAGAAGCAGACTCCCCACTGAGCAGGGAGCCCGATGTAGGGCTTGATCCCAGGACCCCAGGATCATGACCTGAGCCAAAGGCAGATGCTTAACCAACTGAGCCACCCAGGCACCCCAATTATCATTTCATTTTTAAAAGAAAAAAAGATTTTTTTTTTATCTATTCATGTGAGACACAGACAGAAAGGCAGAGACACAGGCAGAGGGAGAAGGAGGCTCCCCCCACCTCTGATGTGGGAGCCTGATGTGGGACTAGATCCCAGAACCCCGCAGATCTTGACCAGAGCTAAAGGCAGACGCTCCACCACTGAGCCACCCAGGTGCCCCATAATTTCATTTTTTAAAAGGTACTTAGGAAATTGGAAAAGAACTTCGACATAGACATTCTTAACCCTTGGACTGGTGAAACTAATCTGAGGACAGGTGAGACTGCATAAGACAATCACCACAGCACTCAAAGACAAGAACTCCGCCACTCACGTAGCCCCTGTCCCCATTTCACAGACAAGGAAACTGAAGCAAAGTGGAGGCACCTGCCAAGGATTGAAATCCAAGCATCTTTAACTCCACAGACCAAGTGTTCATCTGCCACACCCCAGCATCTTCCAAGAGTTCCCAAACTAGGAGCTTTGAGGTAGGAGGAGGGGGTCCCCATGCTAGCCTCAGGTGACTTCTCTGACTCCCACCTGCTCCTCCCATCGCACTCCACAGGCACATGCAATGTGCAGCTTCCAACATGTATGATATCACTGTATGCATCTTCTCTCCAGGCGAATTCTGAGAAGGCTTTTGTTTTTTGTTTTTTTTTTTTAAGATTTATTTATTTACTTATTTATGATAGAGAGAGAGAGAGAGAGAGAGAGAGAGGCAGAAACACAGGAGGAGGGAGAAGCAGGCTCCATGCCAGGAGCCCGACGTGGGGACTCCATCCCGGGACTCCAGGATCGCGCCCTGGGCCAAAGGCAGGCGCTAAACCGCTGAGCCACCCAGGGATCCCCCTGAGAAGGCTTTTGTATATAAACAAAGAAGTTTATAAATTCTGTCCCTTCTCAGGACTAGTGCTACACTTTATAGTTATGTGTATTTCCAGGAACCACAGGACACACCCTTAAGCCATGGCACAAAATATTTTAAATTAAAACACCTACTCCAGAAACTTGAAGTTCCCCCAAATAAATCTCACAGAATCACAAAGTTGGCCAAGTCCCCAGAAGCCTTCTTTTTTTTTCCCCCCAGAAGCCTTCTAATGGGGAGCACTGGGCAGCCTCCACGCCAGCACTCAGACATGTGGTCTTCTTGCTTTTGACCTCAGGCCTCATTTGATGACTTGCGGGTTCCCAGAAGGATTTCACTCCTGATATTAGCCAGAGAGCCCAAACAAACAAGGCCTTGCATTTATAGCCTTTTATCTTCATTTCACTTTAAATAGTTTGTCCTTCTGTGTGTCGGGGGTGGGGGTGGGGGGGCTGTTCCCTCTGAATGGCCATCAAGTGACCTAGGGGCCAGGGAAGCTCTCCGCAAACATGGGGTTCTGTCCTAGGTACCGCATTCACACAGTCCCCTTCTCAATAGTTCAACAGTCACGTTGGAAAGCCTGACTCCAATGGACCCTGACATTGCCTTGCTGTTGGGGAAGGTCATCAGAAAGACGTGACTGCTAATTGACCCGTGAGCTGGACCCCAGCACTTGGAGGCTCATCACCCCCTCCCCTGTCCTGGGAATGTGGGTTCTGCTTGCCTTCCCCACTCCTACTAGAGACTGCTCCAAGGACAGAGCCCTGAGGGAGTGATGTGGTTTTATGAACACCTACATGGTTTATGTGACTGAATCCAGTTAAAGGGCCTCTTTATACACTTTTAAGATTTGGCAGGCGAGTGTAGGAATCCATTAGTCTTGGTGCCGCCCAAGACAAGTCTCAGATGTAAGTTCCCTTGGCTTATTAAAACTGCCACCTGCCAAGCTGGAGCGGCCTGACTCTTCCGTTTCTCTCTGCCCTCTGAGTACAGAGACCAGTTTCCGATCACACCTGGGAAGTTTCTGGCAGGATTATGAACCCGTACTTGCTGTGTGGCCCTGACCAAGTCTCTTGACTTCTCTGGGCTTCTTATCTCCTCTACAGATGAGAACAAGCCAACTGGACCCAGTGTGAGCAGTGTGAAGCAGGAGCTGGGAAGAGACTGCCCCCACCCAAGAGATTTACAGAAACACAGTCAGGGGTTTTCGCATTTTTCATTCTCATCTCTAAGGCCTCGAGGGGCTCACGTGGCAGGACCCTGGACGAGGGTATTCTCTATTAGTAGTCTCTGCTCTCCACCTTCTTCCGACCTGCCTTTGGTCTCAGAAGCCAACTTCCAGAGACTACAGTCAGGGCACCCTCACCTCCAGCTTTGATTGGGTTTGGCCAATGGAGGACTACAAGAGGAAGAGGTAGGGGTGAGACTCCTGGCACCTCCACACTCTCCTCTCCATTTCCCTGTGTTCCTGGCAGTGGCAGCCTTTTGCAGATACAGATCTGGTTGGGCGGCCCCTCCTCCTGGACTCCAGCTCCCAGGGGTTTCCATCACAAAGTTCCTTTTACCTTATCTCTCCAGGGGACGGGCGTTAAAAAGACTTCTTGCCATTGTCAGCCACTGTCAGCCACCGGGGACCTCACACCTCTTATCAGTTCCCTTGACCCTGCAAACACCTCTGCAGACTGTCCTTCCATGACCAAACCCTCTGAATGGGCTCTTTCCTGTCATACCTATCTGACGCAGACTCTTACTGGTACCTTTCTTCTGGCATTCAGAATTGGTGTTCTAACCAACCCTGGCTCGGGACAGGTTCCCCTATAAGACCAAGAGGCGAGTTTTGAAGGGACAAAGCAAAGATCTCTTTGTGCCAGGCACTTTGTCTTCCAGCTGCACACACCCTCTCTCATCCTGGGTGCAAATGAGTGAGTGGAAAGTCATCTAATGGTCGGCTACTGGGTGACATGTTTTACCAAACACAATCCTGTTGCTCACCATAATTATCTGTATTTGTGTGTAAGCTGCATTCCTCTGGCCATCTGTCTTATTTTTGGTTGACAGACTTCCAGATTCCCACTCTTTTATTCATGCATAATACACAAATGATTCACAAATGGGAAAGTCAGCAGGGCTCCTTCTACCTCAGTCTCCTCGTCTGTATAAACGGGATAATAATACTGTCAACCTCACAGAGCTGGTGTGAGAATTAAATGAGTAACATCTGTGTTTAGAACAGCAGGTGCAAAGTATTGTCTAATACTATTATTATACTCTCTCATCTGGTTCCTCTTGGCTCACTTTCCTGAGCTTGTCTGTGGGCAGGGAAGCAGGGGACCTGGGTAGGAATCCCCAAGTCGCCCCACTTTCAATGTTTTCCTCAGCTTTCCCCTCCCCCTCCCCCTCCATACCCCATTGCAGAGTAGATCTCCTTCTTTGCCATCTTTTCTATCCCAAGAAGCTTCTGGAAGGGCAACCAGAGCAAGCTGTGATCCTTATGTGTTCTGCTTTCAGTTCTAGACTGGAGGTTTTCATATGGTGGCCTAGAGAGCCCTAGGGCTCCCAAAAAGCACCCCCCCCACACACACACACACCAGACCACAGAAAGTGGGTATCACTCTAGGTCACATCCTTTAGCTTGCTTTTATCTGTTTAAGCTTTCTTTCAAGATTTTGTTTGAACAGAGGCTTCCAGGACTTTAAAAAGTTGGAAATCCCTGTTCTGAGATATTGAAGCCCTAGATCTGGCAACTCTCAGTCTTAATTTCTTGGACTCCAGTGCCAAGGAACTTTCTTTACTTCATTCAAATAATTTGTATTCTTTTCTATTTCTGATGCTCTGTAACAGATACGTGAACAAGCACATCTTTGTGTATTTGCCTGGGATGTCTTTCCCAGGTGCTGAGCATGTTCAGCAAATATTGTCTCCTTAATTCGCAGGCCTCTAGGGAAGAAAACTACAGCACTGTTTAACAATAGAAACCTTTGAAGGCACTTGATGTTTACTGGCACCCTACTCAGCTACTGGAATACTTCCAACCCAGGAATCAAAAGACTACTAGGACTCTATCCTGATAAGACTGGGCCAAGCCTGCTCCTAATGGCTGCTAGCAATAAGGGAAGTAGGGTAGCAGAAACTGTACAGGACTGGCAGGGAATACGTGAAAGGAGCAAAAGACCTAACCTCCAGATCTTTGCCTGGAATGCCTTTATCCCAGATTGCCACAAGGCTCCCTCTCATTTGGCTCAACTATTATCCTATTAGAACTGCCTTAAGACTAGGGGCACAAGAAGCTCCTGCCTTGGGCTCTGAGCTCTCTGGTCGTCTTCTAACCATAATCTTTTCCACCGAGCAAGAAGCCCATGGGCCAAGGGCCCACTCAATTTCCTGCTCCTCATCCCTTATTAGATCATACTGTGGGTATCCAAGACCCTAGAATTCTCTGTCCCTATAGTACTAGGCCAGCTTCTAGAGATTTCATTGGCCTTTCCATCTTCTAGAGGAGCCAAGAAACAGCTATTTGCAGGAGGTGTGAATGAAGCTCAAATGTGCAGACTCAGGGATCCCTGGGTGGCACAGCAGTTTGGCGCCTGCCTTTGACCCAGGGCGCGATCCTGGAGACCCGGGATCGAATCCCACGTCAGGCTCCCGGTGCATGGAGCCTGTTTCTCCCTCTGCCTGTGTCTCTGCCTCTCTCTCTCTCTCTCTCTGTGACTATCATAAATAAATAAAAATTTAAAAAAATGTGCAGACTCAGATATTGTAGGTGTGGGCAGATGGCCCCTTGAAGTATGGGAAAGAGCTGGAGTGCAAAGAATAGGAAGAAGGCCAGGAACCAGTTACCCCTTAAACCACCCCATTCCGGTGTACATCTTGGGGGAGCCCAGGAATTCTAAATTTAAATTTGGCCTTCCAGATTATGATGAAGGTATACTGTCACAATGAAAGGATAGGAATTTTACATACCAGTTTAACTTAGTTTGTAATTTTTAAGTGTGTAGACATACGTGGGCCTCCATTTGTACTGTTGACCAAAGCTCTGTAAATATTAGGGGTAGACTCATCCCTGACCACACTATGTAAAATAAAATAGCACTTCTCTTGTCACTCTATTGTATAGTTCTTCGTAGCATTTGTCACCATCAAATCTACATTTATTTGTATATCATCTCTCTATCCCTAACCCCACTAGAATGTAAGTCAGTGACTGTAGAGTCTTGGTTTGGTTTCCTGTCTTAGCACCCCCCTTTTAAAGAGTTTATTTATTTGACAGAATGAGAGAAAGAGAGATAGAAAGCAGGCAGAGCTGCAGAGGGAGAGGGAGAAGCAGGCCCCACCTGGAGCAGGCAGCCCAAAGTGGGGCCCCATCCCAGGACCTGAGATCATGACCTGAGCCCAAGGCAGAAGTTTAGCCAACTGAGCCATCCAGGCTGCCCTACTATCTAATTCTTAGTACTACCTAGAGCAGTGCCTGGCACAAAGAAACCACTCAGTAAATGTTCAGTGAATAATGAGTCCGGTCTCAGATGGCTTACAGATGAGGCGGGCTAACAGAGAAAACACCCAGGAAAAACATCACGTGTGACAATGCTCTAAGGAGCTCTGTCTGTAAAATCACTCCGCCTAGGAGCTACAAAAGGTGACCAGGGAAGATAAACTATTAAACACCTTAGTACGCATGAACACAAAGTTAGTTGTGGGCTTCCTTGTGAGGGGACACCTGAGTGCCCAGGGCTTGGAGTTAGGTGTGGGGGACCTGGGCTGCTGGGAGCCCCACTGGAGGAATCGCTCACAACCTTGGGAGGGCGGCCAGACCCGGGCACCCAGGAAACCTTGATCCCAGCGCAACGGCCACGCCAATCTGGCCCAGCGCAGTGGGGGGGGCTCCTCATGCACGACTAGGAAGCCCTCAAATATGCTTCCTCGGAGGTCACAGGCCTCAGGGGTGTGGGCACATCTCATCCCTGTGGGGTCAGGAGGATCACAGACTCGGAGACCTTCCCTCTTCTCTTTCACCTGTTTCTAAACTCCCATCTAGCTGCGTGGAGCGGTCTCCAGAACTTTCTTGGTACAGCATGAACCGGTCCAATCTATTCCAACTTACTTCTTTTCCGTTAGATACGGGGCTCGTGAGAAGCCAAATGACCTCCTCGAGTCCCCAGCAGCCAGGGGAATACCGGTCTGGGTCTCGGCCGGACGAACGCCCCTCGGATTTGGGGGTGGGGGCTCCTGGGCGGGGGCTGCGCTCCTCGCACCCCTCCCCACCCCCCGCAGCGGGAGGCGGAGACCGGCGGGCGCAGGTCCGCGGGGGCGGGGCCTGGAGGCGGAGGGGCGGAGCCTGGAGGCGGAGGGGGCGGGGCCTGGAGGCAGAGCGGGCGGGGCCTGGAGGCAGAGCGGGCGGTAGAGGGGCGGAGCCTGGCGGCGGAGGGGCGGGGCGGGGGCGGGGCCGGGCAGCGGAGGGGGCGGGGACCGGCTGGCGCAGCTCCGCGGGGCGGGGGCGGAGCCGGGCGGCGGAGGGGGCGGTGCCGGGCGGCGGGGGGGCGGGGTCCCGAGGCTCCTCCCCGCGACGGACGCCGGCGGAGCGGCGGAGCGGCGGGGCGCCCACTCGTCCGACCCTGGGGCGCGGAGGTGGGCGCCGCGGCGCAGGATGGGCTGGTGCGGCTGCCGCTCGGGGCCGCCGCCGTCGCGGCTGCTGCCGCTGCTGCTGCTGCTGGCGGCGACCGGCGCGGCCCCGCGCTCCGCGCTCTACTCGTCCTCCGACCCGCTGGCGCTGCTGCAGGCGGACACGGTGCGCGGCGCCGTGCTGGGTTCCCGCAGCGCCTGGGCCGTGGAGTTCTTCGCCTCCTGGTGCGGCCACTGCATCGCCTTCGCCCCGACGTGGAAGGCGCTGGCCCACGACGTCAAAGGTGAGAGGCGGGCGGGGGGGGGGGCCGCGCCTCCCAGGCCGAC
This sequence comes from Vulpes vulpes, assembly GCF_048418805.1. Lineage (NCBI taxonomy): Eukaryota > Metazoa > Chordata > Mammalia > Carnivora > Canidae > Vulpes > Vulpes vulpes. Next base: position 146,644,056 of record NC_132792.1, on the reverse strand, counting down.
CCCCTCCCTCTGCCCGCACCGGGCCTCCGCGCCCCGTCAGCCTCCGCCGCCCCGTCAGCCTCCGCCGCCCCGTCAGCCTCCGCCCCGCTCTTCCTCCCTGCCCCTCGCGTCCCCCCTCACCCCCGCCTTCTAGCCCTCAGCTCCGTGCTTTGGCCCCCGCGCCTCGCGGTCGCCTCCCTTGGCGGCTGCGGCGCGCTTCTCCCCACCGCCGGGCCCGGCCCTCACACCTGCTCTGCCCCCTGCCCGCCCTCAGCCGGCCCACTGCCGCGTCCCTGCGCCGGCCTCTGCTGTGGCCTGTGGCAGGCACCTTCCTGCCGGGGTCCGCAGCTGCTCTGGGGTCGGTGCTGAGGAGGAAGGGAGCGGCGCCCGGCCACTTGACCCGGCTGCTACCACACAGACGTCGTTCTTCAGCTTCAGCTTCACTTTGGAGACGGTCCTCCTGTCTCGGTTCTAGGCCTCTCCTGACCTGCGGCCTCCAGCTCCTGGGCCACATGCTCCCCCTCGCCCTTGGCCAGGCACCCTGTCAGACCCATGAACCCAGATGCGCGACCGAAGGCAGCCTCTTGGTGTGTGGCCCTTGCTCCATGCTCCATGCTCCTGGTCACCGGCCTGACCGCCAGCAGCATATTCCCTCGATTCCAAGAGCCCCTCCGTTGTGAGACGTGCCACTCGTTTACTAACGGTCTGAGGGGGTAAAGAGAGAACGAGACCGCTAAATGTATTGAGATTTTTGTACTCTATTACAGAAATGGTAAACTTTTTTTTTTTTAAACACTTAAGATCTGAACTGAAAAAATATGGTAATAGGAGTAATGTTTACAAACGCTCACTCTGTGCCTGACACCTTCCTGGGTAAGTACATGACTCCATTATCCCAGAGTTTCCTTTCCAGAATTTAAGGATCTCTGTGGTGTCACACGGCTGCCTAGCCCAGATAGTGGGTGTTTGGTGGGTGTGGTGGTAGTGATTTGCTTCTGATTTGCTGCCTCCGAATGGAGCTACTTCCTGGTTGTGGTGTTAGGGCCCTAGCTCGGCTCCTGACTGGGAATGATCACTGAATGAGAACTGTGGGCATCTGAGGGAACAGGCCTCTCTCTAGAGAGAGAACTGGAACCGTTGTTTCCATGCTGTGCTGTTGGCATTTTTTAAAGCTTTCATTATTATTATTATTATTATTATTATTATTATTAATTATTACTCATTTGAGAGAGAGAGAGAGAAAGCACAAACCAGGAGAGGGTTACAGGGGGAGGGGGAGAAGCACACTACCTGCCAAACAGGAAACCTGACATGGGGTTCAGATATTGACCTGAGGATCATGGGACCCCAGGATCACAACCTGAGCTGAAGGCAGACATCTAACCTACTAAGGCACCCAGGCACCCCTGGTATTTCTTGCTCATCTCAACCATTCGTGATAGAGTAGTGCATTTGTAGCTGTTGGTTTTCAAACTCAGGCTTCCCCTGAGCAGCTTGCATAGTGGTTACTGAAGTGGCCAGATGGAAAGATGTGTACATCTGTTAGCCATATGGAACGTTATTTTTAACAAAACCGATAAACTGTTTTTACCTCCAGTATACATGTAGGCACTTGTCAGCATGCCTCTCTGGTCCCATCACCTGAATGTGCCATTTCTCAGCAGCTCTTCACACTGTTTCAGTGATGTCAACACATCTAGTCAGGGCAAGAGGAAGCAAGAGTGCTGAACATGGAACAGGAACACCTGAGGGGACATTAGTGTTCAGGGGACCTTGTGGGCCTGAAAAATCATAAAAACCCCCAGATCAGTTTCTACCTTGAGGCTATGAGAGGTCTTGAAGGGCTGCTGATGAGCTCAATCTAGAAGATTCTTCTATCTTAAGAATGCTGGAGGGAAGGTTTAGGTTCCAGCTGACTCATGTGTTTGGCCTTCTGCAACCCACAGTTTTCCAAAGAGTTGCATAGCCAGACACTGACCCAGCTCACTCCTGGCTGAGGGCTGCCCCTTCCAAAAGGGGTCTTTTCCTAGTGCATGGGGTGACAGACTTCCCCTAAAAACTGCAAATGGAAGCTTCATCTCAGGAAGGACAGGGGAAGCATCAAAATCTGTGGAGATGAACCACAGCCAATGGGAAGTAGGAAATTTAGGTGGGGAGCAGAGGTCTCCCATGAGCCACTGGGATGGGTCAGTCTCCTTAACAAGATCGTGTTGGGGGAGAGCGCTGGCCAAATCTGGTGTCAGCCTGCAGTGATAAGAATGCCCCCACTCCATTCCAAGGATGAGGCCCCGCTGAGAAGCCAGGGTTGTTCTCACATCATCTCTGTTTTATTGAGGTTCGAGGCTCCTTGGCTCCAAAATGGCTGTGGGCCTGCAGAGGGCTTGAACATCATCTGGGGCCTGTGGGAGTGTGGCTCCTGCCTTCTGCCAATGCTGTATCTGGGGTAGGAGCAGTGAGAGTGTAGAAGGTCATGAGGGGAGAGAAAAATTTTTGCAACCCTGCCCAGCTGGCCTCAGGCATTTAATCGGACTGGCTAAGGCTCATTTATTCAGTGACTTGTGGGATGGGTTCTCCAGGGCAGTTGTTGCCATGGGCCAGGGCACTGGCTTCTAAAGATCTGGTTCATCCCTTTCTATTCCAGGACGGCTCTCACTGTGTCGCCATATGTTTGGGAAATTGATTGTGTTCCTTTTAGATCTTCATTAGTCTTCACTGGCTAATCAATCCGTAAATATTTGTTAAGTGACCTCTGTGTGCAAAACCTTGTTTACATTGCAGTTTGGGAAATGAGCTACACATAGCAGAAAAATTGGCAACAGTAAGAGGCTGTGTTTGAAAAAGGCCAAAGGAGTGGCTCACCCATTTCTTGTAGGAACTCAGGGAAGGGGACAGTCACAGAGGGCTAAGCTGGTCACCAGGCCTTAATTTAAGCAGTTATTGGTCACACACTTGCTTAATGCACTTTGCTAAGGGCCTTTACAGGTTCCTATTACTGGTGTGTATATGTATATACACACAGACACACACACACATATGTTATATATAACCATTATGAGAAAATATCTGAGGAATCAATTGTTCTTTGTTTTTAACAGATAAGTAACTTGCCCAAGATTGTACAGATGCTGGGCGAGGTTCCTGAACCCATCTCTTTCTCTCTAGACCATAGGCAGGTGGAGAGATGGGTGACACTCTGGGTGACAAAGTGGTCTCTGCAAAGCCACGGAGATGACATAAGGCATGGATGTTTGAGTGACACTGACTGGTGTTGGTTTGCCTTCTTTTCTTTTCCACGGGTGTAGACCGCCTCTCTTGTACCCCTGTGATGCCTTAGCGCAGAGCCTGGCACAGGGTAGGATCCCACTGAATATTCACGCAGGCCAATGGCATGAGCCTCACAAGATTCCAAATGAGAATATAGTGACCAAACCTTTTGCTGGTGCTGTGGCTCTTCTGGACTCAGACCTGGGGTGTCAGCCAGGTGTGAAGGCTAGGGATGGCATTTTGTCTATCCTGTGACCTCACTGCCCAGAAGTCTGCAACAAGGAGGAAGGGATGCGGTGGTGACAGCATGGCACAGGTGGGCTAATTCCCCATCAGGAGGTCTCCTGGAGACTTGGATGGGGGTCTGGTTCTGACCACTCGACTTGAGTGGCTCTTGGTACTTTGGGTGAGTCTGGCCTCTGTCTTTTTTTTTTTTTTTTAATGATAGAATGAGAGAGAGGTAGAGACACAGGAGGAGGGAGAAGCAGGCTCCATGCTGGGAGCCTGACATGGGACTCGATCCCAGGACTCCAGGATTGCGCCCTGGGCCAAAGGTAGGCGCTAAACCACTGAGCCACCCAGGTTCCCCCTGGCCTTTGTCTTAATAGGAGCCTGATTAACATTCAGAGGACTCATGGTCATTTTTCTTGTGGAGAGTTATTTGCCATCCAGCACTTGAACAGTTGTTCGAACTGGAAAGGGCAGGAGATACCATCTATCCTGGTCCCCGTTTGACCCACAAGGCCCAGAAAGAAGACATATGGTGCTTTGGGCACTTAGAGCTATACGCAAGTCACACAACTTGCTCTGGGTCCATGCCCCTTCCTGGACTGGTGAGTGGGGGTGGGGATACTGCCTGTGTCTCCAGATGGAGCCCATGACCCCCCCTCACTACATGTGCCTCCACTCGCCACCCCAGAGACCATAGCTACCCCAGTTATGCTTGTGTCCACACCCTTCCCCTCTCTGTTTGCTCATTTACTCCGTTGTTAGTAGAGAAATCACTTTGCCAGGGCAGTAATTGCACCAGGAGACATTCTCCCCAAGAGTCGGGCTGGACTGATACTGCTAATGTTAAGTGTTGCACCTGCACATTGTGGTGTTTTAAGTCACCTGACACTTAAAAAGCCTCCCTCACCCAGTCCTCTTCTTTGACAGCAGTGCACTTTACCTAAATGCAGCTTTGCATTACCAGTGGGCACCCAGATAAGGGTCCTCTTTATTCCTCCTACGGTTACTAGAATGATGAATGGTCAGGCCCGTGGTGATTAGAATCAAACCAGATCTTTATATGTCATTATGGCTCATTAAGGTATTGACATTGATACTCCTGAGAAACATTGCTTAGCCAAGACTCTTAGCACCTGACTGGCCTCAGCCTCCTCCTCCTCCTCCCCCTGGGGCTGGAGCAGGTAAGAGGAGGCAACGGTTCCATTTCATGGAGGGACATGGAATCAAGGTATAAATATAAGGTATAAAGAAGTCAAAGACCTGCCCAGAAGCAAGGGGCTGGCCACCACCTTTCCTCCTGGTTTACGAAGGGCCCCCTCCACCCCACCGTCTCTGGCTTTCCTGGTTGGACAGCCAGGAGAGCAGCTCTGTCTTCTGTCTTGGGCCCCCTTGAGACTAGAGGAGAGACTCAAATTCTAGGTTCAGATCCCAGATTTACCTTTGATTCATGTGTACCTTGGGCATGGTTCTCGGATCCTTCTTTTACAGTGGGGAAAAGTTCTGGAGATAATAATTCCTGTCTTTCTTCCGAGGGTAGTTGCAGGTTGAAGGAGATAAGGGCAACAGACCCTTTGTAAACTCTCTGTACGCATGACACATCATCTAAGAGCCAAGCCTGTGGCAGTGACTGGGTGCTTGAGTTCGAGAATCATATGGTGTTTGAGGACAGCATGGTTTTTACCATTCTCTCTTTCATGGGGAAGGTGGTGATCAGAGCAAAGAGCGAAAATAGAGGGGTAATTCTGCCCCTGGTGAGGCAGAGGGGGAAGAGAAGTGGGTTTGAGTCTGGTAGCCCTCGAACAACTTGGCGGCTTCAGTTGCTTTTTGTAAAGTAGGGGGAATGGTGTCCCCCTCCAGGGCCAGCAGCCGAGAGAGGTCATCTAGGGTGTCCCCATTGAGCGCCAACTGTCTCTTCTGTCCCCTACCTGTTCCTTCAGCCTTTACGTGCCAAGGGCAGCAGGCACTGACTCCAGCCCAAGGGATGGCCTCTTGCACTCTTGGAGAGGAGAGTCCTTGGTCACCCCACCACGTGGCTTTGTGAGACTCCTTGCCAGCAGCCCTCACTGGTGGAAGGAAAAGAAATTGCTCTGTTCCATGCTTGTGTCTCATTGATTTAATCTTATGAGAGTATCCAAGTCTCCTCTGTGGGTCTCACCACACAAAGTGACCAGAGCCCGAGATGTGTAATAGAAAGAACAAAGCCTAGAGTGTGTCAAATGGTAGAAGGGGGTGACCTGTGCTTCCCTCTCTCCCCTGGGCCTCCCCTGGGCAGGGAGGAGGGCACAGAAGGGCGGCCTGAGGTGCTCTTGTCTGTGTTCCAGGGCAAACCCTGTACCTGGGCAGCTCTGGTCGTGGGCATTACCTTCACCCCTGGCTTGGGCCTGCTAGGCTGAGGCAGAGCTGAGAGTCGCTGTCCTGGCACTGGGGCTGCTGAGAGCCAGGCCCTGGCCCATGTGACGCAGTCAGTGGTGTGCTGTGTGCTGCAGAGCAGGGAAGCCAGGCAGTGAGGATGCAGGAGGCACTTGGGGGTGGACAGGCTCGTAACTGTGGAGGAGCTGCAAGCAGGGCCCTGGGCTTGTTGCTCACACGGGGCCCCGTCAGCTGACCAACAAGCTTCCACTCAAGCTTCCCTTTCTGGCAAAGCTCGTGCTCAGTCCCCAGGGCTGGTCACCCCCGTGTCCTCACCCCGGTTGGGCTCTGTGCCACGTGGCAGGCATCTATCCATCACCACCTCATGGTGTGTGTGGCTTCACATGCAGGAAGCTGGCCTTCCAGCTGAAGCGGCCTTGCTGTAACGTGGAACTTCCGTAGCTACCAGAGGGGCACCTGGGCCAGAATCAGAGCCCCGGCGGCCTGTGCAGTAGGGAAGTCTGTTTTCTGTTTCACAGATCTTGGGCCATGGCCCAGAATGGTGCCATTAATTTCTTCTGCCAGAGTTAAAGCAGAGGGAGGCCTGGGGCCTATGGCAGGAGCGGAGTGCCCAGGCAGCTCAGGAAGCTTTTCATCTCCTTCCAGACTCTGGCCTCAGGGCTCCTTTCCCTGCAGTTACTAGATTCCAGGTGCCTATGCCTTCTTCCCTGGGCTTCCTGCTTCCATCTCCAGCAGGGGAGCCAGTCCTCAGCACTCTGTGCGCCACCCATGCAAGCTGGGCTGACTGCCAGGACCTCTGGCTGCAGAGGTCTTCACCAAGCATCCACTGGGGAGTTCTAAACATCCTGAGGCATGCTAATCGCTCTTCTGGAGCCCAGCAGGGACAGAAGCCATGTCAGGGTTTCTCCCCAGGGGTTCAAGCCCATCTCACATCTCTCTCCAGCCCCTGTGGCCTCCCCCACTGTGGAATAATGGAGGAGCACAGATACCATTAGAGGACAGCACTGCTTGTGCTATTTGGCCATGTCCTGAGCACAGACTGAGTACAGAATGACCAGGCTATCTCAGAGAACCTTCCTGAGCAAGGGGATGGATGACCTTTCTCATGAGAACCTTGGGGGCACTGGTATGGGTGGAGTATTACCTGGGGGGAGGTGAACAGACAGGTGCCAGCCCCTCTTACTTACCTAATTGTTTTTCTTTTCCTTTTAGACTGGAGGCCGGCACTGAACCTTGCTGCCCTGGACTGTGCTGATGAGACCAACAATGCAGTCTGCAGGGACTTCAACATCCCTGGCTTCCCAACCGTGAGGGTACGTGAAAGGGAGAGGAGAGCAGGTGTGGGGCTGGCAGGTGTGGTGTTGCCAGTTGCCCCATGCTTCCCTGGCATCGGAGCTCCATGGGGTCCTCTGATGTTTCTGGGCTTGATCTGCTTAAATCACAGCCCCTGGAGCATTGCCCCTGTGTTTGATGAGACACCTGTTGTAGAGGCAGAAGGAGGGTGTGCATTGGGAGGTTCATTTGGCCTGGCATGTTCTGCCCTTTATAAGGGAAGGGGCTGTGGCAGGGGAGGGTACTTGTGATGGGCTGATTTGAGCTGTGAGGTGGCTGTCACCTGGGGTCATGAGAACCCCAGCTCCTAAGGGCCTCTTTCCAATTCCTCTCACTCCTGACCTCCCAGCCGTAGAGGTCTCTAACCCTATAAAACCCACTTCAGGCTCTGAGCCTGTGGTCAGGATCAGATTCAGGGGGGCCTGATGATCTTCCAGAAAATACCAGCAGGCTTCATCCTCATCCGGCAAGTGCCTTGAGACCAAGTAGCTCAGAAGTGACCTGTCAGGGTAGCCTCACCCCGTGGTCAAATGCCGATGCCTCGGGCAGCAGGGATCCCCGTCGCGGGAGTCATCACACCCAGCACATGAAGGCTCCATCACCCCAGCTCTCCAGTGAGGCCTTGCCTGACACCCTGCCCACTGTGGGGCATCAACAGCTTAATTAACATCTGAACAACTTCCAAGACTCTCAAGTAGGAGGCCCTGGAAAGCCCAGAGTAACAAGGCCATGCAGTTATACTTAGTGCCCTCCCCAGGGCTCAAACCCAGCTGTAATCCAATTAGCTTGCTTCCAAATTAAAGAATCAGAATCTCTCTCCTTACCTCCAGGTACAATTAGCCTCCTTCTACCAGAATGACATCTAGAAAAACATTTCCTCTGTAACCACGAAGAACGATCAGGAAAGGCCTCTGAAAGCTAAAATGCCAAGCACTGTCCCCTGAACAAGATATGAGTTCAGGGGCCTCAGGTTCCATGCAGAACCACAAGCCATATCTCAGCCTAATTACTCCAAGAGAATTTTTCTGGAAAGCAAGGCTCTACACTCCAGCAAGAATGCCCCGCTCGAACTCCATGTGACCTTTCTGTTCCTCACACCCAGTGAAATCCTGCTGGGTTCAAGGTTCCCACAGCCCCAGAGAGCTCCCTCCTACATTCTTGTTGCCACGTGGGTCAGGCCCAGACCCCAAGTTTAGCTGAGGCCAGACTGGTCCAGGGAACAGCTCCTGCTATATCATTTAAAGGTGGCAGTAGTGGGATTGCTTATCAATCATTCCTTTCAAGTAAAAGACGTCCCCGGCAGGGCCATTGTTTTATCCACATCCCGAAACATGTAACTGAAAATATTTAAAATTACTATCCAGGGGAGGACAGGGATCTCTGTTGCTTTTATGAGCCAGGGTGAGTAGCCCTGTGTGGGAAGTTGTGGGAAGACTGGTGTGCCTGGAAGAGCCAGTGATGACTGGCCATGGGGTTTCAGCCCCTGGGAACGGGATTGGCATTGGTGCCAGGTCAAGGTTAGGACATCCTGGGGATGGGGATGGTGGCGGTGGGTTCAGTGGGACCTGGCACCCGAGGCTTTGTATTTCTTCCTGGGAGTGGCCGGGGCTTGGTGGTTATGAGGGAGGTGGCTCAGGCAGTCCGGAGGTCCCGAAGCTCCCAGTGCCTACCCAAGTCACGCAGCACACGCAGCCTGAATGCCTCAAGTGATTAATCATCTCCTGCACCGCCCAGCTGGCTGTGGGAGGAGAGCTGGGAGGGCCCCGAGCTGGTCGTCTTGACCTTCCCCAGCCTCCACACCGGCTGGGCCCAGCAGTTTAGTTTCAGCAAGGAGAGGCCCTCAGTGAGCTGTCCTCAGGACTCTAGCCCAGGGGGCAAGTAGTCCTAGCTCCCACTGGGTCTCTGCTCTAATGCCCAACACAACTGGCTTATCAAACATTTTTACTATGACTCGTGGTACAATATATTCATTTTACAGTGAGATCCAGAAGTTGGTTTGTATGTGATCACTAAAACAAAAGTGTCCTCAAACAATATTTATTCTTCCTAAATGCAGTACATGCTGCTATTTTCTGTTCCATATATTTTTTAAAAACTATTTCTTTTCCCACTTATTTTTTAAAATACTAGCTGTTACCTCTAAATCGTTACAGCTTACTACTACTACTACTATTACTACTATTCGTTTTCTTTTTTAAGATTTATTTATTTATTCATGAGAGAGAGGCAGAGACACAGGCATAGGGAGAAACAGGCTCCTCAGGGAGCCCAATGCGGGACTCGATCCCAGATCCTGGGATCACGACCTGAGCCGAAGGCAGGTGCTCAACCGCTGAGCCACCAGGCATCCCAGTTATTACTGTTCTTTTAACTATTCTTGAATTTGCTGTAGTTGCTTCGAACGTTTGGGAAATGCTGCTCAAGGAGATTGCAGAGCTCCAGAGAGTCTGGTGTGCCTGTAGGCATCACACCTGGATTCCCTGAGAGCCATGCAGACCCTGGAGGTTGGCCTGGCTGCTGGTAGGCTGCAGTGATAGCCCTGTTGCCCTGTCTGCTGCCCGCCCTAGGGCTGGACCTGTCCTCACTCCTACCTGTAAAGGCTATGGGAAGTCTAAGATCAGGACACATGGTGAGCAGGGGAAGAGAGAGTGTTGCTGATATGATGGAGACAGACCCACACATGAGTCTGGGCCACCCCCAGTTACATGTATCATTGTCCCTTTCCTCTGCCTCCTGCCCCTTGTCAACCATTAGCAAGCAGTCAGCTTCCACTAGCTCAGCCTGTTTAGCAAACACCCGGCCCTACAGGGCCAGCTGGCTGTATCAGGTGCCCATCAGGGAGCTGGAGCCCAGCTGGAAGAAAACAAAGGTGTCGGGGAGGGAGAGACTACTCCGCAATAGTTCTGGCTAGAGCTTGGGAACCTAGACACTGGACCAAGGAGAGAGAGGCTTTGCCATGGGCCACAGGAGTGCCCTCAGGGAGGTGATCCATCAGGACCCCTGTAGCCAACGGCCCAGCTGGGATCAGGATTACAGAGAGCATCAGCAGTGACAAGGACACAAGTCTCCCCTTGGCAAGATTCTGAGGTAATTGACGTGGGTTCAAGTCCTGGTTCCAGTGCTTACTCTACATACTGTGTGTGACTCAGAAAGTTGTTTGACAGTTCCTCAGCAACAGGCCTTAGTTTTCTTTGTAAAATATGGCATGATAATATCTATACCTAATAGGACTGTTGCCAAACGTGAAGTGAGATCTAACACATGAGTGCCAGGACACTGTGTGGTATTACTTGGAGTTCAGTTCATGTTACTTGGCTTCCTTCCCATTGTCCTACATCGTCCCTCAGTCACGCTAGCTCCTCCATGGGCACTGCATTTAGGCAGTCCATCTGTGAGCAGCTGTTGAGCGAGTGTTTGCTGGGGCCTGCCCGTGCTCGCCATTGTTGGGGGGCACATGGGGCTTAGCAGCTGGCTGGCAGGCAGTGAATGATATGTATGCCATGGGTGCCAGCAGAGCTCACCTGGGCTACAGAACCCTTTCCCTGACCTATCAGAGAAACTTGGCGGAAGAAGACTTCCACTTGGTGTTGAAGGACACCTGGGTTTGCCTAGGAGAGGAGGAATGCGGGCAGAGGAGGAGGTAAGAGCAGAGGCCCTGTGTGGGCAGAACTGTGTGACATGTTGAGAAGACTGGTCTGACTAGAACAGAGGCTCCAGTGCAGGGCTGAGGCAGGGCAGTGGGGCCTAGTAATGGCAGGTCCCTGAATTCAGGGCTGAGAGTGTGGAGGTTCAGAGGCTAGACTATTACTTTATGTGGCTCTTGCTAGAGGGTGAGATGTCAGGGAGGGTACTTCTGCCTCCCTCTGGAAGAAGGATATGCACCCCCCATCCCACCCCCGCCACTGTCAGTAGCTGCCTCCTCTCCTCTTGCCTCCGCCACAATCAGTTCCAGCACAGCAGTGGTTCGGTTTGTGGATCCTCCTGGACTCACCATAAGCTGTTTGGAGACTGCCTCATTTTCCTTGAAACTTGTTTTAAAAGCTTGGATTCAGCGTCATCGATGGTAACTCCTGGAAAGCATGCTTTCCATTCAGCCTCATTTGACCCCTAGAAAGGCAGTTGCTCCTTGATGTTGGTGTTGCTTCTTACTGGATTGGTAGAGACCCATCTCCTGCCCCTGGGGAGACATGAAGGTCTTCCAGGAGCACCAAAGTTGGGGAGAGCAGAAGCTCCTGTGTGAAGTGATGGAAGGAAAGGGACCAGGTGCTGACCACTCCTGGAAAAAAGAAACTCACCACTGACATCTTAATTACTTGTTGCCAAGGAGCTGTGGTGGTATTCCCTGGGGAGGGCACACGCCTCCAACAGCTGACTTAAGAAGGATGCATTTTAATAGGAGGACAAAAATGTGCCCTGACTAGATTTTAATATGGTTTTCACATGAGCATCTAAGATGATCAAAGGGCAGAGATTCTCTGTTCAATTGAACAGATGTCTTCTGAGTACTTCTATGTCTTAGACACTGTGGGGCTTACAGAGATGCCAAAGTGTGGTCCTGTCCTCAAGAAAGTTCAGGCCCATCAAAGCTGAGGGGTAGGGAAGAGGAGCAGTGGAAGGTAAATTTCAGAATCTGGGTCAGATCCTGGAACTGGAAGGCCTTGAACGTAGTAAGTTTAGATATTATTCATTGGTAATAGGGAGTCATGAAAGAGATTTGAGGAGTGACATGATCAGACCAGAACTGTGCTACTAAGCCAAGTGACAATGAGGAACATAGTTGGGGAATGAAAAGATTGAGCGGATTAAAATTTCTGAGCTCAGAAAGGGACAAGTATGGGTGGTTGCATGAGTCCAGGAAATCGGTGGTAAGCCCTGGTCTGGACAAGGCAGCTGGCCTAGAGCACTGTTGAAGAATCACAAAGGTCAAATTCACAGAACTTGTCCACTGACTGGCTGGTGGGGATCAGGGGAAGAAGATGCTGGCCTGGTTAACAAGGGGAGGACATGGGGTGAGACAGGGAGCACGGATGGAGAAACAGGTTGGGGGAGGGGTGACCAGGTCTTGGAGAGTAAGGTGGGACAGGCACCAGGAGGAAACAGAAGTCTAGGAAAGGTGAGGACTTGAGACAAGGGTTCAGATTGCGGATCGCAAATCATTTAGACCAAGTACATGATGTTGGCAAGGAGGACCAACAGTAAGCTTGTTTGTTCACTCATTCACTTGCCCCTTCATTCAAAAGCATGAATTGACCCCCACCACCACCACCCACCCCCTGCACCGTTTGTAACAATGCCTTCAGGGCTTTTTAAACAGAAGAATGTCAAGAGCTGATACATGGCAGGAGGAGAGACTGGGGGCAAGAGATGGTGGGGGCAGCAGACACAAGAGAGGAGCCAGAGGAGAGGCTAGGACAAGGGTGAGGGGAAGGCTGTGGAGGTGGCCAAGAAGGCCTGGTCATTGTCAGGCAAACCGAGGGAGGTGGCAACATGAAGGCCAAGAAAGAGTGTCAGGAATATGTGGTGCAAAAATTACAGCCCCTGGCTGGGAGTGCTAATGTCAGACACTGCAGAGAAAGCAGGGAGGGGCTGGGGAGGCCATTGGATTGGTCAGCTGAGCTGGAGGGGTGCAAGGGGGGGGATGCCATGAGACACGGCCAGCTGCTCATGGCTGTGAAGAGGGGTGGTCGGAGGGGGAGAGCAGACACTACTTTGGGAAATTTGGCAGCACAAGGAAACAGGACATGAACTGGAGGAGGAAGGCAGGCCTCTCTATTCCTATCTGCCGTCACTTCCTGTACTCTTTTTTTTAAGAAATTAGATTAGGAGGATTGGAGTCTATTTGTAGGCATAGGGAAGTTGCTGACAGAAAAGGAGAAAGATTAAGTGATAGGAAAAAGTTCCTATCCAAGAGCATGAAGTGTGGGAGCCAGAGCTCCAGTGGTGTCATTGCTCTGGGAGGTAGATGCAAGGCTTCTGAGGACAGAAGGGAAGGCTGTGTGGCAGTCCAGGGGTACACGGAGGGACACGGGAGGCCTTTCCGTAGCCCTGCACTCCACGGGCTTTTCTTTGCATTACCCTGGGTCTGTCTTGCTGGGGGCTGGGGAGGCTGTCTTCAGTAAGGCACCTGTTCAGGTCTGGGGGAGCTGGTGGTGGCTGAAGAAAAGTGCTGCTTTGCATACCTGAAAATAACAACTGTGGCAGTGTCGGTCCATAAAAGCCTTCACATGCTTTCTCTACCTGATCTCATCACAATTCAGGAAATTTGTGAGCATTTTTACAAGTGTTAGGATAACATATAATTTCCACAAAATCTGTTCAGTCACCACAAAGAAGCTTATTATAAATATATGTGGCAGAGATCAGTGGATGGTTTCCACCCAGAATAAAAGTTTATATTGATGGTCTAAAAAAGAGAGAGAATAAAGCAGTTAGCAGGAGTTAGGAGCCAGGTAAGGTCAGAGGGAATGGGAGAAGGTTGCAGGTGGGAAGAGATGGGTGGCTTCTGTCCATCTCTGTGGAAGGGGTGGGCAGGTGGCCCCTCAATTTTCATTTTCTGCCTACAAATGGCTGTAGTAAACACATGCTAGCTGATCAGTGTTTCCTAGTGTTTAAAAGGTGGATCAAGGGAAGGGGATGATGATAATCCTGCAGTTAACATTTATTGATCCCTTGCTGTATGCACCAGACACAAGCACTTTAGGTGTATTGTCTTTGAACTCTCACAGCAATTCTTCAAGGTGGATAGTGTCATCCTCATCTTAAAGATGAGAAGGTACAGAGGGCTTAATGGATTGTCCAAGATCACACAGCAGGAGTGTAGCAGAGCAAGGTCTTAAACCCAGGTCCGGTAGACCCAGGGGCCTGCACTCAACCACGAGCTTGGAATAAGGCCAGATGGCCATGCTGTTGCAGGCAGAGGTCCAAAGAAGCTACAGGTGGTCCCAGAGGATCTCAGGAAGAGGCCTCTTCCCGGCCAGCAGGCTCTCTGCCAGACAATTACATGGCTGTCGGTCTGTCAGGACACCTAAACTTTATTCCCTCCTGAGTTCAAGAGAGCCCAGGCCAGAGCTCTGGCAGCAGGCTTGCTACTTAGGCAGAAGCCCAGATTCTGATGAGTAGTCCTTTGTTCTCTCTGTCCTCCTACCCAAGGAGGTGACAGACTGAGCCTGGAGTGTCACGTACATGGGGAAAGAAGACAAAGTGGTGAGTTAAGTTGACCTGTCTGTAACAAGACTTGTTCCTTTGGGGGCTCAGGCCCACCCTTGGACAGGACTTGACCTGGAGACTCCTCCCTTCACGGAGGTTCTGCTGTGCCAGGCTGGGGGTTCTCAGTGGACAAACACCAGCCTCCAAGGACAGATTGCCTCAGAGGGCAGCTGACATTTTCTGGGGGAAATATGAGGCGAATTTGTTTTATCAGTTGGGTCAGCCTCATCCATTCATTCATGCAATGAATATCTTCTGGGCACTGTGTGGTAGGTGCTGGTGCTTGAGAGAGACCGCCCAGCACTAGTACAGTGTGTAAGCGCCGTCTGCACTTCCCTGGGTGTGTCAGAGCCACGGGGGTGGGGATTGGATGCAGAGACTCTGGGGACAGGAATCAGCATTCAGCTCCAGGAGCAGATACCTCCTTATTCTCCTTTTACACATGAGGAAACTGAGGCACATAAAAGTTAGTTAATTTTCCTAGTCAGCCCCTTGAGGAAGCAGCCAGGTCTTAGACATGGTCTTTGGCACCGGCGTCGTGGTCTTAGCTCTGTGTGTTACTGACTCTTACCTGTGTGTTTGCTTCCAGTTCTTTAAGGCCTTTTCCAAGAATGGCTCAGGAACAACACTGCCAGGTGAGTGTCCTGGTTCCAGTTACCAGTATCTTCCTCTTTTTCTTTCCTTTTGATTTCCACTGAGGTGAGGAGAGCCCAGCAAGGTCTACAGGGTAAGGAGTTTCCCAAGTGAAAGCAGAGTCTGTATTTTCCTGGGACCTTCCCAGCCAGCCTGGAAGATGCCTTCTGTTTTGGTCCATTCGGAGTCCTGGGAAGAGGGGAGGGTCACCAGGTACCCGGGCTAATGCTTCATGGGGTTGGCATCCAGAGGGACAGACCAGACAGCCTTCGAGGGCCTGAGGGCTATCGCCCCAGGCCTAAGGGACTCTTTCCTACCCTCTGAGGGATGGGGCTCCTTGTGTAACTTAGGGGCACAGAAGACCCCAGCCCCACTGCTCTGATCTCTCAGAACTAGCCTGTGCCCCGGGCCCTTTGTTTCAGTGAAGCTGACAAGGGCAGTGGGATTACTCTCCTTACCTCCTCATGTTCACGCCCCCCCATGTCCATCTTCATCCAGTAGCTGGTGCTGATGTGGAGACGCTGCGGAAGAGGCTCATCGATGCCTTGGAGTCCCATAGTGACACGTGGCCCCCCGCCTGTCCCCCACTGGAGCCTGCCAGGTACTCTGGGCTGGAGCAGACTTGGTATAGTGTGGCCCGGGATTACAGGCCTGGCAGCGAGAGGGTAGTAGGGACAACTGCGTAGGGAAGATGAAGGCCTTTGTCTTTGGAGCAGACACCTCTGTGGCCTCGAGTCCAGAGTCACTCTGGAGCAGCTGGTGGAAGACTGCCTGTTGCTGGAGGTCCTCCCTGAGGAGCCCTGGCTTCATGGGGCTGACAGGTGCAAGGGCCTGTCCTGCCAGGTAGGAAGGAAGAGATGGGCGGGGGTTTCTCCAGGTCATACCTGCCTCTGCTTTTCACATCCTATCCTCAGGAACATTTTGGGGGCACAGCAGACTTCACATGATCTCACCCAGAGGGGGCCCTGAGAGAGTGGACACGGGGAGGAAGGAGGGAGGCTCAGAGAAAGGAGCCCTGTCTGTAAAAGGAAGTTGTTATCTTTCTGAGCAGTGGCTGTGATTAGGGGGAGGGGACATGTGACTGTTGTGCTGCAGAGCATCAGGCACGGTGGCTGGTGGCTGGTATCTGCCTGCCAGGCAGGCTTCCAGGATTGCCTCTTCTAGGGGAGAAAGGGGCAGGCTGTCTTGCTATGGCTCTCCCACGAAGAATACATTGAGAACACTGGGTCTCGCCCTTCCAGATGAGAAATCAGGACAGGCTAGAGTCCACCTCAGGGATTCCTGCCAAGAAGGAACAAATCCAAGTACCAGTGGGCAGAGCTCAGCCTCAGAGCACAGTGAAGATTCCAGGGCCTGAGGAAGCCTCATGAGGCAGGCCCTGGTGCTCCAGGTCCTCCCACACTGACTTACTGATGTTCTCGAAAGTCATAGCCCTGTGGAGGGACTGTGCTTCTAAGCATCAGTTGGGGTTGAATCCAACCCATGAGGACTTTTTAATCAGCTTCTTCAAATGTCCATCCTCCCGGAAGGTCCCACAGAAACCCAGGGCCCAGCATTCACCTGGGTATGATTTGGGGCTACACAACGAGATCCATTCTCTCCAGGAAACATTCACACCAGCCTGCTCCTTACTTAACATTTCTTGATGACCATGTCCGTGTCTTTCTTACACACATCCCCCAGGGTGTCAACCTCCCTCAAGGTGACCCTACTAAAGAGCTTTACAGAGGAGGCAGTGATGTGTGATGAAGTGTGAGCTGCCTCTTCCAGAAGACTGAGTGGGCATGCATGGGGTGGGGGGTGTAGGCCACCATGTAGCCTTGCTCATCTGCCAGCTGAGAGGAGGTCTGGTGAAGTGGCCTGAGAGGCTGTTGGCATCCACAGCACCTCTTTCCATCCCCCCCTCAGGGTACACTCTGGCCCCCGCCTCTGGTATATCCTTTTGGACTGCCACTGGACTGGGCTGGGCTCCAGCATTGGCCCTGTGCTCTGTGTTCTCTCTGGACGTGATCACACCACATCATGGGATCCAGGGGAGGGAAATAGTCCATCAGGTTGGGGATAAAAAGAAGTTGCAGTCTCCCAGTGCCCTCTTACCGGCTGGTCTCTTAAGCATGTGTTGACGATGTTCTGGTTTTAATTGGAATAAGGAAACAAACCATTCTTGTGCAATTACTTTCTGTCAAAATTTTGAGATCCCAGAACAGCTTATAGCTTCATTTTCTGATTTGAGGCAATAATAAGACTTGCCTTCTTATCAATTTCCACCTTTGTTCTGGGCCTCAGTTTCTACATCTTAAGATAAGGAGGTTGGGTTAGACAGCTTCTGAGGTCTCCACACAGGACTTTGATTCTTTAATTCCCTTTTTATGCCAGTTCCGGGAGAGAAAAAAGCAAACCTCCCAGTTAGTAGTGACTTGCTACTACCTTACCGGAACATAGAGACCTCTGGTCTCAAAGCACCCCTCCCCCATCCTCAGTCGCCCCTGCCCCCACCCCACCTCCCCCAGATGGCTCATACTCACTCGAGATTCTTACCGTGAACAAGCAAATCAGCAAGGTGGGCCAAATGGAGAACCAGTTGAGGTGGTGGAGGCAGCATCCCTTGCGCCTCCCTGCCCCCCGGAGGGCTGGCAGTGCGAGACTTCCACAGAGCCTCGTGTGGACACAGGAGGGATTTGTGTGGCTGTCCCTGCATGGCTGCCAGCCACTCCTGGCGTCCCCTGCAGTTCTGCTTTATCCCCACTGGCTGTGGAGGGTCACTGCCGGCCTGGTCTCTTGCAGGCTAGAAGAGATTGATGGATTCTTTGCAAGAAACGACGAGGAGTACCTGGCCCTGATCTTTGAAAAGGAAGGCTCCTATCTGGGTAGAGAGGTGAGCTGCCCACAGGGTCCTGGCACCTTGGGGGTGGCCATCGGGAGGGAGAGAGCCCAATGAGTACAGGGACAGCGCTGTCCAGGTGGACTCTAGGGCCTGGGCCATGTGTGCTTCTTGGCCCAGCACTGGCCTGACCCCTGCTGGGGGACATGGGAAGTGTGGGAGCTGGACCTTTCTCCCTCATTGAAACCACCCATGTAACACCTACTTTCATTGAGCACCAGACTACAGTGCTGGCACACGTGGTCGTTAATCCCCACAATTAAGGCTGATAAACAGGTGACACGTTGACGATCCCACAGCCAGTGAATTGGTGGAGCAGGGCTTTGAACCACGTCGGTGAGCCCTGCAAGCCCAGGCTGTTTCCACACTGCCCTACCCCTGCAGAATTGGAGTGGAAAGCTGGGGCACAGGGAGGGCCAGCAGAGCTCGTGCAGTGCCTCAAAACCAAGTGAGGTCCCAACCTGTGAAGCAGTGAATATCCTCTCTGTGATGATGCCTGTGATCAAGTTACCCAGCTTCCCCAATCACCACTGCCCTGTCTGTAAAGCAGTGATAATCACCTCTCCTTCGAGGATTGCTGGCACAGATGTGGGGCTGTTTAGGTAAAAGGCCTGGATTGGTAGTAGCTGGCACAGAGTAGGTGCTTTTTAAAGATCAATTTCCCTGGCTTCATGCGGAGAGCTCTCCATTCTGCCGCTGGCTTGCAGACTTCTCTAGATCCTTTGTGGGCTTTTCCCAGGTGCTGAGCACAGATGGGCCAGGGTATGGGTGAGGTTGCAAGGCAATGTAGGGACACAGAAGAGGCATGAGAGTGGAGAGGAAATTAAACACCACTGTTAGCTCTGAGGGGCTTTCGTCCTGGGGCTCATCAAGCACAGCCCAGAGAGTTCTGGGCTGTTTCCAAGCCTCTGAGCCCCAAGAGGGGAAACACAAGAAGGAGATGGGGAGGGGCACAGGGCTTTGCTGAAGGATTGCCTGACCCCTCTGGGGTCCCAGTCCAGGCCTGGGGTCATTCCTGTCATGAGGAATGAGTAATACATGTTCACTGGAATCAGATCCTCTTCCCACTGTCCCCCTAGTCCTCTGAGAAGCCAGAGGCAAGGACCTTGTGTCCATGCAAAGGTGCTCAGGGGTGGTGAGTTTGAGAAGCAGGAGGGGATGGTGGCCAAGAGCCCAGGCTCTGGAGCCAGGCTGAATTGGGATTTATTGCCCAATTCCAGTGCTTGCTGACTGTGTCACCTGAACAATTGCTTTCACTCCTCAGCCTCGGTGTTTTCATTTGCAATAGGCATTTTAGTTTTTTAATGAACATTCAGTCACTGTTACACGTTTTATAAAATTAACCCCTTCAGACCTCTTAACAGCCCTCGGAGGTTGGTATGTTTGTTATGATTCCAATTTTGTAAGTGAGGAAACTGAGTCACAGGGAGGTTTAGGCCCATGGGGCCAGAATACAAACCCAGGCAGCCATAGTATATTGTGCCTGCTGGCTTGGTCTCCTAATAAGAGTTCCTGTTTCATAGCATTATTTTGGAGATTAAATGAAGCAGTATATGAACAGCACAGTGTGGTGTGCACAGTTCCAAGGCAGCTTGTCCTGGGCAGCGTGTGACTCTTGTCCCCTGGGGGGACGATGTGGCTGGTGGCATGAGACTCAGCACACTGGTCCACTCTCTGAAAGGCTTAGAGTCTGTATGGAGCACAGCTGCCACCCAGGTGCCTGCCCACAGCTCCCTCTGCCCAGGGGCTGCCCCTCCCTGCCCCACCTCTGACAAGTCTGTCTGTCTCTGCAGGTGGCTCTGGACTTGTCCCAGCACCAAGGCATAGCAGTGCGCAGGGTCCTGAACACGGAGGGTGAGGTGGTGAGCAAGTTTGGGGTCACCGACTTCCCATCTTGCTACTTGCTGTTTCGGAATGGCTCTACCTCCCGGGTCCACGTGTGAGTGCAGTACCTCTCTGACCCCTCCTTCCTCTCCGCATCCCCTGCTGTGGCCCATCCTGTCTGCCCACCTAGAGAAGACTGCTGGCCTCTTGCAGGGGCTGACAGGTTCTTTTCTCCTGCAGTTCTTCTGAGGAGCCCCTGTGCAGGAGAAGCAGCTGCTGGCCTTTGGGGGTGGGCAGTGCAGGGAACACAGCCCCTGGGCCCCAGCTCAGGACTCCTGCCGTAGGAGTCCTGCTGCCCCCACCACCCCTGCTTCTGCACCATGGCCACCTCAGCGCTGGCCCTACTCCCCATTCTCCTCTGTTCACAGACTGCTTGGCAGGCTGCAGGCCTGGCAGGCGCTCAGTTTTGCCTGAACCTCCCTCCCTTTGGTTTTCTAATTGCAGAAAAGTTCATTAGGAGCTAGACAATAGCCAGTTCCAAAATGCCAAGGGAAAACAATCAGGCCAGCCGCAGTCCCTCTGTCAGGCTCCTGCTGCTGAATGGCCCGGTAAATGGCGCCAGATGGTGCCGTGGTGCCCTCTCTGGGCAGATGATTGATGTAGCCTGGCGCCTGCAGGCAGGAGCTCGAGGGCCAGGGAGATCAAGACTTGCCTGAGGTGCCCAATGAGCTGCTCTGCAGGGCCATTAGTGCCCTCCTGGCCTGAGGCCGGGCAGGGCGGCCACGTGCCCTTGCCAGCCCCAAGCACCAAGGAGCCCTGGGCCAGCTTCCTCGGAGGATTCTGCTGGGGGAAGGAAGCCTGATGGCTGCAGGGGGAACAAGGAGGGACAGAAAGTGCCAGGCCTGGTGGGGAGAGGAGGCATTGTTTCTTCACTTGGAGCTGGTGGAGGGGAAAATTGTTTGTGACGATGCTGCTTCTGAGCCATCTGCTCATCGATAAACGTCGGGCCAGGACAGTGGAGTGGAAAGCAGTGCTCCCCGATGCCAGCTCCCCCAGGATGTCCCGTCACACTGCTGTTGGTCCTCACAGCCTCCCTCCAGGCGGCTGTGACCAGGAGGTGGCACTCGCCCCTGAGGACTATCCGGAGAGAGAAAGCAGAAGTATCCCACAGGGATTTCAGAATTTCCTGTTGCTGTTGTTACCACCTGTTTTTTAAAAATCAGGTGTCCGACTCCCTTGACTTCCCATGGGGAGTCATGTCGCCTGTGGTACCTCAGAGCAAGCTCAAGAGCCAGCAGCTTCCTTCCGTCCCTGGTGAAGGTAGTGAGACCCGGCCATCCTGTCCATGGGCAGAAGCAGCTCCATCCCACAGCCTCTCCAGGGCAGGCTGAGGAATTCTCAGTCCGGCTACTTTTCCAGATGGGACTCTGACATCAGACTGGTGTCAGAGAGGCTTTCCACAGCAAGAGTGGGGGGGTAGAAAGGCTAAAGTGAGGCAAGGGTGCCTTGATTTGACCCCACTGAGGATAAGACCGAATCAGAATCAAATATTTCTTAATAAACATTCCCGTCAAGGGGTGCCTGAATGGCGCAGTGGGTGAAGCCTCTGACTCTTGATTTTGGTTCAGGTCATGATCTCAGACACATGAGATCAAGCTCCGTGTCAGGCTCTACACTCAGCACAGAGTCTGCTTAAGATTCTCTCTCCCTCTGCCTCTCCTGCTTGTGCTTGTGCTCATGTGCTCTCTCTCTAAAATAGATAAATCTTAAAAAAACAAAAACAAAAATAAAATAAACACTTCTGTCAAGTGAGCCACCTGCCTCCTCCTGACGTGAGTCCATCCTGGGATTTGTTTCTCCATACTCACTGCCTGTCCTCTGTGGTTTCTTCCCTCCCAGGCTTCAGGAATCCAGGTCCTTTTACACCGCTTACCTGAAGAAGTTCTCCAAGCTCACCCGGGAGGCTGTCCCAACCAAGGTTGTGCCAACCACCGCTCACACGATAGCTCCCACCGTGTGGAAAGTCGTGGATCGGTAAGGCCATGACCACTTCCTTCCCTCCCCCGAGCCTTGCCTCTGATCACAGACCCCCTGCCTTCACACCACACTCTGTTCCCTGTCTTGAGCTTAGCACATGCCTTTCCAACCCCAGACCCCCTGAGGGCTGGCCTTGGCTTTTGGGCTCCCCTGGCTGCTGACCATACACAGAAGAGTCATAGTTGTGTGGGAGTGGCATAGTTAACCAGCGGCCAAACGGCATTTACTGGTCTCCTTCATGATGGAATAAATACTTTCCAATGCCCACAGTCCTTAAACTTAATGCTATTCAAGAATAAGTAGAGAGTCAGCTTAGAAGGATAATCTGTGGCCTTCAAACCAGCTTCCCTCCACCTCCAAGCAACTGTCTCTTGAGCAAATATTTTGAGTACCTGCTACACACTAGGCATCATAATACAGATATGTAGTCCCTTCCCACAAAGAGTTTACAATCCCTTCTAGGAAGGTACTGACCTCATTTGAATGCCTCTGATGCTGGGGAGCTCACTACCTTTTGAGGTAGTCTGTATCTTTGTGCACAGATGTAACTATGAGGAAGCTGCTTTCTCTCTAAGACTCCTTGGCTCTGCTTGGCAGTAGAATTCCTACTTGTGGGGCAGGAGATGGGTCTATAAACCTCTTGCACTGGCACCTGACAGTATACCAAGTAGAAATGGCTGCCCAGGGAGCTCAGAGCTGCATCAGGAAGGTGGCCTCCATGAGGAGACTCTACAAGTGAATTGGGGGAAAGCCATCTGATTTCCAGAGGATTTTGCATGCCAGCAGGTAGGACTTTAAGGGCAGAAAGCACCAATGGAGAGATTTTTTTAGTCAATCAGGTGAGAAGGAGAGACAGAGAGGTGGTCATTGTGGTCATTCACGTTAGGATAATTAAAATCATTCAAATTATAACAACTGACACTTACTGGCTTTATGTGCCAAACTCTGTGCTAGGCACCTTCCATACATTATCTCCGTTAGTCATGGGGCCACCTCTTGAGGCAGACCACATGAATGGAGAGGGACTGAGACCCAGGACACCACGGTGGGGCACAGAGAGGGGCCTTTGCCGTGACGGGGAAGCCCAGGTGGTCACAGTGCTGCCCCCACTCCAGACCTTGTTGGCTTCCTACAATGTGAGGAGGTAAATGTGACAGGAGTCATCAGTTCATTTCACAGGGGAGTTGACTGAGGCCCAGAGAGGTAGATTGAGTTGCCTCCCAGAGCTGGCTCGCTGCAGAACAGGCCAGAACCCAGGCCTCAAGAGGCAGGGATAGAGAAGCAGCCAACACATGACAAGCCCTTGGCTTCAGAACCCCAAGCCCAGACCCCAAGTGAGCATGATGGGCACAGGGTGGAGCAGCCAGCATGGAGCCTGCAGCCTTTCCTCTCGGGCTGGGATCAGCCAGAGAGGTTTGATGTGGAGCCTTACCCGCTACCCAGGGTCTGGCAGCTGCAAGGACATCAGCCCCCACATAAAAACACATCCCACTTCCCCTCATCTGCCACCATGCCCTTGGTGGGCAGCCAAAGCCCTGGTCTTTCAGAGCAGGCCCAGGTTTTCCAGAGGCGTGTTACTCGGGCACACCTGTCTGTCTGTCCTTAGTGGTCTTGGTTCAGAACGGGGAACGAAACTCAACCTTCCACTAGCAGCCTGATTAAGCACTTTTAAGGATTCATGGGAGGGACTGGCCCTGAGCCTGTGGAGTTTGTGCTGGGAGTTGCTGACAGGTTTACATTTCGGTTTCTATTTATTCTTTTTATCAACCTGCCCATGAGCAATTTATTATTTACTTACTATCATACATGAGGAATTGAAGCTCAGAGAAGTTGAGTAACGTACTCAAGGTCACAGAGCTAGGTAGAGGCAGAGCCTAGTGCCAGCCTACAGGACTCTGCGACTATCAGCAGTGGCCCTCCTCTTCTCTCCCCTTTGCTCTGGGTGCTCGTCCTCAGCCCCTGCCCTGTGGTTAACACCCCTTTCTCTCTCTGCATCCTTCTGGGTCCTCCTCAGCTCCAAGATCTACATGGCTGACTTGGAATCTGCACTGCACTACATCCTGCGGGTGGAAGTAGGCAAGTTCTCTGTTCTGGAGGGGCAGCGCCTCGTAGCCCTGAAAAAGTTCATGGCCGTGCTGGCCCAGGTGAGCAAGGCCCCAGTATCCTTCGTCCACACAGCTCCACATCGGATCAGTATGCCTCCCTGCAGCAGGCCCTATGCCAGGCCAGAGGGGTCAGCCCGGCCTCTCCCTCAGGAGATCATGATCTGGCTGGACATCCAGGGCCCCCGTGGGCTGCTGCCCTGCAGTCTCAGTCATACCTTGCACCAGGCTCACACTGCCAGGGACACCCCTTCCCAGCCCTCCCTGTGCAGGTGGCTGGGCTGGGCAAGGCCAGATGCCCTGGGGATGGCCTGGCTGATTCAGTGACTGTGGCTCTGCCTGAGGCCTCTACCAAACGTGAACCTGTGGCTCTGCCTGAGGCCTCCACCACAACCTGAACCTGCAGTGTGGCCTCCCACTTCCTGCCATAGTCACTGGGAAGCAGGACCCATGGAGGCTACAGTAAAGGAAAGAAGCCTTTCCGAACCTCCTCTCTTCCCTCCCAGTCCCTGATCATGGTCTGACTAGGTCCTTGGCCCTAGCCATACCTTCCTTATTCCTTTGTAGTTTCCTGCCAACTTGGCTACTCTGAAGTGTGTAGCTCTTGCCTGTTGAGGACCTGCCGTGTGTCAGGCGTTTAATCCTCTTACCTTTGCTGCACAGTGGCAGGCGTTACCCCCTTTAAGAGGCCCAGGTTGTTGAGGTGACTTGCTTTACGCCTCCCAGGGAGGAGGTGCTACGAGGATCTGAGCTGAGGTGCCCCTTTCTTTGCCACGCTACTTCCTCATCTTTGAAGGTGAGACGCAGGCCCCTTTCCTCTCTGCACCTGACTCCTCCCTCCCTGCATCCTTCTGTCTGGCCACTGCCAGAGCTGCCCTACTTAAAGCCCAAGGCTCTGGGCTGCTGAGGACTGCTGAGTCAGATGCGGGCTCTGGTCCCCTTCCGAGCCTGCCTGCTGACTCAGCCACCCTCAGCCCCTGGGTGCCAGGTCTGAGCCATCCTCTGTGGGGCAGGTCCACCGGCAGCTGGGGTACCTCTGGGGCTGATCTGGGCCTCCCACTCAGGAGCTGCCAGCCAGCCTGCTCCCTATTCCCCACCTCACCCCCAGGCCTGGCCTCCCTGCCCAGTGGGCTCAATCTTTGTGCCTGAGCGATGCTGTTATCGTCTGAGGCTGGAGCCCCTGGTCCCTCCCGCGGGTCCCTGCTCTCTCTCAAAAGCAGCTGGCGGGCCTGGCCACTGGGTGGCGCGCGGTCACCAGCGTTTCCTGCTCCTGGCAGAGGGTGGCTCCCTCTAAGTCCAGAGGCCTTAATTCATCCTTCCTCCTGACACCAGGGCCTGAGAAGGAGGAAGGGTCCAAGTCAGGATGACGGCGAAGGTCAGTGAGAAACGCTGACTTGAAGCTGTAAATTCATGTTGAGGGCCTGGAGGCCTGAGTGCGCTGACCAAGAGGGAGCATGTTAAAGACAAGATTCTTCCGGCTGCTTCTCCCTCGGGGCCTGTGTCCAGCCCTGGAGCTTTGAGGGGAATATGTAATGGCTTTCGCAGAGGCCTGGATCCATCGGCAGGCATTTCTATTCAGTGATCATTCTTTGCTCTTTATCCTCCAGCAAGTTTCTTGGTGTCTTGGTCCTCTTGACCTGTGCCTTGGTGGTTTTATCTGCCCTGCTTCCCTGGCATCCCTCTCTTCTCCTGCCGGCCCCCCCGACCCCCCGCCCCTGCCGCCCTGGGCATGTGTGTGCACACACACGCCTACACACATATCTGTCCTCCTCCCTGGGGTCCTTGTGGTTTTAAAGTGCTGATACTAATCAGATTTCAGTTGACTTATTGTCAGAGTAGCTTTTCATGTTCCTCAGAGACTCTTGGGAGTTACCATCAAGGTCTGGACTTGGCTATAAGCCCCCGGGCCGTCTTGTCCCCACCAGCAGTCCATGGAATACAGATGGAAGGCTGTTCACCAGCCTTGCCCAGCAGTCAGTCAGTTGGCAAGTCAGCTGGTCTTCAGAAGATGACACGCAGAGAGGACTGTGTGGCCCAAGTTCCCAGCAGCCTTGGGAAGCCACGCGGGTGCTCAGCCTTCTTCCCAGGGGCAGTGTGGGATCAAGAGTCAGTCTTGAGAGAGGGAGGCCCAAAGGGTCCAGCCTCACCCAGAGCCTCGGGCCTCTCCCCACGCCATCCTTCATGTTGCCAGGTGCCCCAGAGCAAAGGTAGTAGGAACCTGCATTTGTGTCTGAGGCAGAATGTTTTCCTGGTGGTTTTGGAGAGTTTCAGGGAACTGCCTCCGCCCACTTCTGTTTAGTCCCCTACCCTCTCCAGGACTGGGACTGCCGAGCACTTGGGGACTTGCTTTTCCCTCTCCAGCTTTCCCTTATGCCTCCCACAGCACTTCCCGGGCCAGCCCTTAGTCCAGAACTTCCTGCATTCCATAAATGACTGGCTCAAGAGGCAACAGAGAAAGAAAATTCCCTACAGTTTCTTTAAAGCTGCCCTGGACAACAGGAAGGAGGTGAGTCTAGAGGAAACTGAACACCTTCTCCGAATCCTCAGTAACTGTGGGGGTGGGAGGGGTTCGCCCTGCAGCCTCTGTGCTCCTTCACCCCCTTGTATTCAGGAAGGAGTCCTCGATCTCTCTCAGTCAGGTCCTTCCATCAATAAACTACTCACGGAGCTGTCTGCATGCCCATCTTGTGTAGCCTTCCCAGCGGTGGTGGGAGTAGCTCTGATCCCCATTTAGCACATGGGGAAGCTGAGGTTAAGAGAGGTTAAGTAACTTGTCTAAGATCATAGAGCCAGTGGGTGGTTGGGCTGGGATTTAAGACCCGAGTGTGAAATTCCAATTGTGAGCGAGTTTGTAGCAGCTTCTCCCCGTAGCCTGCAGGCACATCGAGCTCCTCATATAGTTCCTCTGGCCCTCTCCAGGACCCCTTTCTGGCTACTGTGTGTGCCACTCTTTGCCAAAGTGGCCCACTGCAGCTGGCAGAGGCACACAACCTTACAGATGTGTAAGATGCCAAAGCTTGAAGGGACCTCAGAGGCCAAACCCCTCATTTTACAGATGGAGAGGTTGAGGCTAGAATCAGGATGCGACTTGGTTCGTGTCACAGCTTTTCAGATCTGCTGCTCCTTTGATGGGTGTAGACAATGAAAGGGAGATGCCACCTTCCAGGTGATAGAGAGAGGGACCTCATTTGTCTCAGGGCTATATGCTGACCTTCAAATCTCCTGAAAGCTTCTTTCCTCACCACCCATCCCATTCTTCTTTTCCATATATGCACTCATGCAAGTACGTGTTCCTTAGGGCACTATGATTGCCAAGAAGGTGCACTGGGTTGGCTGCCAGGGGAGTGAGCCACATTTCCGGGGCTTTCCCTGTTCCTTGTGGATCCTCTTTCATTTCCTGACGGTGCAAGCAGCTCGGCACAATTTAGACCACTCACAAGAAACAGGTGAGTCCAAGGCCTGCCCGTGTCCCCCGCTACTCCCAGCCCTGTGCCCCAGCCCCCGTGCCCCAGCCCCACCCTGCCCTGCCCTCCACAGGCTCCCCACTGCCTGCCCAGATGTAGCAAATTCTGCATTTGCAGTTGGCCTCATGCACTCAGCATAGAACCAGAATGGGGAGGACCTGAAGAAGCCCCCCAGTCCTGCCCCCTGTCTCAGGGTGGTACCCCTTGCAGGCTCAGGGACACCTGAGTATCTTTCTGGATTTCCTGGAGCCACGAGCTTGCTTTGTTTATAGAACTTTGTGAAAAATTTGTGGTTCAATTTTTTAAACTCCTATAAAGGAAATTATGTCTATTTCAATCCACGTGGCTGATAGTGTGCACTTTGAACAATTCTGTTGTTTCCCATGGAAAAGTCATTTTCTTTTTCTTTTTCTTTTTCTTTTTTTTTTTAGAGTGGCAGTGCACAAGCTTGGGAGGGAGGGGCAGAGAGGGAGAGAGAGAATCTTAAGCAGACTCCATGCCCAACACAGAACCCGACACGAGGCTCAATCTCACCACCCTGAGATTGTGACCTGAGCTGAAATCAAGAGTCGGACACTTAACCAAGCCTGAAAAATCATTTTTTAAGGGAAGCTGGGGAAACGTCCCTCCTGCCTTGCTCCCTCCTTAAACTGCGTGGTGGCCTGCCATCATCCATTCTGCCTCACAACCAGAGGGCAGGCCTCTAATCCAGTCCACATTTACTGAGGGTTCTCTCAGGCACTGGTTCAGCCTGGAGGATGTAAAGGTGGAAAAGAAAGAGTCCGTGCTCTCAGTCGGGCAGGTGAGCAGAGAGCTGTTCTGCAGTGTGCCAAGGCCGAGAACTGGCAGAGAAGGCATGCAGTGAGAGGGAGGAAGTGCTCCATGCTGCTAGGAGGGGCAAGAGGAGGAAAGCTGAGAATGGATGGGTGAACAGGAGCTGAGCTAGGAGGGAGGAGCGCCCTGACAGAGGGAGGGAATTAAGAGGAGCTGCCAGGGTGCAGCCAGCCACCCAGCGTTTACGAAGCATCGTCAAAGGGTCAGGCCCTGCTCCAGGAGGGGGTACAGTGGTGCGTGAGATGTGAAGTCCTTCCTCAGAGAGACAGTATTCCAGGGGCAGGAGACAGTAACCATACAGATAGATCATCTCGGGTGTGGTGCTGAATGCTCTGAAGAAGATAGACTACGTGGTGTGGAAGAGGGGTGGGGGAGGGCTGCTGTGTTCAGACAGGGTGGCCAGGGGAGGCTTCCCTGAAGACGTGGCCCAGTACTCACCCCTGACTGGAGAGAGGGAAGCACTGTGGGACATCTGGGAAGAGAGGCCTCCAGGCTGCACTGGTTATGCCAGGGCTGCCAGAAAGTGCTACACACTAGGGGACTTGCACAACAGAAACTCATTTTCTCCCAGTTCCTGAGGCTGGAAGTCCGAGACCATGGTGTGTCAGTAGGGTTGGTGTCTGCTGAGACCTCTCCTTGGCTTGCAGATGGCCGTCTTCTCCCTGTGTCTTCATGTGGTCTTCACTGGGTGTGTGCCATGTCCACATTTCCTCCTCTTATAAGGACACCGGTCATATAGCTTAGAGCCTGCTCTCATGATCTCATTTTACCTTAATTATGTTTTTAGACACTTTGTCCAAATACAGTCACATTCTGAAATGCTGGGGGTTAGGACTTCGACATGTGAATGTGAGTGGATGCAGTACAGCCCATAACGCAGGCCAAGGACTAGCAGGTGCCCAAAATAAGTCTGGCACGTTTGCAGCACCAGAAGAAGGCCAGTGGCAGAACCTGGGGTAGGGGAGGCGGCGGAGAGGGTGCAGGTCTGGTGGTCTCAGTGAGGGAGGGGTTTGGATTTCTGATTCAGCGTTACGAGACACTCCTGGAGAGTTTCATAGGGGAGTGTCACCAGCGATCAATCTTTAGGGAGACTGCTGGGTGGAGGGTGGGCTGCCCCAGGAAATGGTGGAACTAATCCAGGAGAGGTGGTGGTGGTCGCCCAGACCAGAGCTGTAGGCAGCACGTGGAAGAAGTGGTCAGGCTTGGGAATATTTTGAAGGTAGTGCTGATAGGAGCCCGTAGCAGGCTGGATGAAGAATACATGCAGGAGCCAGGACCCAGGGTGGAGGGTGGACCCCAACGTCGCTGGGCCTGAGTATCAGGCGGACGATGGTTCTATGAGCTGAGAGATGGGAAGGCTCAGGGGTGGGAGGGTAGAGACGGTGAGGGACTTTGCAGTCTGGGCCCATCAGCTGTCTGAATGGAGATGTAGACAGGTGAGTCTAGGGTTCTGGGGGGAGGTCCAGGGCAGAGATACAAATCTTGTGGGCATTAGCATGTGGGCGATAGTTGAAGCCTCAGGACGGGGCAGGCAGAGACAACACTGAGGCCTCTGCTCTGGGGCGTGCAGCCTCTGGGCCTCTGCCGAGGAACCGGAGCCAGCAAAGGAGACTGAGAAGGAGCCGCCACTGCATCTCCAAGTACAGTGTTGGAAGGAGGAGGGTGCAGTGAGCCGAGTGGGGGCGGCTGTGCTGCTGGAGGCGCTGCCAGACAAGGAGCTCTCTGGCAAAAGCTGTTGTGGTAGAGCAGCCAGCAGAAAGGCCAGGCTAGACTGGGCAGAAGAGAGAATAAGAGGCGAGAAATTGGAGATAACGGGGCAGTAACTGGGGTCAGAGAAGGGATGTCTTTATTGCAATTGTCTTTACCGATCAGAATGATCTCGTGTTAAGGCAGAAATTGATGATGTGATAACAAAGGAATATATTTCCAGGTGTGAAATCCTGAGACGGCCAGAAGGGGTGAGGTCCAGAGCACAGGGCAGGAGAGAAAGCAGAGCCCAGCTGCATGGCCAGCGGTGGCAGTGGACAGGTGGCAGTGGGTGGCTGGGCCGGAGGCCAGAGAAGGCCGCCCAGAGGGGGCCCAGGAGGACAGAGGTGGGGCATGGCTTTCAGGGGTGCTCAGGGTGCCAGGAGTGATGACGTGGGGAGTAGTCATGAGCAGGACACAGAGCAGGGGCTGAAGTCCCAGTGGGTGCAGGTGTGGGACCCAGAGTTTGGTTTGGAGGGGCTGAGGTCTTGGAACAGGACAGAGAGTTTGGGAAGCAGCCACCAGCAGGGAGGGTCCTTCCGCCACCCCCAGGCCTGACATGTGAGGAGTGTAGAAGACCAGAGGGTTTCAGAGGGGCGTGTATCGGGGAGCCCAGTGTCAGGGGAGGAAGGTGAGTGGAGTATTCAGAGGTGTGTGCTGATGCCAATCCAGGGGGCCCTGTGGGAGGGAGTGGGGGGCAGGGGGAGATGGAGACAAAGCAGGGGATGTGGAGAGGCAGATCCGAGGGTCCCTCGGATCTGCCTCTCCAGCAGTGCCTGGAGTGCCTGAGCGCCAGCAGTGCCTGAGGGAACAGGAAGCCTAGAGCAGATTGGGCACAGGAGGGGTGCAGGGCACAGCTGGTAGGTAGCTGGCCCCTGCCTGACTCTCCAGACAGGTCTCAAAGAGCCTACGTGTCCTGCTGATGAGTTTGGACTTTATCCCAACTGTCAGTAAGTGACAGGGACCTGGGTGAGTGGCAGAGAAAGGGAACTGGGATTTGGAGTTTGGGAAGAGATGGGGTCAGCTCTGGAGTGACCCCTATAAGGCAGACAGGTATGCAAGGAGACCCCGGGCCCCTCATCAGAAGGTGGGCCGTGTCAGGAACAGAGTAGGGGCTGGTGGGCGCAGGCCACCCCCGAGGACCCCGTGACCGGAACAGCATCTCCCCTCCCTGTAGCCGAGGCCCAGGAAGTCCTCCAGGCCATCCGGAGCTACGTGCGCTTCTTTTTCGGCTGCCGAGACTGCGCCAACCACTTCGAGCAGATGGCGGCGGCCTCCATGAACCGGGTGGATAGTCTGAACAGCGCCGTGCTCTGGCTCTGGTCTAGTCACAACAAGGTCAATGCTCGCCTGGCGGGTAAGGAAGGACCGCCTCCAGGGCTGGAGTCACCCCCAGAGGAAGAGGGAGGTGGGGGAGTTTGGGGGACCTGGACCAGAGGTAGGAGAGGGACACTCAGCGTCCCCAAGGGGACACCCCATGTTCCATGGTGCTTCACGGCACGCAGGGCCCTTCCACGTGCTTTGCCTGCCGTGCTGAGGTAGGTCAGTGTCCTTAGACCTGTTTTCCGAGTGAGGAAGCTGAGGCTTAGATGCTCTAGGACCATGGTCTTCTGATGCCTCTGCTCACTCTGTCCCCTGCACCAGGGCCCCTTCCTCAGGATGTCTGGGGTCCCTGTCTGGCCTCCCCTGTTCTGCTTTCTGACTGGCAGCTCCTTCCTGACTCAGACCATTAGTGAGGAGAGCCGGGCTGTTCCACCCACTAGGAGGGCTCTGGCAGTGAAATGTGCTGGAAGAGAAAGACCGCGTGGACCGATTGTCTTCCCCACTTACAGTGTTTTCTGCTCCCAGCGCACAGGAGTGGGACGTGCCCAACAGGCAGAAGCATTAAACTCCAGGGTGACCAGAAGCTGGCGGGTCAGGAGGGAGCCATCTGCGGTCTGCCGGGGGCCTGGGCTTATCTGTGGGGAGGGGGAAAGCTTGAGGCCCATGGTCACCGCCCCCCTCCCCAGGGCTGGGGGGTTAAAGGAACGAGTGGAGCAGGTGGTGGTGCAGGCTGCTGTGCTAGCTCTGTCTCCTGGGGCCTCCTGGTGGACTCCGGAGAGAAGGCACGCGCCAGTCTCTCCTCTCACCCCTTCCCTCCCCGCTGCCACCCCGCCCCTGCCGCCACATGCTCCATTTGACCCTCCAGCCCCTTGACCCCGGCAGGCTCCTTGCTTCCCTTGGGACCCAGCAGGAGGGCCAGTCAAGGCTTCTCCTGGAGGGGCCCAAAGGAGGGCAGTACCCTGACCTCTGTGGCAGAGTCCTTGCGGCTCAAACTAGGAACAGTTCGAGGCAGGTATAAACTGAGTGCTCACTTTGCAAGGCAGGTCTCTACTGCTTCTCAAGGCATCTTTGGAATCTATCTGATGCCCTCTCCCCAAAATAACTGTTCCAACTTTTACATCACTTGCCCCTGCTTCATTCCGGCCCGCACCTTTTTCTTCCCCCTATTAAACCCTTTAGGAGAGGTGCCTCATCCAAGCGATCTGGGCTGATGGGTGTCCCCAGGGCGACCCGGGCCAGGAGCAGCCAGTGGCGGCCCTTGGGGGCTCAGCCATCAGGGTAACTTCCTGAGTCTCCCGAGTGCCCTTTCCCCATCCAGGCCCCTGGGCACCCCTACGCACAGCCATCAGAGCCCACCTGGGAAGGAAACCCCGCTGACTCCTACCTATCCCCGGGGGCTGCTGGGACAGAAAGGAGGACACCTGTGGAATGACCACCCACCACGAACTCTTGTTTTAAAACACATTTTCCCTTTAAATTACAAAAGTAATGTATCTTCACTGTATAAAACTTGGGGAATTTCAGAAAAATGTGAAGAAAATGACCAGCAGGCCAACCAAAGTCTGCAAGATGGAACGTCTTTCAGCCCTTTCCCGTGCCTGGGAGGGGGTGGGGAGCAGCCCAGCAGCAGAGCTGATGAGGAAGTGGCGGCAGGGGGCTGTTCTCCGTCCCTGGGGGCTGTGGGGGGCTGCGGGTAGGAGTCGGCCCTGACCAGAGCCGCACCAGCACTGCCCTGTGCTAGTTTCGTCCCTGGCTTCTGTCACGCCCAT
This sequence comes from Vulpes vulpes, assembly GCF_048418805.1. Lineage (NCBI taxonomy): Eukaryota > Metazoa > Chordata > Mammalia > Carnivora > Canidae > Vulpes > Vulpes vulpes. The sequence continues at coordinate 146,611,061 of NC_132792.1, read as the reverse complement.
CACTTCCAAAGGCAGCGGTGAACCCTTTTTGCAGACGAGGAAGCTAGCATTCTGAGTGAGGAAGGAGTTCTGGGCTTTGAGGTGGGCGCAGTGGTGACAGCAGCCTGTGTGTGCTTCCCTGCTCAGGTGCGGCCAGCGAGGACCCTCACTTCCCCAAGGTGCAGTGGCCACCCCGTGGACTCTGTTCTGCCTGCCACAACGATCTCCGGGGTTCACCTGTGTGGGATCTGGACAACACCCTCAGATTCCTCAAGACCCACTTCTCCCCAAGCAATGTCGTCCTGGACATGCCTTCCGCTGTACCGGGCCCCCAGATGGGTGCCCTGAGGATGGCAGCCGGGAATGTTACTCTGGGCCCCAAGAAGGCTGGGATCGCGGTAGGCCCAGGGACCAAGTCCCCCGGAACCACTGTTCCTGAGGTTCCCACAGAGAGACTCAGTGCCACTTACCCCCAGGATATGCTCCTCGGTCTCAGTGTGACCCCAGCTGAGCCAGACCAGGGATCTCGTGAGCACAGAGCAGAGCTTCAGATGGATAAGCTGGAGCAGCCAAAAGGGCAGCAACACTTGACCAAGCGAGACACGGGAACAGTATTGCTGGCTGAGTTCCTGGCTGAGAAGAACCTCCCCAGAAGCCCTTCAGAGCTGAGGCGAGTGGGTCGCAGCTCAAAGCAGCTGGCCAGCATTCCTGAGGGGGAGCCGGAGGCTGGGCCCATGGGGGGCCGGGACCAGTGGCTGCAGGTGCTGGAAGGGAACTTCTCCCACCTGGACATCAGCCTCTGTGTGGGGCTCTACTCCCTGTCTTTCATGGGCCTTCTGGCCATCTACACCTACTTCCGGGCCAGGATGAGGGCACTGAAGGGCCATCCTGGCCACCCCGCAGCCTGAGCCATTCAGCCTGGGAGCGGGGCAGGAAAGGGAGCTGCCACTCACGGTGCTCTTCCAGCCCCCTGCCCCTCTCCCCCCTTTTTCCCCTTGTTCCTTGTCCAGGGAAATCCAGGGAAACTAGTTGCTCCAGTGAACTCCTTGGGCCTTCTGGGAAGGAATGTCCCATAGACATAAAAGCATGCATAGGGTTTGCGTTCAGCTGACAGCACCCGGGAGGGCAGCCTTGGGTAGAGGGGTTGGGAGGCTCAGTCCCTGGCCCCTCAACACCAGTTTCCTCTTTTTCATCTTATTCAAAGTCCTGCCTGTTCTCGCTGAAACTTCCATGTCTCCCATTGGTCTTGGCCCTAAACTGGGGCAAGCAAGGCCACAGCTCCCCAGTTTCCCCATCCAAAGGAGGGGTCCCAGGGCTAGTGGGCTAGAGCAGAACTCTTTGCTATATTCCAAGGCTCTGTCCATCCCCCTCTCTTCTGAATATAAAGAGGCCTTCGTGCCAGAGAAAGAAGGATTGCCTCTGGCCCTCTGTGGCCTGTTTATCCTCCAGCCCCTCATATCTCCAGGATGGGGTTTGCTCTGTGTGTGTGGATGGCGGGGGGGGGGGGGGTGTCTGGAAGCTTCTGAAAGTCCTGCTGGTCTCCCAGGTGAGGCTTGAGTCAGGGTTGGAGGGAGGAGAGCCTCTGGATCCTTCCCCAGACCTCTGCCACTGGAAGTGGTGTGGACTTGGATGAGTGATGGCCACAGGGCTGGGTGGTGAGCAGCTGGCTCAGTGGGACTGGAGAAGAGCTAGTATGGGATTTAGGAAGGGTACTGGTGTCTTTAGTGCCTTGGCTCTGGGCTTAGCTGTGAGGATACAGCAAAGCCACAGGAAAAAGATGGTTGCTTCAGATGTGCTTTGGCTCCTCCCCAGTGGACTCTACCCCTCTTGGAGTGGGGTCTTTTATCTTTTGATCTTGGCCTCCAAAACAGATGCTAACCTTTGAATGTGGAGGGTGCTGGAGTGAGAGGGGAGTATCATTTCTCTTGAGGGTCCACCTCCCATCGTGTAGAGGTTAAAAGGGTCAGAGGGGAGGGTGACTATATGTACACATGCTTGATTCCCACTCTACCCCACTGCTTGGGGTGGGGGATTGTGGAATAAATTATTTTTGTTAAGGCAAGCCCTGCGTGTTCTTGAACTTACTGTTTGAGACCTAGTACCCAGGTCTGGGCAGCAGGCACAGAATCCAGCCTCAGTGGGGATCCAGCCAGCCATGATTTCCGTCGGCTCACATAGCTCCTGCCCTGCAGGGGACAAGGTGGCCTGGCACAGCCCCTTTCTCCTGGTTGGGGCCCTCTGAGCCCGTGCCACCTCCACATGCACCAGGAGGCCGATAGGCCTTGGTGGAGGTCTAAGGCCACCTCCTTCTGTCCCCCCAGCCTCTCTGGAGCGCCTGCGTCGGTGCTTCCAGTTCTGCTCCAGGAACCTTCCTCTGCTCCTGCCCAGGGCTCTACAGCCACCCCGCCTGCACCTCCGGCTCTCTCTCAAGGAAGGAGAGGGTTTGTTTGTGAGAGCAGGTCTGCACTGGCTATTCAGCAAGGAGGAGCCTACCAGATTAGAGAGCCTGCCCCTAATCCGGCCTGCTGGGTTTTACAAGGATCAGAGTGGCTGATAATGAACCTCATTAAGGGGGAGCAGGGGCCTCAATCGGATTTGGGGTTTTCTCTCTGACATCTTCACTCAGATGGCCTTGGCACCGATGGGCAAGGGGGAGCAGGTGGGATGCCAAGCACCCTCACTCTGCTAGGGCAGCTGGGATGGGGGGACACAGGCAGGGGTTAACCCCCCCCCCCATCCCTGCTTGTGTCAGCCCTGTGTTACCTCTTTAGCTGAATGGATTCCAGCCTGGAGCCTCTCTGCAGGCCTCTCGTCTGCCTGCAGGTTCTCTGTGTCCCGAGGGGGTCCACTCATCCATCTGCCCCCTCTATTCTCCTAGGCTGGCTCTGCCCCTCTCCCCTCTGCCCCACTGGGGTCTGGCTGGGAGGCTGACAGGCCAGCAAGAAGGAGAAAGAGGTCCTAGGGCCAGCGTACACCAGGCCAAGACCACTCGCCTTGCTCCTCTGGTACCTGACAGTGTCACGGGCAGAGGATTTCCATCAGTGAGCCCTTCTGGCTCTAGTGAGGCAGGCCCCGGGGGGCGGGGGGGGGGCTCGACTGTGGGTGTGGGCCTCTCCCTCACAGCCCAGCCTTTCTTGGGCTGTCCCAGCCACTCTGATTGATCAACAAGGGTGGGCCCCTCCTCAGCGGGGCTGCTGCCTTTCACCTTGATTTCCCCAGGGCACGCTCTGCGGCATCACCATCGATAAACGGGCTTGCCCACCAGCCTGGCCCCTCCCCCAGCCCGTCTGCCAGGCTGGGAGGACGGGCTTCTGTGACTTGCCATTCTAGGACGGGCTTCTCTGCTTGCCATTCTGGGTGGTTCTCTGCATCCTGGGAGAGCTCCCACACCAGAGAGGGTCCTCAGGGAAGCCCTGCAAACTGAAGGCTCTTTGATCTGGGGCTGGACAGAGAAATTCCCCTCTGCCTGGAATGCAACCTACTGAGCATTCAGAAATGCTTTCTTAGAGATGGAGGCAGCTAAGCAGGCTTTTGAAAAATGAGTGGGTGTTAGCAAGGAAAATGAGGAAAAAGGCATCACAGACCAAGGGGAAAGCACATGCCAAGTCCAACAAAGAAAAATAATGAATACAGGAAATTCTCAAAAAATATAGAATTTTTTTTATTAAAAAAAATTTAAGGGGCATGTGGGTGGCTCAGTCAGTGGTGCATCTGACTCTTGATTTCATCTTAATTTCGGCTCAGGTCATGGTCTCAGGGTCTTAAGATCCAGCCTCACCACAGGCTCTGTGCTCAGTGGGGAGTCAGCTTGAGATTTTCTCTCTCCCTCCCCTCTGCTCCTCCTCTTTACTCATACACGCTTGCTCACTCACTCGCAAAATAAATTTTTAAAAAGAACTTTAAGGGTTTTTTTCAGTGTTGCCCTGGACTAAAGCTGGGGATACACAGAAGATAGGGTTCTCACTGTTGTGGTGCTTCACTCTAAAGGGGAGAGACAGGAGAGAAAAATGTGCTCAATGCTCTTAAGGAGGGACCAGCAGGAGGATTGGGGGAGGCTTCCCTGAGAGCTGAAGGATGAGAAGCCAGGGGGTGGCCCCATCTCCAAGCCTGGTTCCTCCTGGGCAGCCTTGGCATGGGGTAGGGGTGGGGGGCAGGTGCTTCACATCATTCCCTGGGTGTGGGGGTAAGGACTGGGCTCTAGGGGACCCACACAACCTTGACCCTTGGTTACCAGCAGTTGAAGGAGGAGGAGGTCTCTTTCATTCCTATGGCTTGGCCACTAACCAGCTGCATGTGATGGGTAAACCATTCATCTCTTGGGTGCCAGCCTCCTCACCTCTAAGATAAAGGCCTCAGATGAAGCTTCATGGTCTCTAAAGTGCCTTTACCTCGCTACAGTGCTTTCCTGTCAGCTCAGCGAGGGGGCATGTCCCTTCAGAGCCTTCCAGTAAGGACTTCTGGCCAAAGGAAATCACAGCCTCTGTGATTTGTGCCCTCTTGGAAGCCCAGGATGACCATGAGAAGGGAGCGCTCATACCAGCACCCCACAGGTGTCCTGCACTGTGCCCCAGCACTGCCTGAGTCTCCCCCGTGGATTGCCTTCCTGTGCCAGCTCCAGGGCCAGCCCAAGGACCCCACCCTAGAGTCCCTCTTCTTCCCCTTTGCCTCATTTTAGGCCCCACCTCCTAGGAAGGCAAAGGCTGTTTCTTAGGCAGGTTGATAGGATTTCCCCCCTTCACATAGTCACCAAACCCCTGATCCCCTGTGCCTGGCCTGCCTCCTCCTCCGGCCTGCCTCTGCAGCCCCCACAGCAGTGCGGGGCCCTGGCTTCTCCTGGCTTCTCCAACCTAGTCCAGCCTGTGCCTCCCACTTGCCTCCTCTCTTCCTCTGCCACCTCTGTGTGGCAGTGTGTGGAGGGGGTCCTTCACACCCAGGAGGAAAAACAACTGCTCTTCTCATTCGTCTCTCTCCTGCCCTGGGTCTTAGCCCTCCTGACGGGGCCCCCAGCAGTGCCACCTCCTCAACAATGAGTGGCCTGCCTCATGCCCTCAGGATCCCAGTTCCTGGAGCGACTCTGTTCACCGCATGCAGATCCCCTCTCAAAGCCTCCGTCTCTGCTCTCAAAGACAGCACCCCCAGTGAGTGTCTGCAGGAGCGTGGCTGGAGTACTCGAGATTGGTGGCCCAGTCTCTCTGCTCTCCCTCCCTGGCCCCTTCTCTCTAGGCTTTACCTCTGCCTGGGGAATGTGTGTGCCGGGCTTGGGTCCCAGGCAGGAGGGAAAGGATCTAGAAGTCACAAGGCAAAGGCTGGGGGTGGGGATGGGGGGATCCCTCCGCTAACACAAGGGGATGAAGTTGAGGGGGAGCTCCACAGGGGTGCTGACCTTGGGGGAGTCAAGGAAGACCCAAGGAGCATCTGCTTAGATTTTAGGGTGAGATCCATTTGACTGAGTTGGCAAGTTTCCAGGTATCTCGTTGGCAAGACTTGCCCATCTCTATACTGAGAAGCAAAAGGCCTTTCCCTGGGGCTGCCAGGCTCTTCCAGAGGAAAATGGGCCTCCGGGCCGCCTGTGAAACCACTTTCTCCGCCACCAGGAGAGCATGACCTGCCTCTCACCAGCGTCAGCTGTAAGCCACTGCCACCGCAGAGAACCTTGTCTAGCTTGATCTGCTCTGCACCGTCCTCAGCAGGTCCTCAACCATCAAAGCTTCAGCTGTTCACGTAGTTCTGCCTGGAAAGAGGGAGGGGCCTTTGGGCAAATGATGTTGAGGATATTGATTATTTGAGGAAAACTCAGCTAGGATCCCACCTTCACGCCATACACAGTGATGTAAAGAGAATAAGGCATAGGAAAATATAGTTGAATATTATTTCTGTAAGCATAAAAACAATTGAAAATGTAACTGAGGTGAGCGTTTGATCTACTTGACAACACCAATTTTTTTTTTTGACAACACCAATTTTTTAAAAATAAGTTTAAGATGGGGCACCTGGGTGGCTCAGTGGTTGAGCGTCTGCCTTTGGCTCAGGCTGTGATCCCAGGGTCCTGGGACCGAGTCCCACATCGGGCTCCCCACAAGAAACCTGCTTCTCTCTCTGCCTATGTCTCTGCCTCTCTGCCTGTGTCTCTCATGAATAAATAAAATCTTTAAAAAAAAATCTAAAAATGAAATCAAGCTACATGTTAAAAAACTGGGAAAATATGTACCTTAAATATGATAAAGGCATATGACTATCATGAAATATGCAATCCTAAGAATGAGATCAGTTTGCATAAAAAGATGCCCGAGAAGGATGCATTTTTGTAAACATAAATACTATTATTTATTACTATATTATTTTAAAATGTATGTAGTGGGGCACCTGGCTGGCTCACTCAGAAGAGCATGCGACTCTTAATTTGGGGGTTATAAACCTCATGGTGGGTGTAGAGATTACTTAAATCTTGTGCACCTGAGTGGCTCAGTCGGTTAAGCATCCAACTCTTGGTTTCGGCTCCGGTCATGATCTCGAGGTTGTGAGACTGGGCCCCAAGTCAGGCTCCTGGCTGGGCTTGGAGCCTGCTTAAGATTCTCTCTCCAGGGACCCCTGGGTGGCGCAGCGGTTTGGCGCCTGCCTTTGGCCCAGGGCGCGATCCTGGAGACCTGGGATCGAATCCCACATCAGGCTCCCAGTGCATGGAGCCTGCTTCTCCCTCTGCCTGTGTCTCTGCCTCTCTCTCTCTCTCTCTCTCTCTGTGACTATCATAAAAAAAAAAATTAAAAAAAAAAAAAGATTCTCTCTCCACACACACCACCCATGCTCTCTCTCTCTCTTTCTCTAAAATAAATAGGTCTTTTAAAAAATAATAATTAAAAAATAAAATCTTTAAAAAATTAAAATGTATGTAGTTATATAGAGATATATAAATGTTAATGTTTGTCTACAAAGTCTGGAAGAATCTACACCAAACGCTGACCAGTGGTTATATTTAGAAAGCGAGATTAGAGTGGCCTGGAATCAGGGCTGGGACGCTACAAAATTTAAGGAGACACTTATCCTCAGGTTTGGGCCCTGAGAGCAAGCGCCCCTTAAACTTGGGGTCCTGGGTATCTCCATAGCCTCACCCTAGTCCTGGCTCTGACATAAATACCTTTTCGAATTTTTGCAATAAATAACATTTCTTTTGAAAAGAAAGAATAACAGGGAAGATAACGAGGATTAAAGGTTTTTAAAGTTCTATTGTAAATAGGGAAATTTATTAAAGCCATGTTGAAAATAATGGGCTGAAGTATGAAGACCAAAGGAGAGGTGCCACTTTTGTCTCTCCTATTGGCAGAAAATGAAAGGAAAAAAAAAAGATAATGTCTGGTGTTAGCTCGAGGGAGGGAAAAATGAGGTGTATCAGTTATCTATTGCTGTGTACCAAACCACACCAAAGCTTAGCATTTCCAAACAATAGTCCTTGGGATGCCTGGGTGGCTCACTGGTTAAGCGTTTGCCTTCGGCTCAGTGCGTGATCCTGGAGTCCCTGGATCGAGTCCCACATGGGGCTCCCTGTATGGAGCCTGCTTCTTACTCTGCCCGTGTCTCTGCCTCTCTCTGTGTGTCTCTTGTGAATAAATAAAATCTTTAAAAACAAAAAACAGTCCTTGATTTTGCTTACAAATCCGCATTTTGGGGGCACCTGGCTGACTCAGTTGGTGGAACATGTGACTCAGTCTTGGAGTTGTTAAGTTCAAGCCCCACTTTGAGTATAGAAATTACTTAAGAAAAATAAAATTAAAAAAAAAAAGACCCACACCAAACTCTAAAAAAAAAGCCAAAACCCAACAACAACAAATGTGCAATTTGAGCAGAGTTTAGCAGAAAATGGTTCATCTCCGCCCTGTGCAGTACACTCGGATGCAGTTCGTCTGGCGAGCTGATGCTGGCTGTCACCTGGAAGCTCAGCTAGGCTGTGGGCAGAGGGCTTCGGGTCTTTTCTTCATGGGCCTCTCCTGGGGCTGCCTGGACCTCCTCATAGCCTGCGGGCTCTGCTCCAGGAGCAAGTATCCAAAGAGAACAAGGCGGAAGTGTATGGCGTTTCCAAGTAAGAGCCTCAGAAGACACGTAGTGTTATTGTTGCTAAACTCCATTGATTGAGACAGACAAACAGACATAAAGTCTCCCCCAGGATGCAGATACAAAGGGCTGCCCCGGTTCAAGGGGAGGAGTCCTGGACTCCACCTTTTGGCAGGTCAGTTTCTGGAAAACCATGTGAGATCAGAGAGATTGTTGAGGCCACCTTAAAAATGCATAGTCTGCTGCGGAGCATCCTCATGTACTGCTTGTAGGAGGGAAAACTTTGGGAAATGTGTCATTTGTAATATAACATAACTGGCAATATGTTTTAAAAGCCTTAAGAGAGGGGATCCCTGGGTGGCTCAGCGGTTTAGCGCCTGCCTTTGGCCCAGGGAGCAATCCTGGAGTCCCGGGATCGAGTCCCACGTCGGGCTCCCGGCATGGAGCCTGCTTCTCCCTCCTCTTGTGTCTCTGCCTCTCTCTCTCTCTCTCTCTCTCTCTCTGTCTATCATAAATAAATAAATAAATAAATCTTAAAAAAAATAAAAGCCTTAAGAGAATATATAACTTCTGATCCAGCAATTCTATTTCTGGAATTTGTCCTAAGAAAGTAATTGAGGATATTCACTAAGATCTGCTAAATGATGAATATTTGTAATATCAAAATAAGTTTGATCTAAAGTCCAAAATACGAGGTGATTAAGTTATGGTACATCATTACGGTGGAATACAACTCAACCCCTAGAAAAAAATCTGGTTGTGTACCTTTATTTTTTAAAAAAATATTTTATTTATTTATTCATGAGAGACACAGAGAAAGAGGCAGAGACACAGGCAGAGGGAGAAGCAGGCTCCCCGTGGGCAGCCCAATGTGGGACTCGATCCCAGAACCCCAGGATTGCACCCTGAGCCCAAGGCAGGCACTCAACCACTGAGCCAGCCAAGCACCCCTGGATGTGTACTTTTAAAGCTGAAAATACCTCCACACCATGTTGTTAAGTGAAAACACGAAGCTACAAGAGCAGTTCTATATAGTATGATCTCATTTTTGAAAAAGAAGATGCATATATACATATGGATACTGAAGGCATGTGTCAAAACTAGAACATTTTTGTAATGTTCCAATTACATTGTTCTGGAACCTGGGTGGCTCAGTGGTTGAGAGTCTGCCTTGGGCTCAGGTCATGATCCCAAGGTCCTGGGATCGAGTCCTGCGTTGGGCTCCCCATGGGGAGCCTGCTTCTCCCTCTGCCTGTGTCTCTGCCTCTCTCTGTGTGTCTCTCATGAATAAATAAATAAAATCTTTTTTAAAAATTGGGGGGGGGGGGGCAGCCCTGGTGGCTCAGCAGTTTAGCGCCGCCTACAGCCTAGGGCATGATCCTGGAGACGGAGGATCGAGTCCCACGTCGGGCTCCCAATGGAGCCTGCTTCTCCCTCTGCCTGTCTCTGCCTCTCTCTCTCTCTCTGTGTCTCTCATGAATAAATAAATAAAATCTTTAAAAAAGAAGGAGGAGGAGGAGGAGGAGGAAGAAGAAGAAAAGGAGGAGGAGGGGAGCGGACCTAGAGTGCCAGGTCTCTGTCCTTGGCCTGCCCGCCAGCATGCAGGGCCCCTCCCGGGAAGCCCACAGTGCCACCGGCTTCTCGTGTGTCCTTTCAGACCCATTCTCTGCAGATAACAGGGAGAGACACACACTACACACGCCATGCGCCCCCCCCCCCCCCCCCCCGCCCAGTGTGTCACTTAATGCTACATCCCAGGACCCCCGGGCGTCACAGACACAGACTGCCCACACCCGCAGTGTCCTGCCTCGGGCCGCACCTGCCGCCCTGAGCTCCACTTGCAGCGTCTGGCGCCCCTGACTTGCTTCCCGGGCTCGCTGGCTCCCCGGGCCGCCCCCGGCTGCCCCAGCCTTTCTCTCCAAGCCAGGTCCCTGCCTTGGCAGCCGCGGGACTTTCCGGGGGAGGAGGCCTCTCCTCACTGGTCCTCCCTGGAACCCGGCCAGCCGCAGCCGGGCCACCTGAGCCTCCGCAGCAGGTTCACCTTTTCCCGACCTCTGGGGTTTTCCTCAGCAGCAGAGTGGGGTCAGAGCATCTAGGCCCTCGGGACCCAGGGAGGAGTTAAAGAGGGTCTCTGGTTCCATGTTGTGACGAGGTGGCGGGAAGAGACAGACTCCAGTCTGCAGAGAAGCGCGTGAACAGGATCCCACCCGCGCTGACGCAATGGAGAAACACGGGCCGCGCTCGCTGAGGACCCAAAGGTGTCACTGAAGTGACATTCGGTGCCGAGGGGCGGGCAGACCAACAATGTAGAGAGAACAGTTCTCTTCAAATTAACCTGAAGGTCCGTGTAACACCAGTCAAAGTCCAGATGGATTTTGGGGTTGGGGGGTCTCAGCCACCTGATTCCAAAGTGAATATAGGGAATTGGAGGCCCGGGATCACCAAGTCAGTTTGGGGGGAGGAAAGAGAGTAAAGAAGGGGACTTGCCCTGTGAGGACTTTTTGTAAGTGTGACTTTAACCATAGGAACCCCAATAAAAGGCTCAAAGGAAGACCCACGCCCACATGGACCTGTGCCACACGAGGCGGGGAACTTTGTAAGGCGGTCAAGGGTGCGGGAGGCTGGCTCGGGTGTGCGGGGCAGGCGGCCCCGCCTTGCTCCGAGGCTGAGCCCAGACGGATTTAAGACCTCCCCGACCTCCCCGTGAACGATGAAAAGTTCCTAAGCTAGTAAGAGAAGGTTCGGGAGCCCATGGTTGCCACGTGGGCTGGAAGAGCCCCGCTTAAGGACCAAAAAGCACAAACCGCGAGGTGAAGCGCAGATTTCTTAGCTCCTAACTGAGAAGTTTCTGTTCCAGGGAGGCCGCACAGGCCCACCCGGGAGTGAGCAGAGGTTATGGCGGGAACCCGCTGGGCTGGGGGTTCGGGGACTGAGGTGGGGGTGAGGGACTGAGGTGGGGGTGCAGGGACTGAAGTGAGGGGTGAGGGACTGAGGTGGGGGTGAGGGACTGAGGTGGGGGTGAGGGACTGAGGTGGGGGGTGGGGACTGAGGTGAGGGGTGAGGGACTGAGATGGGGGTGAGGGACTGAGATGGGGGTGAGGGACTGAGGTGGGGGTGAGGGACTGAGGTGGGGGTGCAGGGACTGAGGTGAGAGATGAGGGACTGAGGTGGGGGTGAAGGACTGAGGTGGGGGTGAGGGACTGAGGTGGGGGTGAGGGACTGAGGTGGGGGTGCAGGGACTGAAGTGAGGGGTGAGGGACTGAGGTGGGGGTGAGGGACTGAGGTGGGGGTGAGGGACTGAGGTGGGGGGTGGGGACTGAGGTGAGGGGTGAGGGACTGAGATGGGGGTGAGGGACTGAGGTGGGGGGTGTGGGGACTGAGGTGGGTGGTAAGGGACTGAGGTGGGGGGTGAGGGGCCTGAGGTAGAGGGTGAGGGACTGAGGTGGGGGTGAGGGACTGAGGTCGGGGTGCAGGGACTGAGGTGGGGGTGCGGGGACTGAGGTGGGGGGTAAGGGACTGAGTTAGGGGCTGTGGGGCCTGAGGTGGGGGGTGTGGCAACTGAGGTGGGGGGTAAGGGACTGAGGTGGGGGGTGAGGGGACTGAGGTGGGGGGTGAGGGACTGAAGTGAGGGGTGTGGGGACTGAGGTGGGAGGTGCAGGTCTCCCCACTGGGGTGGGGGCTGCGGGGACTGAGGTGGGGGGTAAGGGACTGAGGTAGGGGCTGTGGGGCCTGAGGTGGGGGTATGGGGCCTGAGGTAGGGGGTGAAGGGACTGAGGTGGGGGGTGAGGGACTGAGGTGGGGGATGAAGGACTGAGGTGGGGGGTGAGGGACTGAGGTGGGGGTGCGGGCACTGAGGTGGGGGCTGTGGGGACTGAGGTGGGGGGTGAGGGACTGAGGTGGGGGTGCGGGCACTGAGGTGGGGGGCGCGGGTCTCCCCACCGGGGTGGGGGTGCGGGGCGGGAGGTGGATCAGTCCCGGCACCGCAGGAGGATGACGGGTGTGCTGGGCGGCTGCCCACGCCCTCTGCCAGCTGCGGGTGAGGGGCTCCCGGAGACCAGTTTGATTCATGGCCAGTCAGAGGTCCGATCATGAGCACCAGCCCTGAAATATGTGTGGTAAAAGGGACAAATTACCCTGACGAGTTCCAATTTTCACTCGGCAGGAGCAATTCCCCGCAGGCCTGCTCGGGAATGGCAAGTGTGAAATGCAGCCTTCATGGTGGATTACCCGCCTAAAGGAAGCTGTCACCTCTGGGCCTGGGGGAGACAGGGCCAGCTAATTCTGCTTCTCCGTGGGAGAACTCCTTTCTGGGTCCAGCCTGTGACCGGAGCCACACGCTTCCTGTCACCGCTGTCCTATGCCTGTGACTGGAAAGACAGAAGTAATGTTGTACATATGTTTGGGGGGTCGGGGGACTTGCAACAGGGGGCCACAGTCACGGACGCTTCATTCAGCAGAGCTAACGATCTCATGTGGAAGTGCTGCTCCTGGGATGGCTGCGTGGCTCAGTCAGTGAAGCGTGGCCTTGGGCTCAGGTCATCATCTCAGGGTCCTGGGATCGAGCCTCATGTCTGCTAACATGAGCAGGGGCTCAGCGGGGAGCATACTTGTCCCTCTGCCCCTCACTCCACTTGTTCTCTCTCTCTCAAATAAATAAGTCTAGAAGAAGAAGAAGGAGGAGGAGGAGGAGGAGGAGGAGGAGGAGGAGAAAAGGACATTGTGTCCTTTTTATAGAGGAAAGCGTTGAGTGGGCAGTAACTTTCATAACAAATATTTATTAAGGTGCCTTGCCCTTAAGGACCGTGGAGTCCAGAAAGGGACACTGACCTGTAAAGGGATCCCTTACACGTCAGCCTGGTGGATGCCCCACAGAATGGCTGGGGTGCTGTGGGGCCCCAGGACTCACCTCCTCTTCAGGAGGCTTTGGAGGAGGGAGGCAGGCAAGAAGAGCAGGGGTTCACCAGGAAAGTAGCCTGGGGGGGCAGGGGAAGGAAAGAGGGGCGGAAAGCACAAAGGATGTGTGGGCAGGATATGGCCTAAGCAGGGGACTGAAAGAATGGCCTGGAAGTCTGGATTGGACTCTGCAGGTAACAGGGGCTGGGGGGATGTTTCAGAGGGCATAGCCTCGGTATTTATTTTAATTTTTAAAAAAGATTTTCTTTCTTTATTTCTTTTTTAAAGATTTTATTTATTCATGAGAGACACACAGAGAGAGAGGCAGAGACACAGGCAGGGGGAGAAGCAGGCTCCATGCAGGGAGCCCGACGTGGGACTTGATCCTGGGTCTCCAGGATCACACCCTGGGTCAAAGGCAGGGATACCCGATTTTCTTTATTTATTTGAGAGAGAGCACAGCGAAGGGAGCATCAGGCAGAGGGAGAGGGAGAAGCAGGCTCCTCGCTGAGCAGGACCCTGGGATCATGACCTAAGCTGAAGGCAGACTCTAAACCAACTGAGCTACCCAGATGCCTCCATTTTTAAAAGATATTATTTATTTATTTATAAGAGAGAGAGAGCGAGAGAGCAAGGGGAGGAACAGAGAAAGTCAAGTAGACTCTGCACTGAGCACCAAGCCGGATGCAGGGCTCAATCTCACGACCCCGAGATCACAACCTGAGCCGGAACCAAGAGACACTTAACCAACTGAGCCACCCAGACTCCTCCTCAGGGATTTTTTAAGCAAGATGTCCCCGGTGTGAGAAGTCCAGGCCTGAGGTCCAAGTTCTTCTCAGCCCATAACATGTAAGAGCTTGGTGCCATTGTCTAGCTGCCTCTCTGGCCACCCCCAGGGGAACCCACCCAGCCTGGACCCTAGGACTTGTACATCCCCGAGGCTCAAGCTCTCTCAATTTGCAGGCCTTTGTGTGTGCTCCTCTCCCCACCCCAAAATCTTCCTCAGCAAGTGCCTGCCTGGGTTCAAAGGTCACCTCCACTGAGAAGCCTTCCCTGACTCTCCTTGAGCCACACCCTGCAGTCAAGCTCTTCCTCTCCTGTGCAGGCCATGGTAAGCGCCATCCTTTTCCTCTCTTGCTGCTCCCCTCCCATTGCTGAAGGTGTGTGCTGACCACCCGGCCTCCCCCATCAGACTGTGAATTCTGAGAACTCGGGGAGAAAGGGGCTACATCCTCTCCATCCCTGTGTCTCTGTCACCCTGGCTCCTCAATTAGTGGCTGGTGAGTGAAAACATACCCTCCTCTCCCACCAGGATGTAAAACACTTCCTGAATTTGCTAGGACCCTGCTCCTCCTCTGCCCCAGGCTGACTGGGCTTTCTGTGCCCCAGATGCATACAGCCACCCAGGGAGAGGAAAGATACTAAAAAGTGGGTTTTGTGTATGTTTTCTTTTATTATTTTTTTTTATTCTTTGTTTTTTTTTTAATTTTTATTTACTTATGATAGTCACAGAGAGAGAGAGAGAGGCAGAGACACAGGCAGAGGGAGAAGCAGGCTCCATGTACCGGGAGCCCGACGTGGGATTCGATTCCAGGTCTCCAGGATTGCGCCCTGGGCCAAAGGCAGGCGCCAAACCGCTGCACCACCCAGGGATCCCTGTATGTTTTCTTTTAATTTGGGTTCTCAGAAACACCGTAAGATTTGTACATTGGTAGACCATTCCTGGTGAGCTTGTTGGCATGGCATCTGTCCAGCCCTGTAGTTGAACATCTTACAAGGGACCAGCCCCTCTGCCCAATGCAGCCCCTCTCAACGCTTCATGCTGGAAGTGACACAGTGTCCCCTCTGCTGCATTCTGTGGGTTAAAGTAAGCCACAGACCCAGCCCAGATTCAAGGGGAGGGGACTCCACAAGGTTACAAATACTGGAGATGTGGTTCATTAGGGGTCACCTGTGGGACGCAGTACTGCATGGTCTTTTCTGACTCCTATGAACACCAAAGGTCTACTCTGTGTATGAGTGTGTGGCATGGTGTGGATGTTCTTGAAAAGGACGGTCACCTGAATTGTAACTAAATCTTTGAGAGCAGTTCACTACTGTGTTTTCAGGAAAGGGTCACAGATCTGAAAGCCAGCAGGACATCAGTGGGCCCCTTTGAAAAAGCCAAGATCAGGGATGCCTGGGTGGCTCAGCGGTTGAGTGCCTGCCTTCCACCCAGGGCATGATCCTAGAGTCCCAGGATCAAGTCCCACATCAGGCTCCCTACATGGAGCCTGTATCTCTCTTTGCCTATGTCTCTGCCTCTCTCTCTGTGTCTCTCATGAGTAAATAAATAAAATCTAGGGGATCCCTGGGTGGCTCAGCGGTTTAGTGCCTGCCTTTGGCCCAGGGCGTGATCCTGGAGTTCCAGGATCGAGCCCCGCGTCAGGCTCCCGGCCTGGAGCCTGCTTCTCCCTCTGCCTGTGTCTCTGTCTCTCTCTCTACGTCTATCATGAATAAATAAATAAAATCTTAAATAAATAAATAAATAAATAAATAAATAAATAAATAAATAAAATATAAGAAAATAAATAAATAAATAAACAAATAAATAAAATCTTAAAAGAAAAGAAAAGAAAAAGCCAAGATCTAATTGTGGAGATCACCTATTACTCCTATCATTGCAGGTTAAGGAAATGGTGGAAAAGCAAGTAACTCCAGATGCTAAAGTCCTTTTGAAAGTCCTTGCAATAATGTAAGTGCTACTATATATAAAGCATACGTCACACACACAAACACACACCAGCAAAATCACACTTTCAACCAAACTTATTCAAAGGCAGACTTTGTGGGAATAGTAACAGTCCCATGCAGAACCACCTGGAAATGGCCTTGAAAAGAGAGAGCCTCGGACCCCTGCTGTGTTCACACAGAGGCCACATGTCTGCCCTGCACGGGTGCACAGACGTGGTTCTGCAGGGGCAGGGGCTGGGCTGGGAGTCCACTCAGACGTTTCCAGGCTCAGGACTGGTTCTGTGATGCTGGAGGTGCGTGGGACTCAACGCTGGAGGTGGGCCTGGGAAAGAACCAGCATTTAGAAAGGAAGAGAAGAGCAGCTTGCATCCGGACCTGGGGAAGCCATCTGAGGGTTCACACAGGGAACCCCAGGCTCACTGCAGCGGCTGTGGCTGAAGCACCAGGCTGGTGTGGCTTTTCTTGTGCCTCTGTGTCCGGATCACCATCCCAGGCCTTTCCCCCTTCTTCTTTAGCTCATCACAGAGCCCAGGCCCATGTAATAAAGTCTACAGAGTGCTGAGGGAGAGCAGGAAGTCCATAAAAAGCCAGGGCCCATTAGGGGTAAGAGGTACACGGGGCCCTGACAGCCGCAACTGTGAGTATCCAGCCAGCGACCGCACCAATAACAGGTCTGACAGCCTAACCAGGCCTGACAGGGCCACCAACGGTGCTCAGTGCTGGGGAGCAGCTGCTCCGAGCCTCACCATTGCCCGGGGGAGGATGTGCTCAGGCTTCTCCCGCTGTTGCGCTGTAGCCATGGATGACTTATAAACTCCCTCCCTCTCTCCCTCATCCATTCACAGAACAAATATTTAGAAAGAAACTGTAATATGCTGGGCCCTGTACTTGGAGCTGGAAGCATAATGGTAAATAAGACTGTTTCTTTACTGTCAGCAGAGAGGTGTAAAGAAAGGGGCAAAGAACTTCATAACAACATTTGTTCCCATCTAAAGAGCACCTCTCAAGAGCCCGGCACTGAGCATCATTTTTTCATGTGTCATCCTGAGAGGTGGGTGTTATTCCATTTTCCTGTGGTTAAACAACGTGCCCGGGGCCGCAGCGCTGAAGCCTCTTGCAGTAAGATCGCCTTTGGAGGGTGAAGCCAATGAGAACCTTGAATGCCTTCTCAGAGCTGCCCAAGAGGGTCCTGTGTGCCTGGACCCAGGTGAGGGTACCCAAGTCCAGTCAAGGGCAGGAATGTGTTATCAGGGATATTCTTGTCATGAAGACTGCTGGAATCCTAAGGGGCAAGTTGTCCCTTGTTAGGGTGTTCTTAGGGATCAGTGGCCTTGTCAACGCTATTGGGGTGTCTGAGTCCAGGAAGCCCGGACCCTGGGAGATAGACAAGCAGCCTCCAGGCTATCTGCAACACCAGCTAGTTCCCAGGATACACCAAGAACCTTGGCGGGGCAAACTTTGGATAGAGGCTCACTGGAGCCCATCTCTGGGCAGAAGCAGTCCCACTGGCAGGCTGGAGGGCATTGCAGAAGGTGCCTGGGCTTCCCTCTTCAGGCCACAACGGACAATATGATGAACCTGCAGCCTCAACACTGGGAACATCCCTGTCGCCAGCACACCACACACTTTTTTTTTTCCCTCCCTCAGGGCCTTCGCTTTCCGAACACTCCCCACCCCTCAGAACATAAATCCCTTGCTATGTGGTCCAGTACAACAACCCCAGCAACATAAACACACTGTTTAGCCCTTGGTTTAAAGGTTAAGCTCACCTGGGGCTGGAATTCTGTGGGTAGGGCACTTGGGTGGGCCGTAGAAGAGCCTGGAAGAGGAGGGTCACATTTGCTAGAACAACTCATGCCACAGGTCAGACACAATACTTTATGCCCCCGTATGTGGTTTCAGAGCTCATTTTATGTGGTTTCAGAGCTCATTTTATGTTGTATGCACCTATGTTTCTCCTTGTTCTGAAAAACTGGGCACTGTTGTCTTCAGGAAACATTTCAGGTGCTAAATAAAGTTTTATTAAGCAAATTAAATTATTTTATTGGAACTGAAAGAAATCAAGCAAACTCTTTCACTGGTCAATGTGGAGAGGAGAGACCATGTCCATGGGCAGATGGCCAGAGGGTCTGGGGGAGGGTCCAGCCAGCTGAGACTGGCCTGTAAATCAGGGACCTGCGGTGCCACTGCAGCTAGGAGGTAGGGGGTGGCAAGTCGACCAGCCCAGCGCCTCGGATCTAGCTTCGATCCTGCCTTCATGGTGAGGATTTGGAAGCTCGGCTGCCTCCAAAGCTTGGATCCAGGATGAATGAACACGGAACCAATAGCTAATACTAAGCCCCAACATTTCCAGAACCCTTAGAATATGCATTTAAATGGCACAACAGCCCTATAAGGTACAATTTATTACTATTATGCCCATTTTACAGATGAATTCATGATACTACTTACCATTATATTCTGTTCACTGATCGTTAGTTTGACATTCTCCAGATGTCGGTCACCTCTCTTTCTCTGTAGCTACTTTCAAATTCTGCTGATTCGAATTCTGCCTCTTGCCCATTTTTATTTTTGCCCATTCCCTCACCCAGACACCTTCTCTCTTCTCTCTTCTCCTTGTACCCGGATCCTTCCTGCTTTCCAGTCGCTGACCATCCCTATACCCAGTGGTCCTCCCTCAGCAGGGGAAGTCCTGTCCCCTTTCTCTCTCTGGTGTCACCTGCCCTTGGTTCCCGTGTATGCTCCAGGACACCCCAATCACCCAGGAATGTTCTAGGCGGACACTGGGGTGCTTATGCCATCATGGCCACTTTCAAAGAGCTTGGGGGGCTGTGAGTGAAGGGTCCTCCCAGGGTTGGCTGGGGGGCGGGAGCAGGGAACAGGGGCAGCTGGGTCCCCAGAGGCCACAAGCCTGGCTCCTCCAGCAGAGGGACAGAGCTCACCAGGCTCTGGGGTGGAGGTGCGGGGCTGAGCTAATCACCTAAATGGACGCAGGCTGTTGAGAGACAGGCTCTATTCCCTAATAGAATTTGCCCTCAAGTGCAATTTAATTTTCTCTGAGGCGGTCTCCAGCCCCTCTGCTACCCTCCCCCAGACAGACCCTTATTTCCCCAGCTTCCAGGGGGGAGCAGAGCACCTTCTCTCAGAGAAAAGACGAGAGGGGCCTCCTCCGGGCTCTGTCCAAATCCATCCATTTGGCCTCCTCCTTTGGAACAGCCCCCGCCCCACCACCGAGCCCCTTCCCCAGATGGGGCTGCAGCTCCCCTCCCAGACTCTGACTCCCCTCTAGAGCTGCCCACCTTCAGCGACAACAGCCACTCCCTGCCTCCAAACCCTCACCATGAAGGCAGATTCTTCCCCTGACCTCTGGTAAGTTCATATGCTTCGAGAATTCTCTTTGTCCTGCTCAGTGGCAGAGGTTTGGAGGGGAAGTAGGAGGGGGTATGGGAGATTTGGAAGCGGGATGGTGTGGGCCTCGTGTACACACACTCAGGGCACCGTGGAAGGGGGCAGAAATGAGCTCAGAGTCCTGTGGTGGGGGCAGAGCTCAGCTCCTGAGGACCCCAAGGTCACTCTTGACTCGCTAGAGCCTTTCCTGGGGCTGGTTTTTCCTCCAGACACCCCACACTCCCAGCTCTCAGCCTGCAGTGTCCTGAAACCTGACGCTGGTCACTGAGAGTGTAGAAGATGTGGGAAGCTGGACTCTGAGTTGTCCTTTCTTCCTCCTTGCTAATTCCAGGGTGGAGGTGGGGAGCAGCTTCAGAAGCTACTTTCCATCTCTTTCTCTGAGAGCATCTCAGGCTGTGACAGGGGCTCAGGGAAGTCTGTACAAATTCATGTCTTGCCTGTGTCCCTGTGGTCCTGGGCTTTCCCACCCCCACCCACCCCCCAAGCAGGGATGGGGCGAGGACCATGAAGAGAACCTGGGGGAGGGGAACAGGTTAGCTGGGGTGGCTCTCGGGGAGGGCAGGAAGCCTGTGTGGCACAGAGTGGTTGGTCCCTGGACTCCAGGCAATCCCATGACTATCCTCTTTATCTGGCAAGCTCTGAGGAGGGAGCGCTAGAATTCCTTTTTTCTTTGCCATCAGTGCCTTAAAAAGAGCAGAAGGTAGGGCTAAGGATGATGGAGAATGGATGGGTGGCAGGTCGGGGTCAACTGCAAGAGGGAGATGGTCATTCTTCAGGCACAGCCACCTGCTCAGCCCCTCTCTTGTGCAGCTGAGGTCCCTTTATCAGTGTGTGGGGCCCACCTCTTCTGGGGCTACATTTGTGGGGATCCTTCCTGCACATTCACCCAGCAAATGCTTATTAGTCCCTTACTTGGTGCCAGAAACTGTGCTAGGTCCTAGGAGGAAAAGGAACTGCTGTGTGTGTGTGTGTGGGTGGGTGGGTGGGTGTGCAGCACACCCAAGTCTAAATACCCCAGAATAGCACTATCCAATAGAAATACCATGCCAGGCACTGTTACATTTAAAGTTTCTGGTGGCCATGCTAAAAAAAAAAAAAGAAGAAGAAGAAGAAGGAAGGGAAATGGGAAATTAATAATAGATTTATTTTAATCCAATATATCCAAAATATTATCATTTTGACATGTAATAAAAGTTTTAAAAATCTTAATGAGATATTTACATTCTCTTCTTTGTATTAAGTCTTCGAAATCCAATCTGTAATTTGCCTTTTTCGCACATCTCATTTCTGACCAGCCACATTCCGGTACTCAGTAGCCCTGTGTGACTAGCGGCCACTGCCATGGACAGCAGAGTCCTAGAGCATCCCCACACAGTGAGGCCCATGGGCCAGCAGCATGGCCTGACAACTTGTTAGAAATGCAGAATCTCAGGTCCCCAGACCTGCTGAATCAGAATCTGTATTTAAACAAAACGCCCCAGTGATTTATGTGCATAGTAAATCTGAGGACCTCTGTGTGCAAGAGCCGGGGAATAGAATGAGCATTCACGCAGCATTTGCCTCAGGAGCCTCTCATTTTGGATCTCATACAATCCCCCAACAACCCCTTCTCAGAAGAACGATCTGAGTATTATCATCCCCAATTCACACAGGAAAACAGAAGCTCAGAGAGTTTAACTTCTCATAGCCATAAAACTCAGATGTAGAGTCAATCCAGGATCTATGTTTTCTACAGAAAACCTTCCTTGGGTGAGGTCTTGGAGAAATCCTTTGTCCCCCAAAGCTCTCAGTATTTCTTCCTTGACCATCAAAAGTGGCCACAGTTATAGTATCCCGGGCCCTTCTCTGGGGACCTGTGTTTTTAATCAGAAAGGTTTGTTTGACCAAGGGCAAGCCCCTTCCTGGTAAGCCAGGGCTACGAGCAGGGCAGGAGGCCAAGAGTGAGAGATGCAAAAGGTGTCAAGCTCCTTGTCCTTTCATACTAGTGATAGCTGAACCTCAGTGGGGACTCTCTACGTGCCAGGCCCTGTGCTAAATGGCTACAGCCCTCTGTGACAATACTCTCAGGCAGGTACTATTACTCTCCCATTATACAAATCAGCAGATGGAGGCTGAGAGTGGGCAACCCTCCAGCAGGCATCGACAGTGTAGCCCACCTGGCTCCAGGGTCGGGAATCTGACCCTGCCTCACCACTTCTCCCCACGAACCTCCTGGGCCCATCTCCTGTCTCCTCTGCCCACATCTAACACATCTACATTTTTTGGTTGTAAGTCAGCTCCTGAGAGGAAACCGCTGAGTTAAGCTCCTCCAATAAAAGTCTTTCGCCAAGATGATGACAGGGTTATTTTATAGATTAGCCTTGACACCTGCAGTTATTTTCAAATGGAGCCAGGCTGGACATCCCCCATCCCCTGCCCCGCCCCTTACAGCCTCCTCTTCAGAAGCTGAGAAGTGGACCGTGTGGGTCTGAGCCCTCATCCAGCAATGCAGACAGCTCTCCCTCCCTATACTTCAGTGTCCTCATCTGGAACGTGGTCCTAATATGAGGGGCCCTACCTATCTTAGGAGGCATGGGTGACAAAAGGTATGTGGCGGACCTACACAAACTGTAAAGCACCAGAGTCCAGATTCTTTAAAAAAAAATCTGGATATTATGGGCAGAGTAGCTTCTGAAAAGAAGATCTCAGTGTGCCGTGCAGAAACAGGCAGAAGGAGCAGAGTCACCTGGTTAATACTGCGGGTCACTGTTTGAACCACCATGGGGACATGTGAGTGCCTTCTGTGGGTTGGTTGAGCACTGGGCTCCTGGGTTTATACACATTCTCTGTGATCCAACTAGACCTTACAGTGTAGGCAGGTTGTTTTTTTTGTTTGTTTGTTTGTTTGTTTTTGTAGGCAGGTTTTACCCCCACTTTGCAAATGAGGCAAGTGAAGTTGGCAAGGTTAAAAATCACTTGCCCTAGATGTCAGGAAGATTTTCATAAGATGGCCAAAATTTCACCTGAGGTGCCATTTGGCGTCTGGACGTCAGGTTGTGACTGTAGGAGCAGGTCTCCTTCACTCCCAAAGAATGACCCCCACCCCACCATTGGTCTTCCTCTTCCCCAACTAACATTTATAGGAAAGGAGAGCTCCAAAGTGCTAGTCTTTGCTTGAAAACACTCCAGAAGGGGCACCTGGGTGGCTCAGGCTCTGCCTTTGGCTCAGGTTATGATCCCGGGGTCCTGGGATCGAGTCCCACATCAGGCTCCTTGCGAGGAGCCTGCTTCTCACTCTGCCTATGTCTCTGCCTCTCTCTGTGTGTCCTCATGAATAAATAATTTTAAAAAAGAAAACACTCAATGAAGTTTCTTGTCCCCTGTTTTCTCTCATAAATATATAAAAGAAAGAAAAACAGACAAAATACTACAAAAGGGGTACAATAATGATGCCAGGCAACCTTTCTAGGGAAAGGCTTCCTAGGTGCTTTCTGCGGCCACCTGTGAGGAGAGTGCTATTATTACCCCAATTAGTCAATGAGAAGGATGCTGCCAAAGTTGTCCCACTTAGGCTATATCCAAGTTGGAATTTGAACGCAAACACTCTGAGACCAGAACCCAAAGGTTTGCTTACCCATTCTCCAGTTCCCACCCAGTATCAGGAAGGGATTGCTCCCAAGGAACTTTGCTGACACCATCTCACAGGAATGCTGGGATTTCTGGAGCAAAGCAAGCTATGGACCCTCTGCACTTGGCACTCCAGGTCATTGTCATACAGGGTCTAGCAAGGAGCTGGCATACCATAGATGCCCAGTCAGTGCATGAATTAGGGAATGATCTAAGATACTCTAGATTTTTGGAGGTAAATAAAGAGAATAAACCCTGAAATTAGAATGAGACCAAATTCCCTGATTCATTCCCCAACTTCTTTTTTTTTTTATTTTTATTTATGATAGTCACACAGAGAGAGGGGCAGAGACACAGGCAGAGGGAGAAGCAGGCTCCATGCACCGGGAGCCCGATGTGGGATTCGATCCCGGGTCTCCAGGATCGCACCCTGGGCCAAAGGCAGGCGCCAAACCGCTGCGCCACCCAGGGATCCCCATTCCCCAACTTCTCATGCACACAGGCCATGGGATGTGATGGCTGCACAGATGGATCTCAGAGGACTTGGCTTTGCCAGGTAATGGGCTCTGTGTGGACCCATGGGCTCTGGGTATGCCCGTAGACTTTCAAATGAGAGCTCTATGATGATGCTGGTGGTACTGGCAAACTTAGATCCAGACTACCTGTGATCATAATTTGACTCCCCTGACTACTGCTGTGCAACCTTGGGCATATCACTTGACTTCTCAGCGCCTCAGTTTTCTCATCTGTAAAAGGGAGATAATAATACCTGCCTCAAGGGTTCATGAGGATTAAATAAGTTAAAATTTATGGAACATTCAGAGTAGTGTTGGTGATGTAAGTGTTAGCTACTGTCACCCTCCTTCTTCCTCTGAGGATCCCGGTGCCTTCATCTTATTCTGTTTCTCAGCCACTTACTGACTCAGAATCTTATCTCGAGAGTTAGATACTCAAGTAAAGAACCATCTCTTTTCCATGTCCCTTCATTTCCTGTGTCAAGGACACAGGGCAGGGTTAGGTTGAGCAGCAACTGCCTTCTGATCAGCATCCTGGAGGTGGGGGCAGATCCCTGGAAGGTTCTGGGAAGAGAAGGAGACAAATGACAAAGTGGTGGGCTCACGAAAGGGGCCCTTGACAAATGACTGGAAGGACTGGGTGGACAGATGGGGAAGAGCAAAGGCCCCTGTCCTTTTATTGGAGAACTCCTTGTGGCTCCCTGAACAAGACAGTGGCTCCCCAGGGGCCGGGCTGAGGGTTGGTCTCTCTGGTTCTCTCCGTGGGGATGAGTAATATGGACCAGGGCAGAGGGTCTATATCAATCTAGCTCAGCAGAAAAATGAATGAAAATTGGATTCCCCAAGGAGAATCGGGGAGCTGTTATCCAGACAGAGATAAATCAAAGGATGCCACAGAGAAGGGGGAGAGCAGGTTTCCAACAGCAGGGGAATAATTAAGGAAACAGTTTCAAAATGCAAATGATGAAAGAGGGTTTGAGAGGCCCGAGGACAAGGAGGAGGTGACTGGAGATGGGGTGATGGGGAGCAGGAGTGAGGAGCAAAGAAAGAGGCTGGGGTTCCGAATTCCTGGCACCTGAGGGGCAACCCACCCACTCTGTGAAGCTCCTAAAATGTAAGGGTCAGAAGACACATGAGTCTGCAGGGCAGGGTGGAAAGAGCACCCGAGCAGGAGTCAAAGGCTGGATTTAATCTCCAGTTGGCTCTGCAACTTATTAGCAGCGTGACCTTAGGCAAACCACTTAACCTCTCCGTTTCCTGATAATCATACCCAAGCCCAGCATGATTATGAAGATCAAATGAGATAAAATATGTAGAGGAACTTTATACATTGTAAAGTGCTAGACAAATGCAAGCTATAATCATTTTTCCTAAATTGGACTTCCTAGAGATTCTTCCCTCAGAACTGGATCCACTGACATGTTGAGTTTGGTTCCCAGAAATGTAATGCATAAAATAAAAAAAATAAAAAAAATTAAAAAGAAAAGAAATGTAACGTGTAGATGTTCAGAAAGCACCAGATACTCTTATTCACTCACTGCCCTGACAAAAGCCACATCACCACTGACCCAGCCTCTGGTGTCCACCCTCTGACTGAATTGTAGCTGAAAGCCACAGGTCTGAGGTCTGCCCTAAGGACTGTCGCTCCTGGTGGGTCACCTCCAGCCCTGGGTGGCCTTCACAGAGAAGACCCCTGTGGAGTGGGCTCAGAGGTTTAGGTATCCACCAGAGAGTCTTCCTGTGGCATTCAGCCATTCTCCCCTTCTCTGAGGGTAGGGACTAGCTTAGCCCCTCTTAGCCTCAGCTTTTCCATCCTCCAAATAGGTATGACAATACTGTTTATTGACTGGTTATGAGGAAAAGATGGGTCAGGCAGGTAGAAGCACTTACCTGGATGCCTGGCACGGTTTCAAACGGTTAGTAATGTGGGTGGCTATCATTCTTACTGTGTGCTGTTGTATTGTTGTCATTGTTGCTATCAGCGGCAGTGGGCACTAGAATATCTACGTAAGGAGAGGTTTTCACTGGGGTTTCATCATTTACAGATGGGGAAGTGGGAGGCTCCAGGAAGGAAATGAATGCTGTTAATGGAAGATGTTGAGAATGGAACCCAGGTCATACTTCTAGAAAAGTCTCAGAATGTGGAAAGGGCATTTATTGGCTGAGCTGCAGTGTGTGTGTGAGTGGGGATGCCCTGGGGTGCTGGGGAGCTGCCGCCCACAAGTTAAAGAACTGAGAACCAAGTGGACCTCCCAGGCTCTTCTGCCATTGGATAAAGGTGAGAATAGTAGCTGCTGAATCAGCGCTGGGTGCTGGAGAGTCCCCACCACAGGAATGCTGCCCTCACCCAGTGACAGGGGAGTGAATGAAAAGAGGGCAGGACCTGGGCAGGTTCATACCAGGGGAGCAGGAGCTGCAGAAAGCATTTTAAAAATACAATTTTTAATTATAAAAGTCACTACCACATGTGCTCTACATTTCACTCAATATAAATATTTTATCTTTTACTAGTATTACTGAAAAAAATGTAACCAATTTACAGAAAATCTGGAAAAGAGAAAAAAGGAAGGAAATTCTGTGTTACATTCTCCGTAATCTAATTTTCTCCCAGTAGATTTTTGAATAGCATTTTGATATACTTTCTCAGTGTTTTCTCAATGCTTTTGTTTCTTTTATAATAAATTTATTTTTTTATTGGTGTTCAATGTTCTCAATACTTTTGAAAGAGATTTTATTAGTTTTTTTCTGCTTTATGAAATAAATCAGGAAACTTAAAAAAGGAAAACTAAGAAAATAAATATACCTACTGTACAGATAACCACTTTTATATTTTACCATATATTTTCTGTCTATGCTTTTTAAAAGTCCTACAGTTGATACTTCTTCCTATTCACTTTTTGTCTAATAAGTGACTACTTTATTAATGTTTTTCTATTGTATTTTCTAATGAGAATATAACATTCTACTTTATTTACTCTAATTTATTTAAAAATCCCCTATTACTGGATATGTAGCTTATTATCTTTTTAAAATATTATAAACATCCTTGTACCTACATCTTTATAAATATTCTTGATCATTTTCTGTGGCTAAATTTCTATACGGATTGAGTCAAATCCATCAAATATTTAGGCTATAAAATATATTGCCAAAGTGCCCTCGGAAGACATTGTCCCTCATCAATGCCCACCAGAAAAATTGTTTTCTGGCTTCCCCACACCCTAGCCAACAATGGGTATTATTATCGCTTTTGTCTTTGACTAACATTTTGGAAAACTTATATAATATTGTATCATGCTTTTTAAATTTTTCTGTATTTCACAAGCATTCCCATGTTGCTAGATTTCATGATTAGTTTCAATAATCGTATAACATATTACCAAGCAAATTTAATCTATTCTACTGAACCACTTTTCTTTTGTTGGATAGCAGAGGGTTGTTTTCTCCAAACCATAATGCTGTAATAAGCATCTTCATGTATGAAATCTTTTTTTTCACATTTTAGATCATTTCTGTGGAAGAGACACTCAAAGTGGAATTCTATGAGCTAAGGGGCATGAAAAAATTATGGGGTTTGATACATACCGCCAAGTCGCTTTCCTAACGGATTGAAGAGTTTCTTAGCACACCAGCAGTATTGTGACACTACCAGTTTCAAAGACCTTCACCAGCCCCACATTCTAGGATTTCCCCGGCCCTCGAGGAGAGGCCGTTTGACACACAATACAGAAGTGTGTACTCTGATATTTTGTTTTTCGTGTCATCGATTGCTTGCGAGGGTGGCATTTTCCCGTGTTTGTCTTCTAGTTACACTTTTGTAAAAAGAAAAAAAAATGGTAAATTTTGAAAATGTCACCGGGATTTTTTGCTTTTTTTCTTGCATATTGGAATCACCTTGCAGTTCAACAGGGCAAGAGATGATGCCAACCCAGTACCGGGACGCACACAAGTCACGGTGGCTTCACCGAAGACAAATTCTAAGCGCGGACGGCCACGCCCTCCTCCCCCACCTTCCTGGCGGCCCCTCGGCGGCCCCGGTTTGGGGACAGCGCCAGGAGGGAAGGCAGGGGACGCTCCGTAAGGTTGGAGAGGGCACGCCGTCCCGTTTCCCACCCGAGCTGGACTCGAGCAGGCTGGAAGGGCACATATGTCAGCATCTCTGGAACGAATTCAGGATGGGGGCGTCGCCAGGGGGGCATCCGCAGGGCCTCCGGGTCCCCCGGGGGCAGGGGAGGTGGGTGCGCGCGCCTGCAGCCGAGGGGCGGCGCGGTCCGGTGAAGGCCCGGGGGACCCGGGCGGCGACCGGCCCCAGAGGGGGCCTTCGGTCTTCTTGCCGCCAGGAACTTGGCGTGGACAACCGAAGGTGCCTGGGTGCCCTGCAAACGCAGCAGGCAACGCGTGCCCCTCCCGCTGGGGACCCCGCGTCCGCGGGCGCGGCCCCCTCCGCGCACCGGGGGGAGCGGCTCAGGGCGCCCGCGGCTGCAGCAGGCGAGGCCGAGCGGCCTCCGGGGGCGGAGGGCAGGACCCGGCCGCACGGGCGCGGGCAGCCCGGGGACCCGACGGGGCCGGGGAAGGGAGGAGCCGACTTCCCCGCCCGCGCGGCCGCTGCGGGACTCGGCTTCCCCGCCCCGTGCGGGCGGGCCTGGCCTCAGCCGGACGCGGGGCAGAGAAGCGCCGGCGGGAGCGGCACCGGCCGGAGGAGGATGGAGGAGGATGGAGGATGGAGGATGGAGGATGGAGGATGGGGGATGGAGGATGGGGTCCCGGGCGGAGGCAGACCCGAGACCGAGCTCTGCGTGCGGCCCGGGCCTTCGGGGGCCGGCCACGCCCTTCTCCATCCCTGGGGGGACGCGAGCCGCCGGGCAGGGCCCGCGGGAAGGCCCCGGCCCCGGGCTCCGCCGTCCAGGAGCACCTGCCGCCGCGGCCGAGCCCGCCGCATTTATACCCGGGGCGCGAGCCGGGCCGGCGGGGCGCAGGGCGGGGGTGGGGTGGGGAGGCCCGCGAGGCCCCGCCCCGCTCTGTGCGGCCCCGCCCCCCGCGCGGCCCTCCACACTTGGGGCGCCGGGACCCCCGCTGGGGCTGGGGTCCGCGGCCGGCTGCCGGGTCCGGGATTGGCTGGAGGGCGGGCCTCCCTGCGGAAAGCGACGTCACGGCCGTCCCTGCAGTGTGAATGAATCAAAACGCCTGGGTGACCGCGGCCTCCCGGGCGGCCGGCGCGCGAAGGGTGGAGGGGGAGGGGGAGGGGAGGGGGGGGAGCGCGGGCGGGGAGGGAGGAGGGGAAAAAAGCCAGAGCTGCAGCAACAGCGTCTCCTCTCCCCGGGATGTGCACCTACCCGGGAGAGCGAGATCAAAGGGATCTGAGACCGGCTGAGGACCGGCGGGGGGAGGGGGCAGCCAGCCTGTGGAATCCTCCCGGAGAGGCGGAGGGCCCGGCTCCCACCGTGACTTCGGCGGCCTGGTCGGGTTTTTTTATTATTTTCAAATTTCTGAATCCAGCTTAAGCGGCAGAGCGAGAGATCTCCGTAGACTGCGACTCCCTGGCTCTCGCTCCGAGATGATGCAGAGCGCAGCTGTCCCCGCGGAGGGGGCTGTCAAGGGGCTCCCGGAGATGCTCGGTGTGCCGATGCAACGTAAGACACCCCCCTTTCCTCGCTGATTTAATTTGATAACAAGGCAGCCCGCAGCCTTGGCCGGTCCGGGGCGGGTCGGACGCTGCGTGCAGCCTGGACCGAAGGGGCCGGGCGGGGCGAGGGGCCGCCGGCCCCGGCGCAGAGGCGGTCACAGGGCAGGGGCACTGGCCAGGGTGCCTTTAAAAGGCCTGGCTCTTGGCTTTTAGGGCCGAAAGTGAAAGCCTCCCCGATCGTGCTCCAGGCCAGCCGGGGGTACCGAACCCCGCATCTCCAGCCCACGGCTTCTCTAGGAGCGTGGGGAGAGTGCTGTTTGGGGACACCCTGGGAGCGAACTGCAGGCCAGGCCCGAGGGCTGGGGCGGGGGGGTGTCCCTGTAAATCATCCTCCCTCCTGGGGTCACAGTCGGAGCTCGAAGTACGGCTAGTGCAACTTCACCCCAGCCGGCGGGAAGTTGGAGAGCGCGTCCCCCGCCCCCGGGGCTGGCGGCTCGGAAGCCCAGGCCACCCGCTCGGTCCCCGCGCGCTGGGCGTGCGCGCCCGGTGCGTCCTCAGCCGCTGCTGCCCGCGGCGCCCGCAGCCTGCGCGGCCGGGGACTGCCTGGCTCCGCTCGCCCGGCTCCCGCTGGCCGAGGAATGCAGGGGACGGAGAAGCGCCGGGACCAAGTTGTGAACTCGGGGCACAGCCTTCGCGCGAGCGAGGACCTAACCTCCGGGTGGCTTGGACTCGGCAGGGGAGAGGCTGGGGTCCCAGGGCGCTTTGCTCGCCCACCCACTTTCTTTCCCGCGCCCGAAATGAGCAAGACTGCGGGAGCTCGGGGCGTGTTCACCCCGGGGTGTCTGTGTGTCTTCGGGTGTGCGCGCTCAGGCATTTTCCCCGGAGGGAATCTGTCTCTGTCCCGCACTCCCAACCTGAGTCCCCGATGGAGAATCTGTGCAGAGGCCGGAGCAGGTCCCGGGGCACCGCGCGCGCGCGGCGGGCGCCCAGGGAGTCCTGCCCTGCAGGCTCGGGGCGCTGCGGAACACCCCTGCGCACCCGCGAGAGGGAAAGCTTCCCTCGCTCGGCGGGCCGAGGGCTGTGCCTCCGCCCGCGATTTCTTTGGTGGAGCGGTGGCTACATCCTCGAGGTTTATCGTAAGTAAATAAAATAATGGTGTCTACCTACGAACTAGGAGGGCGCGCGGCTGCGCCCTCCTGCGCCCTCCTGCGCCCGGGCTCTCCGCGGCAGGGATTCCGCTTGGGCCATACCTCAAAGGGCAGGTAGGTCCCAGGCCTCCCTGAGAAGTTTTTGAGAAGGAAGTAGAGGAAGTTCGCTTCACCTACATCTATTTAGGTTGTCCTTTGACTATATCCTGCAGTTACCCTTTGTGTCTTTTCCTATCGGCCGTTGGCAAAGAGTTCCACGTCTGCAGCACGCTTGGGAAGTTTGCTGCTGACCTAGGTGTGTCTGTAGAAGGCTTTGGGGGTTCGCTGCTGCCCTGACTGCCCCCACCCCACCCCCACCCGCCACGGGCAAGGAGGGAGTGCCTTCTCGGCCCCTGCGATAAACAGAAACACAAACCCTGGCAAAGGAGCTCCAAGTCCTTGGGATGATTGAGGAGGCGAGTGTGTGAGTGGGTGGAAGGCGAGTGTGTGTGACTCGCTTCCTTGTTACCCAGCCGGTCTGTGCTGTAATAGTTGTGGTCCGTAGGTGGCCTATCAGGACTGCAAAGAAGGGTGGCAGGCTCTGCTGTCACAGCCTTTCTTAGGATGCTCAGCACACGCTCTTGGATTGTCTACTTTTTGTTTCCCTTACTCAGGGACAACTTTGATTTCGGCATCAGGAACTCAGTTTCCTAAAATGCCTCGAATTTGCCTTCAGAGCTACAGTTCACCAGGGCTTGAGTCTGGGTTCCAACTGTGAAAAACTCAATGAAGTAGAGAATGGGACTCTCATCCTAGGGTCACCCAGCAGAGGCAATGCTGAACCAGGAGGGGCTGGTCTGCCCTTCCTTTTGTTTTGCCCTGAGTTGGTGGCCTGGGTTGAAGGAGGCAGTGGCCAAAATTGAGGTGCCCAATCCCTGAAGACTTTGGGCTCCAGCTTTTAAAATTTTATTTTGGGATGCACATGGAGCATACTTATTCCCTTTCAGCAGATGTGGCTGCTGAGCATCAAGCTGTTTGTGTAGAGAACAGGGCATAGGTGGGGTGTGGTGCCCCCATACACATACACAATACCATCCTCTTCTCTGGGATACCTGGCCCACTGGCCTAATAACTTGCTGTGGGGGTGGGGGTCAGGTGGGGACATGCCCTTGGGGCTGGGGAAGAAGAGTAATCTCAGGCCTGTGGGTGTTTAAACTTTGGGAGAGAGGAGACAACAGAAAGGCTCTCCCTCAAGGGTTCTTCCAACCCCACAACTGGAAGGTTTGAGTTGCCCACCTCCCACCCGACGCATGCATATACATGTCCAGTTTCTTTACCTTTAGCCACCACAGATGGAGCACTTCGGGGCATAGATACACAGATCCTCCAACCTTGGTCTCTATGGGGCCCTGGCCTCACAGGGGCATTTCAGGAGTTTGAATCCAGTTTGTTTCAGGGGCAGTCAGAATATCTTTTGGGGGTAGGTGAGGTCCCCTCCCTTAAGGAAAGTGTTACCAAGTGGTGTAATAAATTCTCCCTTGGCGGGCTTATTCCTTGCTCTCTGACAACCCCACCTCTTGCCACTGCTCGCTCCTGGGTGGGCTCGTCAGCATGGTGGCCCTCCTCCTGCTTCCCCCGTGCAGGGGTTGCAGGGCCCATGAAACCCCCACCTGGACAGCTCCAGGGCAGCCTGATGGGGCCCATGGTCCGCTCAGACTTCTCCAGACAAGCTTGAAGATTTTCATCTGTTTGAGGGGCATCAGCGTGGGACAAGAAGCTTGGGAAAAATCGGGCAGGCAGGAGGAGTCTGGGAGTGGTTGGGAGAGCAACCTGGGGTAGAGAGGCAGAGCCCCACCCCCTTAAATCTCCCACAGGTTGGTGGGCACCAACCTGGTCAATGTTTTCTAAGGAACTCAAAACCCCTGGCTCCTTGCTCTGGGTGGTGGGAGCGCAGTTTATAGGAGGCTGCACCCTCAAGGTCACGTACAGCATGAGCCCAGGGCCTTGGGTGTTTTTTTTGTTTTTGTTTTTGTTTTGTTTTTGTTTTGCTTTGTTTTTTTCTGGGTAGGTAGATAGGTTCAGAAAGGGATCTTGTTCCAAGCTAGCGGGTCCTAGCTACTTGGCCATGATTCGGGTTGCAGGTCTCTCTTTCTGCACGCAACCTGCTTCTGCTCGGGTCTTCCTCACCACCTCCCTCTGGGCTGTAGAAACTCCAGGTCCAAATTCCCACAGCTCCTGACCGACCTAGGGGCAGCGTTGAATTCCACAATCACCTCCCAATCCTCCTCCAAACCTGTTTCCTCCCGGAACTCATTGGTTTCCCCATGCATCTCGGCCCTGCTGGCCCCCCTTGCACGCCAAGACAATCGGAACAGTGAGGGACACACAGGGAGATGGGCGTTTTATCCGCCCCTTGCCGTAGGTTTTGGCCTATCTCCCGGATAAGTTTCCTGGGGCACCAAGGGAAGGGATTGCCCCCCTTTCCCATAGCTAGCTGGAGAGCTAGCCAACCCAGGTGGGAGAAAAGAGCGACCACTGGGTCCAGGCAGGGAGTGATAAATGGGGAGCATGTACCGGGCATTTTGCATCCCACCCTTGTCTCCTAAAATATCTACTTCTTGCAGCTCTTGCGAACTCTGAAGCTGTGGGTAAAGGGCGTTTGATTTTGTTCGTGGTAAGATCTGTGTGAAGAACTTCTCTAGGACAGCCAACTACCCTTTCTTCTCTTTTGGGGTGCTTGCTGGTGCGTGGGGTAAGTCTTCCAGCACCAGCGGCCCGGGTGTCCTCACTCCTGATGCTATCATCCTTCTTGCAACAGACTATTTCTTAAGGGGTGAAATGGCCAGGAGTTCTCTCAAACTTTGGAGCAGCAATTTGAGCTTCTTTCCACTCCTGCCTTTTCTGGTGGTGCCGAAAAGAAAAACAAGAAACAATTTATTATATGATATATACCTCCATATATTTTATATATGGAGAGAGAGAGACAGAGAGATATTGATTGATTCAGATACCCATACAGAAAGCAGCCCCGGGCACCACAAATCTCCTTCCCCGCGTCACAAAAATATTGTCAGGCACGATCGGAGCCAACTTTTAAAGGTCACACTGGTGGCTGTCCCCCGGGCCGGCAGACTTGGGCCTCCTGGAATGGGGATTCAGATTTCCCCACCTGGAGGAGGTCACCCCAGCTTCACCCTACCGGGGGTGGGGGGGGGGACACTGGGAGAAACCCTGGTGACTAAGGCAGCACCTCGCGGTGGAGACGGGTGGCCGAGGGCGCCCGAGGGGCTGGCGGGCTCGGGCCTCCCCGGTTCCACTGTCTGGATCAAAGAGGGGAGCGGAGGGGAGCCCTCCTTGATGGGGCGCGGCCGCGGGGCGCTCAGGGAGCGGGATTAAGGATTTAACCCGGACCCGGAGGGGGCAGGCGGGGCGCGGGAGCGGGGAGGTCTGCCCTAAGCGGTCCCCAGTATCCGGGGAAGATGGAAAGTCGGGACCGAGAAGAGGAAGCAGGACCTAACTCGTGATGTCTTCTCGCTGGGCCGCGGTGCGGGCTCGTGGAGACCCAGGGCCCGGCGGGGCTGGGCGGGAGCGGCGTCCTTGGGTGCAAGAGCGCGACCTGCGTGACCCTGGCGCCACCAGGGCGCAGCTCCGCCGCCCCGCGGGCAGGCACCTGGGGGTCCCGGGGCCCGGGGAGCGGGCGTTTGCTGCGCCCCTGCGGGTGCCGTGTTGCGGCTCGACGCGCGCCCTGGGTGTTGAGCGCTTGCGGGTGGAAGCAGGTGCGGACAGGACGGTGCATCTGGGGGAGAGCCGGCCTTTTGCACACCGCGACCCGCACCCCGAGGTCGTGCCTGCGCAGGGGGCGAGGCACGGACGACCTCTGCGTCCACCGCGCGCCTCCTTCGCCGTTCGGGCGCCCCGGCCCCTTCCAGACCCTGTGCACCTTGCGCGGTCCAGTTCTCGGCTTGCTTTCCTGAGCGGCCCCGAGCGAGCGGGGACTGGCCAAGCCGGGGTCCCGTTCCTGCCCCTTTGGGGCGGCGGCAGAGGCTCTGCCGGCCGGGAGAGGCGCGGTGGGGGGGAGCGCCGACGGCGTGCCCAGCCTGGGGGAGGCCCGGCCGGTACCTCTCTTTCCAGACCGAGTATTGGGCGAGCGCTTGGGAAGACAAAACTAAGCGCCCACGCCAGCGACCCAAGGCTTTCCGGGACTTTAACCTTTGAAAGGCGTTTTTCCCGTTGGGGCGCGGCGGCTCCTCGCGCATCGATCCCGGAGGCAGCGGCGGGTCCGCGCGCTCCGCGCCCCCCGCGC
This sequence comes from Vulpes vulpes, assembly GCF_048418805.1. Classification (NCBI taxonomy): domain Eukaryota; kingdom Metazoa; phylum Chordata; class Mammalia; order Carnivora; family Canidae; genus Vulpes; species Vulpes vulpes. Next base: position 146,576,831 of record NC_132792.1, on the reverse strand, counting down.
GCCCTGCCCGCGTCGAAGCCTCGGCTCCCGGTCCTGCTCCCAGCGCCTCCGGACCTCGACGAGCGCCCGGAACGCGGCGGGCTCGAGAGAGAGGAGATCTCTACCTGGGCGGCGGAGGAAGTCCTTTCAGTTCCACCTGGGGAGGTGATGGGTGCCGCTCTGTGCCCGCAGAGGCTCAAAGGCGCACCTGCTCTGCGGGGGAAGCCGCGGCCCGTCGGGGACCCAGCGCTGGCTTCAGTCTGTGGCGCTCGGAGGTTGGCTTCATCTGAGACGGGACTTTTTTTTTTTTTTTTTTTTTTAGACGGCAGAGTGAATGGCCTTAAATGGGATCTGAAGGGCGAAACTAATCAGGAAGGAGAGGAATGAGTAGCGCGGCTGGGTTGGGATAAGACCGGGAAAGGCAGGAATTGAAGGAAGGCCAAATGCTACCAAATGCTAGGTGCACACACACACACACACACACACACCCCACACGCCAAAAAAAAAAAAAAAAAAAAAACCAAGCCGAGGTTAAGGCAAGAATGTTGGCTGAATGCTCTGGGGATTAAAGCAACGTGAGTCCCCAAGACATCTTGGAGACCGCCTACCTACACCACTGCAAATACCAGGGTCGCCTTTAAAAAAAAAAAATCGAGCCCTCCTAGAGGTGAGGTGGGGGTCGAGGGAGGCCGGAAACCTGCAAAGCAATTTCTTTCCAGTGAAGGAGACAAAACACAGCCCAAAGGGGCGTCTTGGGTTTTGAACAGTGACCTGATGACCCCGGCTGACCAGGTGTAGACAGCCTCAAGTCCTAAATATTCCCCTTGTCCTAACTTCCCATTTGCCTCGGATTTAGTGCCCTTTCACTGTGTGCTCCAGTCAATTAGTGAGTACTTAGCACCGCATTAGTAGGCAGAACCCAGAGGGACCTCCCTGCAGAGGATGCAGCCCTGGAGGAAGGGGAGGGAGTGTTGCACCTGCAGTCCTCCAGGGATGGAAAATTAGTTCCTAGGGACTAATCTTTGCATCACGTCGTTAGGAAGACTGCTTTGAGCCCCTAGTTTTGGTCAGCAGCGATGGGTATTTGGTGGATTTCTCTGGCTGGGTAACTGGTCTCCTGCAAACTGCAGAGCTGTGGGTGGGGAGGGCTGGTGGACTTGGATGGAAGGGACCTTGTATCATTGCTTTCATTTAGGGAAATTGATGAGGATTAGGGATGAGAAGCTTTGGAATGGTAGAGATTTGGAAACACTTTAGCTGTCGAGAGGACCAAAGGAATAATGCTACCCACTTTGGGAAACAAGGGTGGAGGCAGACAAGCGGCAGTTTGCTGTGGTAGCACCAGATGCTGGGTTTGGAGATGAGGGGGTGGGGGGTGCAGGTGTACTTTGGTAATGATTTTCTGCCTTTCTCCCTTCCCGGAGTGACTGTTAACAATGCCCATGACACAGATGTGAGCAAACTGCTGCTTTTAGTAAAATTCCCATGTGGCTTATGTGCCTATCTTTGTTCTCCATTCTTTCTCTTCGTCCTTTCTCCCTTTCCTTGCTTCTTCCATCTTTCGTGAGGTCTTTGCAGGGCAGCACCTGGGGTTGTGCAGGAATTCTCAGCACAGGAGTTCTGTTAGGGGTGGACTGTCTGGCAGGCTGCAGGGTGATGGGGGTCCCTCGCCTTTTTAGGAGCCTTAGAAGGAAGGGCGGTTTCTGGTTCCAGGACAGAAGCTGCTCTGGAGCTGGGCTATTGTTTGTGGTAGGAAAAAAGTCATCTAAAATAGATGGTGCAGTGAGATTTCCCCCTTTTTTTAGGTCCTAAATTCTACACGAGCCCCGGTCAAAATGGAGTACAAATCAACCATTTTGAGGCAGTGTTGTTGGGAGTAAGTGGACGGGTTGGGTTTAATTGGCAAAATTGGAATTGATTCTTCCATGGAAAATGTACTTCAGGTTAACTGTATTAATGGTGGATTGGAAAATCATCTTGGGAGGCAGGTCCTAAGTCCTGTTGTTGTTTTGGTGGATTTCTTTGCTCAGATTTCCTCAGCCCCCTTCCCTCTGTCAGTCTGGGTCCAGCCACAGATGTTTTACTGCGGTATCTCACCCCCAAATGCCTTTAAAGTATAATTTACTTTAATTATAATGTTAGAGGGTTAAGGGATTGGTTCTGGGAATAGCTTAATAGAGACAAAACTTGCAGCCAAATTAATTGAAAGTTTCTTGTTATGAGGGAGAGGTTGCCAAACATATGGAATATTGCTACGGAATGAGACATCAGAAAAACCCATTGTGGAGATTTAGCAATGATTAAATGTGAAGATGGAGTGGAAACAGAGATGTGTCTACAGCATTTCCATAAATCGTCGTGGTTCTGTTTCATGTGATTTTCTGTTTTGTTTGCAATCACCGAGAATATTCGATATCCTACTGAAGAACATTAATTCTGTGTCAACATCTAGTCCAGAAGGTCACCCTATACCTGCAAATACATATTTACATTATGTGTTTTGTTTACTACAGGACTCCTATTAAAATGTCCAAATTCAGCCTTAAAATGATAACATCGAAGTTGTCTCCAGGATACTTTCAGATCTGATCTTTATACTGAAAAGGTTACTCTTTTTTTGAGCTGCCCAAGCAGAAAAAGAACAAAGGAGATTGTCAGAGGGACCCTAAACCACCAACTGAGACAAATAGGATCTGTGGGGGGAAGGATTCTGAAGGAGGAGTGGAGGGAAAAACCCTTAGACACAGTCATTTCTGACATGAGAAGGCTTTTCTGACTTTTTTTTTTCTAATTGTTAGTCATTCGTTAAGACATACACACAAACCTAGGAAACTAGGAAAGACTGGGAATTAGATTATATATATATATATATGTATATATATGTATGTATTTTTAAAGTATGTAAGCAAATATAATCATAATAGAGAATATGATTTCTTTAAATGCAATGCCAGGTTCTTTTCTTAATTAAGCTTTTTTCAGGATTTTTGTGGCTCTATTTAATGCCTCATCACCATCACAAAATACCGTGATGTTCAATATACCTTTTCTTCTTAAATTTTGAAGAATTAATATTGGAATTTTATGCTTCAGTTGTGTTGCTTATGGGATAATTTTTACTAAGTTATGAAGAGATGTATAAAATATTTGAGAAAAGTATGTTATAGTCTCTTCAAGATACATGGGTTTAGAATAAGGGGCAATATGAAAAAGGAAACTATAAATTGTTTAATAAAAACGAATTCTCCTTAGTAGGGAGATGGAAAATAAAGAGCAGGAAGGGGGGGATAACCCAGACACACAGAGTCATAATTTGTCATGTAATATACATCCTGAGTCTCAGGCTTACCCTGGATGTGGACTTAGAGATGAATTAGTCCTCGGTTCCTTCAGCCACAGTTATCAGGTGATAGAAAAGGGAAGTTGGGACCAGAAAAATAGGATTTTATTGTCAGTGGTGACGGTGGCAACTTTAAAGTGGAGAGTTTTATTTTTGAAATATGTTTTCAGTAATAGAAATGTTAATTAATTTAATTAAACTATGACTATACCTCCGCTATAATTCTTAGACTTGGAGATTCCAGAAGCTAGGTATGAGTCTCGGCGGGCAGGGTACCATGCTTGGTATGTCCTGTGGCCATATGTTGGCACACTTTAGAATTAGTCACCCCAGATTAAGTCAGTAAGCTCACACCCGACGGGGCTTATCCCAGCCTGCCTTTTAAAAACCGTCTTCCTTCTTACTTACTCGGGAAACCTATTTTCTCCCCCTTATATGTGCAGAAGAATGGAGAGTTCTGAGAAAAAACAATATTTTGCAAAGCATTTCTATTGTGCTTCCCTTAAAGCCCATTTAGCTTCTTTCAGTTTGTAGTCAGTAAAGAAATTTAACAAATAAATAAAATTATGTATTTTTGGAAACATGTATCAGCCAAATGTTATTTAAGATTGGCTCCCAAATGACTGACTTCTCTAGTGGAGTCACCAGCAAAAGGGTTTGGAGCGAAAGCCTCAAGGCTTTCTTGAGCACTGTTGGAAGCCTTGCTCTTCAATCAGTCCCAGACAAAAAGAAGCATCCAGCCCCAGTTTGACCCCCAACTGTGTGCCCTTAAGGAAGCTCTTTTAAATGTAGAGGTTCACCTTTCACAAGGTTGCCCAGAAGGGCAAATGAACTTGGGAGATTTGCAAGTGCTCGACAAAGTTCTGAGTGCGGGCAATCTTAAAGACCGGACCAAGGGTCCCACCTTGCAGACAGAGTTGCCCTCAGCTGCTGGAGTGGCCCAGGGCGTCCCAAGAGGGACCAAGCCTCCTGGGAGTCTCGTGGGATCTGCAAACCAGGAACCGCTCCCACAGACCCTGGCTCCTATCCTGAAAGAAGCAAGGAAAACCTTGTCAGGTGCATGAGACTGTTAAGACAAATTGTGAAACAAAAGGAGGAACTCCGTCCAAAAGGCAGGTAAAAAGCAGGGTCTCGTGGTGCTGCAAGGGGGCACGTCAGAGTCCAAATTTTACAAAATATTAATCTGGTCTCGGAGCATGGTTAAATGAACGTTATTCCTCATGATACAAAATAAATTAGTTTTAAAGATATCAAAATACTCATCAGCACTGTTTCCAATTTTCTTCAGTACATTTTAGAAGTTGCTGTCAAGTGTGTTCTAGTTTTAGTTTCTTTGGTGGAAAAAAAAAAAGTGTTTGTCCTCACCTTGATGCTCATCCGTGACCAGAGAGATAGAAAACACCATTTTTCAAAGAATTAAAATCGATCAAACAAACAAATGCAAACCGTCTCCGAAATGCTTCATGGTGGCCCCTGGTTTCTTGAGAGCAGTTTCTTGGAAATGAAGAAACGTGAGTGGGAAATAAAAACACACAATACCTTTTTATATGTCATGAGGAGGGGGTGTGGGAGGGGATTTGATCCACCACAGACTGCATCAGACCTTCTGACCTCCTCTGTTCCCAGTTTTCTGAAATGTCATTAATGGAGGAATTGGGGAATTTCAAATGGAATCAATCTTTGGATGGACCACTCTGAAAACTAAGCCCCGAGTGCCCACACCGCAGTATTTAGGGTGATCCAGAGGGCAGGACATCATGATAGGGACTTTATAAGCTTCTTTGATGAAGAGGTAGATGAAGGCTATAGGCAAAGTAAAGGTTTTTAGCCATTTCTCATCAAATAAGAATAGTCACTTTTCCAATGGGCTTTTTAGAGATCTCCAAGACAAATACTAGAATCCTCCATTGTTAACGTGAACTCAATCCACTCTTAACTGAATACAGTACAGCAAAAGTGAAGTGAGGTCAGCCAATTGGTGGTCCTAGCTGCCCCCCACCCCCACCCCAAGCACTCCCCATTCTCACCATTCACATACGGGGAGGAGACCAAAGTCTGGTAAACTTGCCCACATTCTGTAGTGAACAGAATCTGCCAGATTTCCTTATTCCAAAAAGACTTAACATTGTAATGTTGTATTATCTGTTACTCATACTCTGGGATTATGTTGATTAGAAAAGGGTGTACATCTTTCAGATGCTTTGAAACTAAGGAGATGGAGGAGAGTTTTGAGTGTTTTGTGTGTGTAGGGGGAGGTCAGTGAAGGAAGAGGAAATTATTTTGGGAAATAAAGAAGTATGAGATAATTTTAATATACTTCAAATATGTAAATTCATCTTGTTGGCGACTGGCCACGAGGAGTGGAAAAAGGAGCTGCCATTGAGCTGGGCAATGGTGCTTGGGGGCTAAGTGTTTTTTACTCATTGCCTGATGTGATCACACAACAACCCTGAGAGACCGGTGTCACCATCTCCGTTTTACAAATCAGAAAACAGAGACTCAAAGAGGTTAAGCAATTTGTCTAAGATCCTATACATGGTAGACTCAGATCTGAACCCAGATGGATCAGACTCCAATCTGGGATTTATTATAAATAATTTGGCAGACCTAAAGATATGAACATCTAAACTCTAAGCAGATCTGAAAAATTTCAAATTCTCCCAAAAGACTATTTGAACAAAATGTTTCTGCTTCCTCCTAGCTTTCTGTAGCACTCAGTGCTCACTTTCCCCAGGGCTCCAGGGTTGGACAGCTCCCTCATTCAGAGATGGCTTCCCTTCCAGAGATGGAGCTGGACTTCGGGAGAATTGGCTTTTTTCCAGAATGGCAATGCCTCAGCCTGTGTATGAGGATGTGTGTGTGTGTGTGTGTGTGTGTGTGTGTGTTTATGTGTATGTGTGAGTGTGTGAAACTATGGTGGTATGTGTGTGTGTGTGTGTGTGTGTGAGTATATGCAATTATGTGTAGGTCTGTGTGTCTTTATGAATGTGGTATGTGGAGGTGCCTTTGTGTATGACTCAGGGTGTATCTTGGGTTATTTGTGATTGTTTCTCTATGTGTGTTAGTATGTATATGTGTGTGTTATATGTTTGCATGTAGACTAAGTATGTGTGAATATGTCTGTTTATCTGATTGTATGTAAATGAGTTTGTGGGAGTTTGGGGGGGTATCTGCATGGATATCAAGCGCATCCTGGGATGTGTCCAAGGGAGCCTGCCTGCCTATGCAGCTGCTCTCGCTGTGCTTAGGTCTGTGCTTTGAGCCATGTCACTCTGCAGGATTCACAGAAGGCTCTGGACCCTGATGATGGGGAGTGCATTGTACCGTGTGACCCAGCATCTCCCCAGATTCCTTAGCTTAGTTCCATGGGCTTTGCTGTCCTTTCATGACTGAGCTTACTCTCCACCGAGCCCCAGCAGAGAACATCGCCAAAGAACACTTACGTGCAGATAAGATAACATTTTTCATTTTAAGTGAAATGACTCCTCGTATCAGAAACTGGTTTATAGGTTAAATTCTGTCTTAGCAACTCCCAGGGTCGGCTTACATTCCAGTTTTTAAAGTGGAATTTTGTTATATCAAATACTGGATGAAATAAGTTGAGGTGACTAGAGATGTGGAGAGCTTCTGGCTTCTTGGAAATTTTGGTTACAACTTTATTCCTGGTAGGAGACCTATATAACCCCTGTCCTGTTCAGGCTCTCTGAATTTAAAAATAACAATAATTTCTTGTAGTTTTTTTTTTTAAGGCTTGTATTGTTGCTTCTGGAAAAATTTCTAGATAGCTTACATTTCACACTAATCAAAATAATTACATGGAGTGTTGTCACTTGAAGTGTAGGATCTGAGTTCACAGGTCTCCACCCCCTCACAGGCAGGATGAATCTGAACTTGACAGATGCCATCAACAAGCTGGCACCTTGCAGCTGCGGGGAGGGGGGATCAGCAGGACCGGAGCTTCTGCTTCCCACCCTGCTCTGGCGTTAGGTGTGCATCCCATACATGCACACCCTGTCCTCACGATCTAAATGTATGTCTCAAACATTTCCATTTGCCCAACTGTTATGGAGCCCAAGAGGCCAGTGGCTCATCTACTCCCTTGTCACTGTATGCAGAGCAGCTTTGAGACTACCTCTCCACCTCTACCTCCCCTCCCTAAAATGACAAGGTGGAGCCAGCCAGATGAGGCATGTCCAGATCCCTCCAGCTCTCAGACTGGGTTAGCCTACCTGAAGCCTAGGGTCCTGGTTCAAATCCCAATTCCCCCATTGTGGCACCTTGGGTCCTTTGCTTCATGTCTCCAAGCTCAGTTTTTCCATCTGTAAGATGGGGATAAGGATGCTTTCTTCACCAAATGGTGCGGATTATTGAGTCATATACACCCAGGACCTGGTGGAGTTCATATCAGGCTCTTGCCATCAGTTTTTTTTTAACCATTATTGGCATATTGTGCATCTCTCAAGCCATTTTGATGCTATCTTTGTTTTTAAAAATGCCATCCCTTCTCACAATCTTCATTGGAATACAGTGTTAAAGGTTCTAGTTTTTTTTTTTTTTTTAGAATGTCCCTCACGTTTTTGCCAAACTCGAGGACCCCAGTTTGGTCCCAGGGCTCCCCCCTCGCCCCAGAGAACCCCGAGTTTGAGCGGGGCAGCCCCATCCAGCAGGAAGCATTCCTGCAAGCTGGAGGCCGAAATGGCTCGTCTTGTCTGCTCTTAGTGTTGTTCCTAAACGTGATGTCTCGGTCTCCAAGCCTCTAGAACTCCTCTGCCCGCCCTCCCCTGCATACATTAGCCTTAATGTATTCTCTCTTGAATACTCATCATATTAAGGCTCCCGGTAGGTACCTTGCTCGAAATAAATTTTATGAGCACACATCCTCGCCCTCATCCCCCTGCATTTGCGGCTGGGAGGAGAAATATAGCCGTATCTCTCCGGGAGGCAAGGCCAGACAACAATTAGGTGGGAATCGGCGCCCTCTGGCCCCGGAGCGGGCGAGGCGCGGGCGGGCGGGGCGCGCACCCGGCGCGGGGCCCTGGCTCTCGGGCGGGTGTCCCCGGGCCCAGGGGCGTCCGCCGCCCGGGTGCCTGGCCGGGGACTCCCACAAGGACGCCCCCCCCGGGTCCCCCCACTCCGCGGGGCTCGGCCGGCGGCCTGCGCCCCGGGACGGACCCCCGACTGCGGGGCACGGGCTCTGCGCCCTGCGCCCGCCGCGTCCGCGCGCCCAGGGCCTCGCCTCCCTCCTTCGCAGGGCGCTGCAGGGCGCTGCAGTCCCACCGCACCGCACCGCGCACCTCCTGCCCACGACCTCCCTACGGGCTCGGGCGGGCTCGGGCTCCGGGGCAAACGCGGGAGCTGCAAAGCCCGCGCCCCTCGCCCCACGACCCTCTTTACAAGAGTTGTCGCCCCCTCCCCCGGGCAGGGCAGGCTGGCCTGGTCCCCCCCACCCAACCCGCAGGAGCCCCTGGTGATTCACCCCGCCCTGCTCAGAGTCCCCTCTCTGCGCCTCCAGATCTCTCCGTGGCTAAGGCCCCCAGCCTCTGGCCCCGTCCCTGCTGCTCCAGGGCTGCCAGTCCCGATGGTCCCCAGAGAGGCAGCACAGTGGCTGCAGCCGAGGGAGCACACTACCTGCAGGCAGACAGGTACGCCCGGCCAGGTGGGCACTCTCTGAGCCTCTAGTGAGGGTCCCACATCCATGCAGGGATTCCTGGGAGGGCCCAAGGAGATCAAGTCCATGATCCAGGGTCCCTGACTTTCCTTCCCCTCAGCCACAGCAGCACCACATCTAACACTTGGTTATTGCAATCATCTCCTAATAATCACAGACCTTTATTGAGCACCTACTGTATACTGGCCCACTCCTACCCATATTGATTCAACAACACTCTGCAACAATCCTACCAGGTGCTACTATTCTTTCTCCTCTCTCTGTCTCTCACACGCGCACACATACGTTTTAACAGGAGCACAGAGATGGGAAGTAATTTGTTGAAGGTTAAAAAGCAGAGCAAGAAAAAAAAAAAAAAGCAGAGCAAGGATTTAAACCCAGGCAGGCTGGCTCTAGAATCCATCGTCTTACCCTGTATCTTACCCATTCCTCCTTAATGGATGGAAGTCCTGTTGCTCTTGTGTGCTTAGTACTTTGCTGGGCACATCAGAACTGTTTGGTAAGTATCTCAGTAACCAATTGGTTGCACTTTTTTTTTTTGCCAGGGGGAAAACTTTTGGGGTACCTATTTGGCTCAGTCCCTTAAAGGGCTGCCTTTGGCTGGGATCATGATCCTGGCATCCTGGGATTGAGCAGCACATCAGACTCCCTGCTCGGTGAGGAGTCTGCTTCTCCTTCTTCCTCTGCAGCTCTCCCTGCTTGTGCTCTCTCTGTCAAATAAATAAATAAAATCTTTTTTCTTTTCTTTTCTTTTTTTTTTAAGGAGGAAAACTTTTGAGATAGAAAAAAAAATGCCATAGGCACAGGGACAGGTAACCAATGTCCAGACCCATGGGTATCTCCCTCAGCGTGGTCCCTGGTAATTTTCATGGAGCATTTTGGTCTGAGAATGGGATCAAAGAGCAAGGCACCTGGTGGGTCTGACTTTCAGGCAAATGTTGGGAGCTGCTGAGGCCATAACAGGAAAAGTCTGGGTTTGGGGTTTAGTGAGCCTAATGATGACACTAGTGATGTCATACTGTGAGTGTCCCAATAGCCTATCTACAGGCTTGAGATACAAATGACTTAGCACTTGAGCTTGTTTTCTACTTAGATTTAGGTGCGTTCACATTTTCTCCCCAGTGCTTTGAGGCTAATGTTAGCACTTTTAAATTATGTCACGCCAACAAATGGTATGAATCAAGAAGCCCGTATGATTCCTGAGAGATTTGGTTTTCCTACTTTTGTTGATATTTTGGCGAGCACAGGAGAAACTGGTTAACTGTTTCAAGGTGAACTTCTTAGGATTTGATCAAGTATTCATCCAGTGATAAACATCTGTGGAGCTACTGGTGTGTGCTAGGCACAGTGTGAGGCAGCCAGGACACAAAGCTGCAAAGGAAGCACTGTTCCTGCTCCTTGAGAATCCCACCTCCTAACCGGAAACACAGGGTGGACTGGATTTCATTCCCACCTGTCCCCCTGATCAGCGACCCTCGTGCAATGTTGTAGCCTGCACAGCTGTTGATCAGCGATCCTCGTGCAATGTTGTAGCCTGCACAGCTGTACGCAGCAGCCCCAAGAGTTTGGGTTACATCCTTTCCCTCCAGTGGGAAATGAATCATGAGGACTGGTCTGGTCTGGTCTGGTGAGCTGTGCTGTGTGGAAGGCTCACTCTGCCTTTCTCTCCTCTCCCCGCAGAGATCCCTCAGTGCGCTGGCTGCAACCAGCATATCCTGGACAAGTTCATCCTGAAGGTCCTGGACAGACACTGGCACAGCTCTTGCCTCAAGTGTGCAGACTGCCAGATGCAGCTGGCTGACAGGTGCTTCTCCAGGGCCGGGAGTGTCTACTGCAAGGAGGATTTCTTCAAGTAAGTCAGAACCCTGGGTGCAGCCTCCCTCCCCTTGCCTTGGTCTGTGTCTGCCTCTCCCCTCGGGTGGGTGAGGCGGGACAGGGGTGCTGGCAGAGGGTGTGAGCCCAGTTTCTGGAGGGGAGCTAAGGAAGGATGCTGGCGAATCCTGAAAGCAGTGCTCTTTCTGTTCCTGGGAGTTGGTGCCTCAGGGCACTGCTGCTGCTTTCAGAGTGGGTGCTCTGAGGTTCATACCCTGAGAATCTAGAGGGGTCACCATGGCTGCTACAGGGCCACAGAGGCTTGGGAGAGTTGCCCCTGGTCAGGGACAAGCCAGGCTCTGGTAGTGTCATCGCTTTCATTGAAAACATGCTGAAGAGGCAGTTTCTTGTGATGGTTAAGAACCCAGACCCTGACTGGGTTTGAACCGCTTAATGTGCTCTTGAGCAGGTTTCTTCTCTGCCTCGGGTCGCTTATCTGTAAAATGGGGGTGGTGATAACAGTTCCTACCCCATAGTATTGATATGAGCTCTGAATGGATCAATATGTGTAAAGTCCTTAGGACAATGCCTGACACCTGAGAGTCAGCTTTTAAGACTGTCCTCCCTTCATCCATCAGAAACAATGTTGTTGGTCACGGCGAGGCGACTTCCTAGGATTTATTTTCTGTGCCATTTAGTCTGGGACTTTTCTCCCGGAACCTGTTACCCAAGGCACTTGGGCTGGTGCCTTAGCTCACCCGGGTCAGCTGTGGCAGCAACACCAGCACAGGAGCAGGGGGTTGGGGTCAGTGACACGGGTCGGGGAGGCCCATGGCTGTGCACAGAGGGGGACGGGACTGCTGGGAAGGTCCCTCAGAGTCTGGAAACATTTGGCACAAGTGAGCAAGCCTCCAAGAGGCGCTGTGCATCCTTCAGAGGTCGTGTATTCTGGGAGGGGAGATGGGCAGAAATGCTGGCCTGGACACAGAACATGTTTCTCCCTGGTCCTCCCAAGGTAGAACTTCAGGGAATAAGTGATTTTAATTTCTGAGGATTCTCATATTTCTTTAGTCCAAAATGAGTTGAAAAGCACACTAAGGGTGACTTTGGTTTTCTACCGGGGCTTCCACTGTGGCCTGCTTGTGTTCAGAGGCAACACTCATTGTTATCATCACGCTTTGGCCAACAATGCACCACGCTCTCCCTCTGTGTGCGTGTGAGTATGCACGCGTGGACACGTGTTTGTGTCTGAGTGAGTGTGTGTGCGCGTGTCTGTGCCTGTATGCTACCTGAAGGAAGGGGCAGGAGGCACACAGGCACATCCAACAAATTCTGGATCCAACAAATTCAGCCCACCTGAGGGCTGGGCTTTGGCTCTTCCTCTCAATCTCTTCTGTGTACTGCCCTCCTTTCTCCCAATCTTCCTTTCGCTCTCTCACCTCTGAACCTTGCCCTGTTCCCTGTATTCTGGTATTTGCAGCTGTCACCGACACCCATGTTCTTTCTCAGCCGGCAACAAGACTCATTAGTTATTCATTTTTCAGTGATACCCCGGCCAAGCACCATGCCGTCCTCACAGGCCCCTGCGTGGCGTGAATTTCACTGTGTGTGTGTGTGTGTGTGTTCACATGTTGTGCACCTGTGTGCACCTGTGAGCGTGAACATGTGTGTGAGGAGGAGCAAGAGGATGCAGGTGCACGGGCCTGGCCCTGGGGTTAGGTCAGCTGTGTTCCAGGGTCTGGGTGCCATCCTCCTCCGGTTTGTCTGTACCTTTGGGAAGCTTCCATGAGCTCCAGGGGCAGCTGGGAACAGGAGGGTGCTAAGATGCCCCTGGGTCAGACCACTGGCTGGGGTACAGGTAAAGCCCATTCGGATCAAGTCACAGGACAATGGCACCAGAGAAGCCCCTTTGAGCCCCTATCTGGGGTCTGGACCTTGACTAGCTGGCTCTAGGTTTGGGAAAGGGAGGAGGTAAGCAGCTCAAATGTAGTTTTGGGCTTGAGAGAAATAGTGATAAGTCAAGGGACCCCTTGAGGCCCAGAAAGGAAAGGAAAGATTAGCACAGGCCTATGAGCCATAAGCCCAATACTAGAAATAACCATGACAGTTAGTCACTCAACCCAGTGCCCTGACCTCCTGCCTCTGTAGCCTCCCCATGCCGGGGACCTAATTTGGATCCTTCCAGAGCATTGCTCAGCAGTAGCTTTGTGATTAATCTCCCACTCCCTCTAGCCCACGTACCTCCCCACCAGACCAGCATCCAATCTCACAGTTGACCCTGACCCCCAGCTCCTCCACCACGGCTTCCTCTGCCTATAAAATATTCCAGATGCATTGTGCTATGCTGACAGAGTCTTCCCCCCATACCCTGCCTCCCTTCTAGTCCTACCTCACCACATCTTGGGTACCCAATGTTCCCCCAGCAGGTTGCCCCCTTTCCTGGGCAGGCCCTGACCCAGGCTAGTTTGTCCTCCAGGGATGTATGTGTCTCAAGGTCTCCCAATCCTTCCGTGCTATGAGCCCAGCACTTCAGGGGGCAGGCTCCCTGCGGAGGCGTGGTCACCCTGCCCCTTTTCTCTCCTGGGACTCAGCATGAGGTGCCCTGTTTTTGGTCAGTCCTCCTGTACCTGTTTGATCTTCCTAGTTGGCTTGAGGAAAGGTTTATTAAGTATTCATTCTTCTGTCCCTGCCATATGCACGTGGCCTTGCCCACAGGCTGTTGGGGGGTTTGATGCAACAAAGAGTAGATCACATTGTGAATTTACAGCATGTTTGGTGACCAGTTTCTTTCCCTCCCATGATATGCTGTGAGTCATGGAAGCCCAGGCTGCCTGGAAAATGCAGTCACAGGTTCGTGATTTATTTATTTATTACAAGATTTAATTAATTTTTTAAATGAGTTTATTTATTCATGAGAGACAGAGAGAAATAGAGAGGCAGAGACACAGGCAGAGGGAGAAGCAGGCTCCATGTAGGGAGCCCTATGTGGGACTCGATCCCAGGACCCCGGGATCATGACCTGAGCTGAAGGCAGATGCTCACTACTGGTCACCCAGGAGCCCCTATTTATTTATTTTAGAGATAGAGCGCAAGTGAGGGGAGGACAGAGGGAGAGGGAGAGAGAGAATATCCAGCAGACTCCCCGCTGAGCATGGAGCCCAAGGCAAGGGGGGGTTTGATTCCACAACACTGAGAGCATGACCGGAGCCAAAATCAAGTGTCAGACACCCAACCGCAGCGCCACCCAGGTGCTCTGGGCCCACGATGGAGTCACAGTTACTCCCCTTGTTCCGCAGGACCACTCTGCTTCACTACATGACCCATCTCAGGATTGGATCCCTTTGTGAAGTAGGGGAGCCGGCCACAGAGTCGGGGCTGAGCCCAGGTCATTAACTCTGTGACGAGGGGCTGTGTGGAGAGGAGTTTACAGCTGAGGTGATTTTGCCTGCTGTTAATGGAAGGTCACTCAGACCTGAAGATTGGGTCACTCTGCAGCCCCCAGGGAGGACATTTGGATTCCTGGTCAGTCAGGCCTCATGCAGCTGTTTGGACCTGTGACTGTTTGGTGTAGCAAGTCACAGTCCTAGTGAGGACACAGAGGGAGTCAGTCCTCCAGGGTCAGGTTGGCTTTACCTTCCACCCCCAGGGATCTAGGGAAGTCACTTGGGGCTCAGGCTGTCACTTGGCCACAGCGCCGGTTTTCCGCTCCTCATTCCTGTTCATTAAACGTCACCAGGCGTCTGCTTTCAGATGGCACACCAGGGTACCTGTGAGCCAGAGAGAACACAGGGCAGGGCTGGAGGGACAGAGCAGTCCCTGGAGCCCCAGGTCGCTCCCTTGTCCCCCACAGGGCTGCAGGAGTCCCTTCCGGCAGCCTGATGCGGGGGAGGCAGGCGCCATGCCCTTGGATTCACCTGTCAGACCTCAGAGTGCTTTCCACTGGGAGACCTGGCCACAGCCAGGGACACTCTCCTCTCTATGCTCCTTGAAGAAAGAGCAAAAAGAAAGAAAAGCCACTGTCCTTTTCTGATACCTGCCCCATAGTCCTGCTCAGAGGGCGTTGACCTCACTGATCAGCTCTGCGGGGCTGAGGTTCAGGGTCAGTGGTTTCGATCTCTTTGCGCCTACCAGGGGGCAGGGCCACTGCTCTGACAACCCAGGGGGTATCCTATTCCATGTGAGGTGGGAGGCAAGACTGATGCGAAGAGTGCAGGGCTGGAGGCTGTGTCGCGGGGAGGTCGCCTTCCGCGGTCATACCGGTGGCTGACAGCAGAGGGCGGTGTTGACGTGTGCACAGACCAGGAAGGCAGTATCCTTGGAAGGTCGTACTCTGTGGTTGTTGCATTTTCCCCTCAGAGCCGCTGCACTCTCTCTTGCTCAGTAACTTTGGCTGATTTTTGCTGGCCGGTGGTTGGGTTTGCCTCTTGGGGCCCGGGCTGCCCTTCTCCAGCAGAAATACAATTCTGAGACCCAGAGAAGAGGCAGGGTTAGGACGGAATCACCAGCTGACGAGCCCGCAACTCCTTGTGTTGCATTTGCTAAGCAGCTTCTTTCTGGACCGTGTATCCCGCATGTCTCAGGTCCCCCATCTCCTTGCAGACAGACCAGGGCCTGGGGAGGGCAGGTGTCTGGGAGTAGAGCCTCTGGGTGCCGGCCTCATCGCTGACCAGGTCCGAGAGGAGCCTGGCAGCTTCCGCACTCTGACGCCCCAGCAAACAGCCCAGATGCCCTACTCCAGGACCTGGGTTCAAGTACTGGCTCCGTCAGCACCAGCCGGACGCCCTTTGGCAAGTTCTTCACGTCTCTGAACGCCAGTGTCCTCTTCAGAAAAAGTGAGAATGCGGATGGTGCCTGCTTCAGGAGACCTGGACACAGGAACATTTCACAGATTTTAGGAGCAGGGTGGTTTGGTGAACGCAGAGGGTGCTCGGTTGAATTCTTGTCCTGTCTTGAACTAGCTGTTTGTCAGCAGACAAGTGACAAGGCCCTTCTGAATGTCACTGCTGCAAGGCGCTCATTGTAACCCTCAGAGTTGTCGCGCCATGGGAAGGAAATAGTGTGTAAACTGAGTCTGGTATGATGCCAGCTGTGCATTATCGGTGTCTCTGGGTCTCTGCGGGCGACCACTCGACCCACAGCCCCTGAGGCCAGGCTGTCAGAGCTGTCCCGTGGGGCCGGGCCTGCTGGCTTCTCCTGGCCTCCCTCCTCCACACCCCCACTTTGAGACCTACCTGTTGAGATGACAGTTCAGGTCGCCGGCGGTGGGGGTAGTCGGGCAGACTGGGAGGGCGTGCTGCCATGTGTTGGGACCAGACCACAGGCTAAAGGTGCCATGGGGTTTTGCATGAAGGTTTGGCAGACAAACCGGCAGTTATTACAGTATGAAAACAAATATGGCTATGGGGTCAAAGGGAGAGCAGCACTTAGGCCAGGCACGGCTTTCGAGAGCATTCCAGGCTTGCAACCCTAGCCACCAGGGCTAGGGGCTCACACCTACCTGCCACAGGGGGGCTGAAGGGAAGAATCTGCGGTGTTCTGAGAGTGCCCGCCACCGCAGGGGGCTCCTGTCTAAACTTCTGTGGGGGTGTCTCCTTGCCCCTGAGGCCTTCACCTACAAGGCTGGTGGAGATGGTCACTGCTGGGGGCCCCGGGGGATGGAAGGCTGCGTTGTGGCTCATTGTGGCTTGTCAGTGGGGAGCTGTGTGGGCTGCTCCCCAGCCAGGCCAGGCGGCTCCATCCCTCACGGTGCCTCCTCCCCCAGGCAGTCAATCTCCAGGCCGAGAGCAAGGCTGTCAGCCAAGGGCAGGTAAGCAGCGTCCTTGGGAGCCTGGGAGATGCTGATTTATCCCCGCAGTTCAGAACAGCCTGTTTCAGCTCCAGCACGCCCTGCGTTTGGCTGGGACGCAGGGTGGTTTTGCTGGCTCCAGCCTGGTCTTCACTAGTGACCTTGGCTCAGTCACTCTGGTGACCAGGGCCCCCATGGCTCAGCTGGGCCGGGCAGATGCCCACAGGAAATCAGGTAATGTGGGCAGAGGCCTGCTCAGCCTCTCTGCAAGGTGGACCTCACAGAGAGAGCAGGCTCTGGGTCTGAAGCCAGACTCTGTGCGACACTGGGGCATTGGACCCCTGAGCCTCAGTGTCTTGCCTCTAAAGAGATGAGAATAAACATCTCTACTTTTCTGAGTTACTGAGGATTGAGTAAGATGAGGGAAGTGCTTAGTTGTCGTCAGTATCAGGGGCTATTCTTATTAAGGTCATGACGGTGGATGTATGTAGGGAGGAGTGAAAAAGAGAGTAGGAGGTTCCGGGGGGCAGAGGCTGCAGAAGGCTGCACCCCAGGGTCTTGAGGTGGTAGGAGGTGTGGCCTGTGTCCATGCTCAATGTCAGGTCAGGTGATTGGAGCAACTGTCCACCTGTTGGTGTGGGGGGTGGCATGGGGAGCCACCACTAGTTCTCCGCATAGGGTGCCATCCCTCTATGTGTGGTCCAGAGCTGTGTGGCTGTGCCTGCAGCCCGCAGCTTTCCCTTCCCGGAGCAGGGACCCTGGTTCTAGCTGGAGGCACCAGCCTGTGCTTGTGTGGCTGCCTCTAACCAGCTTTTTTTTTTTTTACATTCATTTTATTATTTGAGAGAGAGAGAGAAAGAGATAGAGAAGGAGCAGCAGGGAGAGGGAGAAGGAGAATTCAGATTCCCCGGAGCCAGAGACTCAGGGCTCTATCCCAGGACCCTGGGATCATGACCTGACGTAAAGGCAACTGTGCCCTGTGGCCAATTTATACTCTGTTGCCCCAGGAAGAGGCCACTTCAGTTAGTTCTGGGGTTGGTTGTTGTTCAGTGTGCCAGGTTCTTGTCAATCCAGTGTTATTTCTGGTAACTACACACCTACTAGCCTCCCCACTACCTGTGTGTGGATGCTCATGCATGCACACACACACACACACACACACACACACACTCTCTCTCTCTCTCTCTCCCTAGCAAAATGTGCTTGGGGAACCCACAGGGGGAGGGTCTCTTTGACGTGTGACTTTCCATAATTTCTGAATAGTTTATAGTCTAATTCCCTCGCTAAGCAAATTAAACCTTTTAAGGTAACGATCAGATGGTCCAGATAGTGTCTGTGCATGTGGACATTTGTAAGATTCAAACACACTGGTGGGACCAGACCCACAGTCATTTGCGAAGGCCTGTAATCAAGGCAGAAGCAATTACTTAGCCGAGCAGCTCCCCCTGGGACCCGAGGCTGTATATCAGGCGGTGATGAGTCCGAGGATTATCTGTCTGCCCGCCCAGAGGCCCCAGTTCAGCGGTGCCTGCCCACCCTCCTGCAGCCCAGCCTGGGGTGAAGGCCTCCTGACATCTGGGGGACCTGCAGCCCATAGACTTTTTGGCCCTGGGGCATCGGCTTGGGACCAGGTGGTTGCAAATCAACCTGGGAGTCAGTGGGATCTGGGCTGTGGAAACAGGTCCCCAAGCAAAGAGGGACGTGGGTGCCATTGGAGTGAGAAGTGTGGAGCAGCCTCTTTATCCCAGGAAAACACACCAGCCAGCAGCGGAAGCATCCTGTCTCTTTGTTGCTGGGGCGCAACCACCTTCTCTCTCCTTCATCTCCATCCCAGACGTTTAGTCATAGGCTCCCAGCTCCCAAATGGCCTCTCTTTCTGTCCCCATTTCTTGTGCCCTCTCTAGCCCCTGGCACCACCCCTCTGCAGCTTGAAGCTTCTCCCTGCCGGGCCTCCTGAAACTCCCTGCCCAGCACCTGCCAGCTGTGATCGCTTCTTGCTTGTTCTCTG
Organism: Vulpes vulpes; assembly: GCF_048418805.1. NCBI lineage: Eukaryota > Metazoa > Chordata > Mammalia > Carnivora > Canidae > Vulpes > Vulpes vulpes. Next base: position 146,558,239 of record NC_132792.1, on the reverse strand, counting down.
GCCCTGGTCACACAAGAGAGTCCTGCGACAGCAGGTGTCTGGCTTGTGGCTCTGGCTCCCGGCATCTCCCCTGCTTGGGGAGGAGCCACAGGCTAGAGTTGGGCTCTATGGTGGAAGCACTCAGCACAGCAGATCATTCTGGTGTGAGGGGTTGGATAGGACCTCTTGTTCCTGAATGTCCCTGCCACTGCCTGTCACATTGCCTGCGACACCACCACTGACATCTTGAGGGACAAGAATCAACAAGCAACCTGCAGGCACCACAGGAGCACTGAGAACATCTGTGCCCAGGGTCGCTCTGAGTGGTCCATGCAACAGCTACAGGGGAGCCTTCTGGGGGCCTTGCTAAATGTGCGGCTTCTGAGCCTGGAGTCAGGAGTCAGGAGTCAGGGGTGGCTGTTCTGCTTTTAAGCAGACATCCCAGGTGGCTCTTCTGCCCGGGTAGTTTGGTGACAGGTGAGCGAACAGGGGTGGCAAGGAAGGGGAGTGTAGTTGAGCCAGTGGGTGACAGCTCCCAGCCTGTCCCCATATGTGAAAAGGGACCAGTAGGTAATACCTGCCCATGAGGAGGTTGTGTGGTTTAAATGATGTAGCTCACATGAAATTGCCTGCGGTCTATGCGCCAGATGTGTGTTTACCCAGATTAAGGGAGGTGGGCCGGACTCTTGTAGAAGAGAGTCGGGTCAGGATCCAATGTCCCATTGCCTCTTGGGAAGCAAATCTACCCCCAGCAGGGAAGGAGGGAAGCACGGCTGAGGGAAAGGGGGAACTGGGCTCTGTCCCCTTTTCTGCTACCAACTGACCCGTGTTGTCTTGAACAAGTCACTACCCCTTTCTGGGCCCCAGTTCTGCGTTAAATGAGGAATTGGACCAGGTCACCAATTCTAAAGCTTTTCCAGTAGCATTCATCTCAGAATAATATTGAATGTTTGTTAAGAAGAAAAGCATTATATTACCCCCTCCCCCCAATAAAAGGCAGAACACCTTGAGGCAGTTCCAGTGGGTCTGGGAGGTGTACATGTGTGTTGTGGGGGTGCTGTGTATCCACTCCCCAAGGCTCTGGCACTTTTGGGTGTCAGGCCCTCTTCGCCTGGAGAAGGCTGACCATCTTGGGCAGAACTTTATGTGTCCATGACATGGCTGTGGTGGTGATATATGTTGGAAATATTGGTACATACAGTAACAGTAAATATCAGCAACTTACCTGTCAAGTGTGGTGATAGATAAAAGAAATACATGGAGAGAAGTGTCAGCCAGGAAAAAAATATACAGCTTGCAGTAAATCACCACCAAGCAATTAGAACATAAAATTAAGTTATGCAGTATTTTGTTTCCTTGGGACAGTGCAGTGTGCTGTGGCAGTCCCCCTACCCCCGACAGAGGCTGACAGGAGGTGGGGGGCCCGGGCTAGCCCCTCCCCTACTGCCTCCCGATGGCCAAGTAAGGAAGAGCATTGGGTTCAAATCCCAGCTTCGCCGTTGATGGCTGTGTAGTCTCTGGCACATTATCTACCTCTCTGAACCTGTTTCCTCATCGACAAACGGGGCACGTGTATTAATGCATACCCAGGATGGGTCATTCACTGTTAGTTCACCGGCTGTTCACAGGACATGTATCCTGGCAAGTCCTGCTGTAAGTGCTAGAGGCAGTGGTGGAAAGACAGATACAGTCCTGCTGGCATGGAGCTCGCCTTCTAGAGACAGAGACATACGGTACACAAGAACTGTGCTGTGCATCTGTTGGAGACATGGGAGTGCTGGATTGGGGCCGGGGTGATGGAGAAATGCCCCTGGAGAGGGCAACACGCGAGGGGGTGACCTGCAGAAAATGCAGACGTGAGCCATGCAGGTATCTGGGGAGAGAGCATTCCCAGCTGAGGCAGAGTCGTGGGCCCGAGGGGCCAGGGTAGCTGGGCGAGCAAGCAGGCAGAGTGATGGGAGGGGAGGCTAGATCGTCTGGGGGGTGGGGGTCTTGTAGGCCAGTAAAGGGACTTGGGCTTTTACCCTGAGCCAGGGGGAGCCCCTGGGACTGACGTGGGGTCATGGGGGAAGGGCAGAAGCCAGGAGAGCCTTAGTTGTGGGTGAGGCCTGATGGTGGCCTGAACTAGGGAGGCAGCAGAGCCGATGGTCAGAAGTGGTCCAATTCGGATTGAATTTTGGGTAGTACCAACATGGTTTGCTGACAGATGGGGTGGAGCTCTCCAAGGCTTTCAGCCTTAGTCACTAGAAGGATGAAATCACTGTTCAGTGATGGGGGCAGGTTCTGGGGAGGATCAGGAGTTTGGTTTTGGACATCCTGGAGGAGAGGCCGAGGGGACAATGGGACATACCAGTCTGGAGTTGGGCGAGAGGTCTGGGCTTGAGTGGAAGTGGAGTCCCAGGCGAGAGGCTGCCCTTGGGGAGGGGCAGAAGCAGGAGAGCCAGTCCGGCAGCCAAGTGAACACGGTGTTCTAAGGAGGAGGGAGAGAGCCAGTGCCACTGGAAGGTCAGGGAAGATGAGTCCCCACCACTGGGTCAGCGGCACTGGGGTCATGGCTCATTGGTGGGTGGCAGCCCGTTGGGAGTGTGTGTCAGTCAGGTTCCCCAGGGAATCAGAACCAGCAGCATGTGTGTGTGTTTAATATAAAGAGATTTATTATAAGGATTGGCTCATGTGATTTTGGAGGCTGAGAAGCCCTGAGGTCTGCAGTCAGGAGGCCAGAGGCCCAGGAAAGCTGAGAGTGTAAATTCTAGTCCAAAGCCAGCGGGCTGGACACCCACGAAGAGCTGATGTTTCAGTTCAAGTCTAAAGGCAAGGCAAGGCCAATGTGCCGGCTCAGGGAAGTCAGGCAGGAGGAATTTCCTCTCACTCTTAGGAGAGTCAGCCTTTCTGCTCTGTTCAAGCCTTCAACTGATTGGATGAGGCCCACCCACAGCAGGGAGGGCAATCTGCTTTACTCAACCTACTAATTCATATGTTAATCTCATCCCAAACACCCTCACAGACACATTCAGAATAATCTTTGACCCAATGTCTGGGCAGCCCGTGACCCAGTCAAGAGGACACATAAAATTAACCATCAGAGTAGATTGGAGAGAAGAGCAGCAACAGGGACATCGGGAATCCTGCGTAGACCCTGCTTTTGAGTTTTCCTATAAAGGGAGTAGAGAAGTGGGTGGTAGATGGAGGGAGATGTGGGGTCAGGAGACATTTTTTTGAAGTGGCACAAATAATAAGCATGCTTGTACACTGCCGGGTCGGATCTAGTCAGGAGGGAAAACTAATCACGTCTGAGGGGGGGCGAAAGGAACAGTTGCTTATTGGGATAATCTTATTGGGCAAGAGGACACGGACTCTGTGTCTAGGTGGGCATCAGCCTCCAACAGGAGCACAGATGGCTGTGCGGTAGGGAACCAAGGGAAAGCAAGACAAATGGGCAGCTGGACAGGATTGTGGGAGCACATGGGGGCGGGCCTCTGCCCAGTGCTCATCTTCATCAGGCAATAGGAAACTGTGGGCTGGGACTACAGGGGAGGGGGCTAAGGGGAGGGGGTGCCCAGGAGCACCAGAGAGCAAGTGGACTGGGGAAGGGTGCTGTGCTTCTCAGGCCCTCTCGAGTCACGGATCACAGATTGGAACTGAGCCCCATCAGTGAGGTGGCATGTGGGGTGCTGGGTGGAGAAGGCAGAGGGTGCAGCACAAGGTGGGAAGGCGAGGGTGTGTGCAGGGGAGGGGTTAGCAAGACGGACCCTGGGGGAGTGGGTGCTACAGGGAGGGAGCTGAAGGACAAGGAGGGGGTGGCCGAAGGGAGCAATGCCTGTAAGTCGCCCGGTTCCTGCCAACAGCAAGGTCAGGGAGGGCGGAGCGAGGTTAGAGACCGTGACCTTCAGAGGAAGCGGTCAAAGAACTGAGGGAGCAGGGGCAGGGAGGACTGCTGTGTGGACGCCAAGTCACCCAGCGTTATGGCAGGAAGGGCAGCAGCTGAATAATCCCCGGGCCCTGGGGGAAGTGCTGGGGTGGCAGTGAGCACCGCAGGGGGCACAGCCTGTGGTCTGTGGATGGAGCACCAGTATGTGCCCACGGGGGCAGGGGACACACACAGTAGGTGCTTCGTGAACAGGCACTGCCCTCCTTAGTAGTGTCTGTCTCAGGGCCCAGAATATGGAACCTGGGGTCACAGAATAGAACTTAAAATCAGGACGTGCCAGCGCATCCGTGGGACAGGATTTACGTGCACTTGTTTCTAGAAGGTGTGGTGTCTGCAGGGCCTGCCTGTTGCCCTCTTCCTGCAGGATCCAGCCACCCTGGAGTCTGTCCCCGCCTTGCAGAGTGGTCCTGCCAGGCCTGTCAAGAGCAGCGGGGGTGCAGGCGGGGACTCGGGCTCTGGGCACCGGGAGCCCAGGGTGCGACCAAGGACCCAGGCCTGGCCCCCTCCCCGGGCTCAGGGGCGCCCCGGCTGTGGGCGGTGATGTCTGGGCATTTCCCCAGCCGGCGGCGGCCGGTGCCCAAGCAGGGAAGGTGCGGGGGGGGGGGGGGGTTCCTGGGGTGGAGGCTCCAGGGGCAGCCCCCACATTGCAGGGGGGGAGCCTCATGCTCTGTGGCTCAGAGTCGCTGGCGGGGTGCAGGGGGACAGGGCCCCTCTGCCCGAGTCATCTTCCCGGGGGATGGCTGCTGGGGGCCTGCCGTGAGCCCACCGGGTTATCAGAAGCCCGAGGTCGGCCCCGCTTTTCTCGAAGCCTGAGGTCGGGCCCCACTTTTCTCACTCTTCGCCTTTGTGGGCTGCGGCCCGGGCCCACCCACCTGAGCCTCAGCTTCTCAGGCGTTAGGAGGGCGCACACCGGGGACCGGGCGTGAGGCTGGCGCGGGGCTTCATGTTTTCCTCAACCGTGGCCTCGCCGCAACCCGGCTTCCATTCCTTTCTCGGAAAAGCTTCTGATGCGAGCAGCAGTATTGTTCTGGGCGCGTACTGCCCTGCCTGTATAGGCAGGATTTAAGGAGCACTCCACGCGGCCTCCCCGTCACGCGGTCTCCCCCCTCACGTGGTCTCCCCCCGTCAAGCAGACGGTCACCCCCCGTCCCGCAGTCTCCACCTCACGCGGTCTCCCCCCCTCACGCGGTCTCCACCTCACGCGGTCTCCCCCCCCATGCAGTTCCCCCCCCCACACACGGTCTCTCCACCTTACGCGGTCTCTTCCCCGCCCCCCTCATGCAGACGGTCACCCCCTGTCACGCGGTCTCCCCCCCTCAGGCGGTCTCCCCCCCTCACGCGGTCTCCCCCCCTCACGCGGTCTCCCCCCCTCACACGGTCTCCACCTCACGCGGTCTCCACCTCAGGCGGTCTCCCCCCCTCACGCGGTCTCCCCCCCTCACGCGGTCTCCACCTCACGCGGTCTCCCCCTCACACGGTCTCCACCTCACGCGGTCTCCACCTCACGCGGTCTCCCCCTCACACGGTCTCCACCTCACGCGGTCTACCCCCCCACGCGGTCTCCCCCCCCACGCGGTCTCCCCCCCCCACGCGGTCTCCCCCCCTCACGCGGTCTCCACCTCACGCGGTCTCCCCCCCCACGCGGTCTCTCCGCCTTACGCGGTCTCTTCCCCGCCTCCCCCCGTCACGCAGGCGGTCTCCCTGTCACGTGGTCACCCCCCTCACGCGGTCCCCCCCCACGCCGTGTCCCCCCCTTGTCACGCGGTCACATCCCCGTCACGTGGTCACCCCCCCCCGTCACGCGGTCTCCCCTCACGCGGTCCCCCCCTCACGCGGTCTCCCCCCCCCACGCGGTCTCCCCCCCTCACACGGTCTCCACCTCACGCGGTCTCCACCTCAGGCGGTCTCCCCCCCCCACGCGGTCTCCCCCCCTCACACGGTCTCCCCCCCCACGCGGTCTCCCCCCCCCACGCGGTCTCTCCGCCTTACGCGGTCTCTTCCCCCCCCCCCCGTCACGCAGGCGGTCTCCCTGTCACGTGGTCACCCCCCCTCACGCGGTCCCCCCCTCACGCGGTGTCTCCTTCCCTCCCTCCGCGGCCCATCCTTCCTTGCCCACTACACGCCGGGCAGACATAAGAGGATTTCCCGTGATGCCGCCTGAGGAGGCCAGTGCTGCGGCCATTAGCAGGTCCTTCCTCGCACGTTGCGTTTGGGTCAGCTCCAGCTGCCTTCCCCCGGGAGGCCTGGCCAGAGAGAGCGCGCCCTGCACCCCGCGGGTGCCCGGGAGAGGATGCGGTACTGCCCCGAGAATCCCTCAGGAGGCGGGTGCCCAGCTCCGCCGCCCCCCAGCATCCTTCAGGTTTGCTCAGGGTGCTCAGACGCTGCCCCCCTGTGCGGCAGCCACAGCCCAGGACCAGGGCACTTGGACTTCGGCGTCCTCGGCACCGCCGTCCCCAAGGCAGTCACCCAGCCCTCCGGGCGCCGCGCCTCACGGTGACTCTGGCTGGTCCAAGCCCTGGAAGCCCTGGCACGTGTCTTCATTGCGGAGCCCCCCCCACAGGGCAGCGCCCCCCCCCACTGGCCCTGACCACAGGTCCCAGGGGTGCCCCCGGGGGGCCCGGGCTGGGGGAGCCCTGTGGGTCAAGGGGACGGGCGCAGTCTCCTCATTGAGGGTCCCACTGGCCGTGCTCCAGGGGAGAAAGGTAATAGGAGCAGCTTCCACTTACTATCAGTATAAATCCCACAATCAGGAAAATTGCTTCAATTGCTAAAAAATGCTGGTGGGAAAGTCCATTTATTTTTCATTTTTCTTGTGCACTTGCCCCCCTTACTCATGAATCAATGTCGCTATGTAGATTAAATTTATACCCCGTTATCCTTCATGGCTCTGGGGCTCTGGTGTCAACTGGGCTTCTGGTTCCTGAAAGCCGTGGTCCGCTTCCCCGTGGAGAGAGATGGTCCTCTCCAAGGGCTCCTCACTGTTCTGGAGCCTCCCTGGGCCCCCCTCCCCTCCACAAGACCACACTTGCTTTTTGGAAATCTCTCGTTCTTCTCTGGAGCTGCTTTAGCTCTAGCGTCTGCAGCAAAGGATTTGGACCCTGGACTTCTGGTGTTGCATGTTGGGAGGGTTTGCAGGGGGCATGCTGAAGGCCTGGGTTCATTTCTTTCTTTTTAAAAATTTTTATTTATTTATTCATGAGAGACAGAGAGAGAGAGAGAGAGAGGCAGAGACTCAGGCAGAGGGAGAAGCAGGCTCTTTGCAGAAGCCGGATGAGGGACCCGATCCTGGGACTCCACGACCACGCCCTGGGCCCAAGGTGGCCAAACCACTGAGCTCCCCAGGGATCCCCTCATTTCTAGCATCGGCTTTCTGAATTGGCCTGGAGAGGACGTGCAAACTGCGGGCATTTCGGAAACACATTCTAGTAACACACAGACACACACACAGGCTTCCTTTCTCTTTGTCCCCAAGCGCACACATGCACACGCCCACTCACACAAGGTAGAACTGGGTGCCTGCCTGCCTTCCTCTTTAACACGGGTTGATGTGGTTAAACGGCAGCTGTTGAAGGAGCCGGGTTTCAACTGCATTCTGGGAGGTGTAGAACTTTCTAGAACTGACAGTGTACTTTGTTCTCCATCCTCAGATTTCGGCACGTCCCTGGGCCGCCTCTGTAAAGCATGGTTAGCTGATGATATATTCATTCAACCAGTGTTAACTCTCCGTTTCTGGGTCCTGTACCCCTTGAAAATCTAATGAACCCCCCCCCCCACCGCTGTACAATTTTGAAGGACTCGGGGGCAGTTTGCAGAGTCCATCCTGAGCCGGGGGCTGGAGAACACCTGCACTGGAGGCCTGCTCCTGCGCCCCCCACCCTCCTCGCCAAATCGAGAGGCTTTCCAGGGGCTCAGGAGTCTGGGGTCCCTCTGAGCCAGTTGCCCCAGCTCCTCACAGCCCAACACCCTTCTCAGAGCTTATCTCAGAAGAGCTGTCCCCTGGGCCACACTTCTAGACCTAGAGACCCCCCTCAACTCCCTGCGTGACACCTTGTCGCTGGGCGGGGAGCTCCTGAAGTGGCAGCTGGCCGCGCCTGCTCCGGGCCCCTGGAGCCCCCCAGCAGGTATCATTACTGCATAAGAGACCCATCATTCTGCATTAATCTGGGATTCATCATGATAGCCATGACCATAATTAATTTATTTGGTATTAATGTGGATGAAATATGTACTGTCCTTTCAGGGGAAATCAGGCTGCCTATAAGCATTAGTTAAAAGGACCATTAAAATCAAACCTTCCCCAGATCCATTAGGCGAAGTCTTTCATCCTGAAGAAGATAAAGTTCTGCTGTGTGAAATGTCATGAATAATTAGGTTGATTGCTGTTTTAAACTCTGCCCCTGCCTCTCCAACCCCTCCCGCCTTCCTCCTGAAGCAGGCAAGCCTCACCTCCATGGAGCCCCCCTTCATCACCCTTGTCTACACCGGCCCCAAATTCCCCTCGGCCCTCTGCGACCACCCGTGTGGCTCTGTGCCTACGGGCGCATGGGGAAGGGGGCTTCCTCGACCCCACTGGACTCTATTTTCGCTGTGTCTGCCTCTCCCCCACTTCCGACCCTTGGCCCAGGGTGGCATGTGGCGCCTTCCTCTTGCCTCAGTGCTGGTCCAGAAAAGTATAGCCCCGGGAGAGGGCTGAGGCACCGTCGTTTGCACTGACGTCTGCAGACTCCTTGTCCCGAATGGTGCAGGGTGTGAAATGCGGACTCCTGGGCTCACGGCAGACCAGCTCAGCTCAGGGGCTGTGCGTGGGGAGGGGATGGGGGCTGCCTGGAGGGCTTCGGTGTGGGGCAGAGAGCCTTGGGAGAGCCTTGCTCTTGCTGCCGGAGTAGAGTTTCTCTAGAACTGCAGTGTCGACGCTGGCACGAGCGGTCTCCTGGCTCCCCTTGTGGGAGCACTGTCAGCTGGAGGCTCTTTGCACACTGGCCCATGAACGTGCAGTTGCCCGGTGGGGCTGGTCCTCTAGGCCTCACGGGAAAGCTGAAGACCAGCCTGCTCGAGGGGCTTGGGGGTACTGACTGGGCAGTGGGTGCCCTGGTGTGTCAGCCCTAGAAGAGGCACTGGAGACCACTGTGACCCAGCTCTTCCCCTGGTGGTTAAAGAGCCCGGGGCACAAAACACTGAGGGCGGGCGGAGATGGGAGTGGATGGTAAGCACAGGGTTGGGGGGCAGGCCCAGGCCCGGATGCCCATGGCCACCCCATGTGGGAATCGGCTGATTAGGACGTGGGGGATGGCCAGACCCCCCCCCACACACACACACCGCGCTCTCTCATCCCTTCCTGCTGCCCCAACAGGCGCTTCGGCACAAAATGCACGGCCTGCCAGCAGGGCATCCCCCCGACCCAGGTGGTGCGCAAGGCGCAGGACTTCGTCTACCACCTGCACTGCTTCGCCTGTATCATCTGTAACCGGCAGCTGGCCACGGGCGACGAGTTCTACCTCATGGAGGACGGGCGGCTGGTGTGCAAGGAGGACTACGAGACGGCCAAGCAGAACGGTAGGCCGAGGCACCCCCCTCGCGGCCCTCTCCAGGCCTCTGTCCGGGTAGCGCCCCGGGCCGGGTCCTCCTGCGTGCGCGCTGCCTGTCCCTCAGAGCCCGGCTCACACCCCGCCTGCTCTGAGGGCCCTCCCCAGGTCCCGCACCACTCCCCCCCCCCCCTTTCTCTCTGGCGGGCTTCACTGCAGCGTTAATCGGGTTAGAGGTAGAGAGCGGCCCGGCCCCTGCATTGGTCATGGCCTGTGTGTCTGGCTCCTAGCCTGGGGTGGGGCTGGGAGGGCGCCGGGGCTGCTCGCTGGTCTCCTGTCCTGCGGTGCACGTGTACCTCGGGGCCCCCACACCTCACAGGCTTGTCAGCGAGCCCAGTGCTGGCCTAAGTCGACTCCCCTTTTGGTTAACTGCGTACTGTTTCCCGTCTCAGGCTGTGGGCTTGCCGAGGGCAGGGTCTCCCCTTCCTCGTGAGGTGAGGACTCCCTGTGTCTCCCCAAGGCCCTGATACCAGTCAACCACACAGCTTCCTGCCCACCTGCCCTTCCGTCAGCCCCCTTGGGGCCCAGGCTCTACGCAGAGACCTCCACAGGGTTCCCGTCATTGTCAGGCCGCAGGGTTAACAGTGCACCTGGAAAACCTGCCCCCATGGGGGCAGCCTGGGCAGGGCCGCGGCTCTGCCCTCCAGCGCCGTGTTCTGGAGCAGCCAGGGGCCTTTCCGGGGCCTGGACAGGGCGGCGACCCCTCCCCTGTAGCCCCACCTCGGGCTCCTCACTCACAGCTGGGCGCCCAGGGGCTGTGCCCTTCACCCTGGCTCTAGATGTGGCATTTGGCACAACTCTCCCTGGGAATCTCAGATGCCCAAACTCACAAAACATCAAGGCCATTTGCCTTTGACTAGAATTTTCATCCACTCAGGGTGTTACTGCAAAGAGCAGCTCTCAACAGCTCTGGGCTTGATGGGAAAAAAAGCGACAGCAATGTCATGTGTCGTCTTCTAGATCTTTCCTGGGCCCCCCACACATGTGTTTTATAGATCTGAGACAGACATGGAGAAATAAGTATATTTTTGCTGAATAACCACAGTTTGAGGGTTTTGTGGTAGTGCGGAGGCAGAGGTATAGGGGCTGTTTTGGGGAGGCAGCTGGAGCCAAGCTTGGCTTTGGTGGGAGGTGAGCAGGACAGCACTGCAGGGGCGCCTGAGTCAGAGGCTTCCACTTTCGTCTCCCAGAACCCCCACAGCCCTGGCCTTTCAGGATGGACAGGCCTTTGGTCTCCTTTCACCTCTTTCTGGGACCTCGGCAAGCCCATTCCCAGGCTCTCTGCCTTAATGTATTCATCTACTCTGGTTCCTTAAGACTCCCTTGATGCTGCTGCTTTGGAGTCAATTATGATGTCATAGAAGATTAGGGCATCTTGTCGGGGATAAACCATCAAAGCAGATGGACTCAGAGATCCCCAGCTGCCTTTGGAACTCTGATGCCCTTCCCCAGAGATGCTAGGAATGCGCCACCTCCCTCCAGGCTGGCGGCTGCTTCTCCTCACTGGAGGCCTTTTTAGACCTGGCCTTGCATCCAGCTCTGCTGGGGATGGTTCGAGAAGAGGGGGAGACTAGCTGGGAGGCAAGAATGATGTGGAGTGAACACTCTTATCAAGGATTGTCTGTGCTGTACCAGACCTCGGTAGGACACCGGATTTGGCACCAGAGGCTGGTGGACACCTCTGCTCAGTCACTAACCTGGGGGTCCCCTGGCCAGCTGTGTAACTGGTTCAGCCTTGGCTTCTCAGCTCTGTATGGGGAGGCGGCGGGGGTAAGAGCACCTGCCTCATAGGCTGTTTCCCGAGGTTCAAATAGGATGACGCCTGTGGGGTGGATGCTGACGGAGGGTGAGGACAACGTTGAAGAGGAATGCAAACGGGGCTGAGATCTGCTTTAGGTTTTCAAGTAGTGGAGGTTACACAGTATTCCTGATCTTTCTCTTCTTTGAGATACCTGGTTCTTTTTGTTTTAATTTCTCCCGGCTGATCTAAACCTTCTTTCAGGCTTCCAGTTCCCTCCCTTGTGTTACACAAAGGACCAATATCAGCTATTTGTACCTTAGTGTGAATGATTTTGTTCATTTGTTATATCTCCCTGGATATTTGCATTTTCAATATAATGAGGTTGCATTTTATGCCAGGGACAAGTGCTAGGAGACCCTGCATAATTCAAAACCAACATATTTTAAGACTAATTTTCCCATAGGAATTAATGTAAAAAGTAGGAGGGGGGATGTATTCTGGAAGCACATAAATCCATAACTGGTGAAGTGTATCTTTGCCTTAATGCTACTTTTTATTTTCTCAGCACTATCTCTAATACCTTGCAGAATGCTCTCTCCTAAATTAACAGCCTAGGATATCGTGGTCTCGCTTGGCCTTCTTCATAGCGTTTTATCACATTTAACTTCCGTACCAAAGTTATTGATTTTTGGGTACATTTTTCAGCACGAGCACTGCCACCACTACTTAATGAATACTTGGATGACATTGTTATAGGATATAAAAAAGATTTTAAATTATAATAACAGTGAATGTTAAAATAACAGCATAATAGTCCCCATAATCGCAAGAAGAAAGTCCTGTGCACATAGACAGCAGTTCTGAACCAGTGGGCCACCGACCCAGGATGACGGCTATACCCCAGTGGCCATGGCAAAGAAAACCATTTCTAAATCATTAGGCCAGCCTATTTAAAAATTAGACAATTCTTGATGAATTTTTTTTCTGCTGGTTTCATTATTTCAAATTTTATATCTCAAGACTGTATTGATGTTTTAAAAGGGCACTATTTCCTGTTGGCATCAACGGCTGTCATGCTGTTCTCTTTACAAATATGGGCAGAAGGGATTGATTCCTTATGACAGAATTTAGAAAATTTTGGAGGTTTTCTACAGTCTCTGGCCACAGTGGCTCTGGAAGGCTCTTTGGATCCAGGGCTCCAGGGAGGGGTTGGGTGGCTGGGGTTTGAGGACAGTAATGGCTCTGAAGAAGGAAACAGCCTGAGAAGAGAGGACTGGGGACTTCATGCCCCCTCTGCCATGTGCATGACAGTGGTGTGGACTCGGCCTGCACAACTGATCCTTACAACATGTCGCCCGGCTCAGGGCAGGCTGTGTTGTCCCAGGCTTCAGAGTGGGGAGGCCACAGGCCCATGTCACTCCCTCACTCAACAAGAATGTCAAACCCAGGTCTTCTGGCTGCAAGAAACCCTTTTTAGAATTGTCATGAGAATTGTTTGCCCATAAAGTTCTCAGCTCACACCAGGCACATAGTAGGTGCTTAGCAAATGTTGGCCATTATTGATCCTCAGAGAGGGTTTTCTTGAATGGAAGGGAAAGAAAAAAGAAAGGAAGGTAGAGGTGTAGCAGAGACATGTTAAAGGACACAGGGGAGGGAACCCAGAAAACCCAGAGAGCCAGGGACGCCGTGGTGGTTTGACTGAGTGGAGGTGCCATACAGAGAGCAGACGGAAGTCTAGTGCTGGGAGAGGAGACCAAGCGTCCACACCCGCCTGTGTGCTCCTGCATGCACCGGGCGCCTCTATGCCTCTGACTGGACAAACCAGCTCTGACTACCAGGAACACCAGGCCTGTCTGCTCAGAATCCACTTGAGACTGTTGCTCGGTCAGTGGGTTGTCCTGAACACTCTTCAGACTAGTGGTTTTCAAAAAGTTTGACTATGACCCCGAGTAAGAAACTCATTTTCACCTCAGCACATATATATTCATACTGTGAACCCCAAACAACTCCTGTGAGACCATACCTGCCCTCACGTATCCCATCCCATCCCATGCAGCACATTCCCCCCCAGTTTTTAATCCACTCAATTGACAGCACAAACCCATTAGTGGGTTCTGACCTGTAGTTGGTGGACACGGCTTAGAGGACGCGTGAATGTGCAGGCCACCCCTGCTGAGCCCAAGGAGGCCACCACAAAGGGGTCTGGGAAATGAGAGGCCGTGGAGGGGAGGCGGGGCAGGGGTGTCTGGGGCAGCCCTGGCTCCTTCAGCCTCACAGCCCAGCTACTGAGGCCCGGCTGGCCTGGCAGGCCCGGCAGGGTGTTTGCCACGACAGGGAAGCCCGTGGAACTTACACCTGCAGCCTGGTGGGAGCCCCTGCGTGGCAGGGCTGGCAGGTGGCAGATGGGAGGCCAGTGAAGGGCTGTTGTCCTCACATCTCCGTGACCTGGGAAGGCCTGGGGCGAGGCCCTTCACCATTCCTCCCCTCGTCCCCGTGGCTCAGCACACGGTGGGCAAGACCGCGTGCGGAAAGGAGGGAGGGATGAGCGCCAGCTGCTCTGGGCGGGCAGAAGCCAGTAAGGAGGGCTCTTCACTGCAGATGACTCCGAGGCCGGAGCTAAGCGGCCCAGGACCACCATCACAGCCAAGCAGCTGGAGACGCTAAAGAACGCCTACAAGAACTCCCCCAAGCCCGCCCGGCACGTGAGGGAGCAGCTGTCATCGGAGACGGGCCTGGACATGAGGGTCGTCCAGGTGAGGCCCCAGCTACCCGCCCCCGGCCTCCTCTGCCCTCGTTGGGGGGTGGGGCTGGGCCTGCATCATCCTGCTGGGCTGTGGGGGGGCTGGGGTATGGATCTGCGCCCTCTGCGCTCTGCCAGGAGGAGGTGCAGGGAGCACTCTGGGGAGCTGGGCTCAGGCCCGTGACCCCAGGATGTTCGTAGAAGCAGAGAGGGAGTTCTGAGGCCCTGGGGGAAGGAGTAGTGGGCTGGGACACTCCTGGCCCTGAGCTCCACCAACGCTTCAGGGCCTGTCTTCAACTACCTGTCTTGGGGAGCCTGGGGGCCTGGGGTTTGGGGTGGACAACCCCCGAGTGTGTCCCTTTGGCTTGTGTGGCAGGTTTGGTTTCAGAACAGAAGGGCCAAGGAGAAGCGCCTGAAGAAGGACGCGGGGCGGCACCGCTGGGGGCAGTTCTATAAGAGCGTCAAGAGGAGCCGCGGAGGCAGCAAGCAGGAGAAGGAGAGCTCTGCAGAGGACTGTGGGGTTAGTGACAGTGAGCTGAGCTTCCGAGGTGAGCAGGGCTGGAGGGGCGAGGCCGAGGCCTTAGGAAAGGCCCCTGGGAAACAGTAATTCTTGACACGCAGGAGGGATCTTTCTTGAGGCCTGACGCCTGCCTCCTGAACACAGGCTCTTCCCTGCGACTTGCAGTAAAGGGTGGGGGTGGGGGAGAGGCAGTGGCCCTTTCAGGTGGGACAAGGAGGAGAAGACAAGAGAGCTCTGCTGCTGGAATGTGGAAGCTGGGTTCCCCAGGACCGTGGGCCCCAAGGCCTCCCCTCCTTTCCTGCTGACTGGGGCTCTCTCACCAGCCGTGCAGCCGGGAGCAGACAGCTGTGTCTCAGCCCCTGCCCTCAGACCCTCTCCTGCATTTCCCTCCTTTGCAGGGGCGCTGGCCTCCCTCCCGTGACCCCCTGGAGCAACCCCTTCCTCCTCTCCTGGTGGTAGGGAGGACGTGCTCAAGAGGCCCTTTGCCCCTGGGGGAAATCAATACTGTGCATGTGGGATGGGGACAGGCCTCACTTTTGAAATCCCCTCCCCCACCGCCCACGTCATCCTGTCCCCTGCACAGAAGCTTCGCAGCATGCGCTCCGTTCAGATCTGTGCATCAGCAAAATTTGCAAATCACTGCATGCTCCGGATCCGAGGTTGTTTGCAAACAGCCGTACCTGTTCTCATTTACTGAGTCCTCAGCTGTGGAAGGTCCTCTGTTGTGGGTGGACAGGAAGAGTAGTGAGCGGGGGCCCGAAATCTGGTTGCCAGTTGTGGCTCTCTCAGATTGATTTGCTTCCTCAGTTTCTGCATCTATAACTGGGGAATAATCACATCCTTGCCCATCTCAGTGGTGGCGTGGGGTTCAATGAACACGGCTGACCATGGATGTGTTTGGGTGAAGCTCAGCACAGCTGTACACTTGGAAGACATGACTGCCACCACAGGGAGCCTGCGGCCCCCACAGAGGGTCGTATGGAGTGACAGGTATAGGCAAAAGGCCAAATAATGGAGCTGAGCCTTTATCCTTCTGTCCCCTTTAAGGAGCATGAGATCTCCTTTCTTTTCCATTTTCGGGACGGAGTGGGGGGGCGGGCAGGTTGCCAGGAGTGGGTGTTGAAGTTCAGTCTGGGGAGGCTTGCTAGGAACTGCTGCATAGGCCCAGAGTGGAAACAGAAGAGGAAGTTGGTGGGGCAGAGGAAGGAACACGATGCCCCGAGAGGACTGCAGCTCACTTTAGAAGTCTGTCCTGTGGGGCCCCGGGAAGGGCTCAAGGGCCTGTGCTCACCTTCCAGTCCTGCTGGTTAGGAAAGCCACCTGATCTCATTTGAGCTGCCAAAATCCATGTCTGGGACACATGCAGGATGGTTAAGTCTTGCTTTGTAGCTCTTTTATGTTGGGTGCACGTGGGACCCCCGGTTGACCCGTCATGGGTCTCTCTGGGTAATTCTATAACACTTTATTTTTTAAGACTAAAACTGCTTGCCTCTGTTGGAGAGATGAGTTCTTCTAGGTAGCACAGATTCCATTAGAAACCCTTAATGAAATTCTTCAAGAAACAAGAAGGTCCATTTGCCTTAATCCAGTCAATACTTTGTCCCCGGTGAAGAGCTTATTCGATAGAGAAACCAAGTCTTTCAGTATTGAACCCGCTTTTCCAGGTAGACCAGAAGGATTTTGTATACATGCCTTAGAGTGGTCCTCAGCTACCCTTAGCACACGGGCCTGTTTCTTTCCCAACCAGTAAAACCAAGGACTTTTCTCAGCCTGAAAGCTTTCAGATTAAATCTTGTCAGCACGTAGTTTCCATTTGTGAGGTTGGTAACGTATGAGCCACAAACCTCAGGCATTCATATTCTTTAGCAGAGCCATTTTAGTACATGAGCCACATGGGGCCAACAAACTTACCAGACATCTGTCCAGCCTTCCGGGATCTGCATTCAGTCTCTGCAGGTGTTTCTTCTGTTTTTCCCTTGATGCGGGTCAGTCTCTGGATGCCAGGTTGACGTGTCTGACTCATGCATAGGCAGCGAGGCAGCTGCCATCCTTGGGCTTCTTTCTTGGTCATGTGTATTCCTAGGTTGTGAAGAACAGGGACCACTGGAGTCCTGGCGGCTGACAATAAATCTCCGTTCTTTTGTCCACAGAGGATCAAATTCTCTCAGAACTTGGCCACACCAATAGGATTTATGGCAACGTGGGGGACGTTACAGGCGGACAGTTAATGAATGGGAGCTTCTCCATGGACGGGACAGGACAATCCTATCAGGACTTGAGGGATGGGAGCCCCTATGGAATCCCCCAGTCTCCCTCCTCCATATCGTCCCTGCCATCCCACGCTCCTTTGCTCAATGGGCTGGATTACACGGTGGACAGTAATTTGGGCATCATTGCGCATGCAGGGCAGGGAGTCAGCCAGACGCTGAGAGCCATGGCTGGGGGACCCACCTCTGACATCTCCACAGGAAGCAGTGTAGGCTATCCCGACTTTCCAACTAGCCCAGCCTCTTGGCTCGATGAAATGGATCATCCTCCTTTTTAAACATCTCTCCTCCCCACCCTACCCGTCCTGGCTTGAGAGAATATCTTCAAGGATCAAAAGAGACTTGCCTTTTAAGGATCAAAAGTGCACCAATGTGAATTTCCATTATTTTCAATGGAAGTCCTCCGCTGATCCCTAGGTGGTCGAGAGACCACGCTAGGGCCTTGTCATCCTGGGGAAGTAGTGGGAAGGCGGCCTCCTCCCAGAACACAGCACAGGGGCGCAGAGCCTAGAGCGCTAGGGTGCTGCTTGGTGGCTTCCTACCCCCGTCCTGCTTACAGGCTTTGGCTGCTCGGTGCTTGGTGGCACGAGGTGACGGTCAGGCCACCTTGGCCTTTGGGAACTCTGCTCCGACGGGTGTGTCTCATGAGATGCCTCCTGAACCACTGCTCTCTCCAGAACTGAGATTCCTGAGGTAGAGGCATCATGGCCCTTGAGTATAATAAAAGTGATTTCTGGACCACCCTATTGAACGCTCATTTTGAAAATAAAAAATCACTTATTAAAGGTCAGTGAAAACTTTGATGGCCACCGTTTGATATTAAAAATGTCCCCTTCTTTTTTTTTTTTTTTTGCTGTGAAAAATATGACTTCTTCCCTGCCCAGAAGTACAAGCCAGACGATATTTGTCAGTTTGGGTTTTTAAGAAATCCTGTCCCTCTCACTGAATCCCTGATGGCAAGAAGTGGTTTTCCTTGCAGGTGACTCAGGCTGGAGCTGAGTGGCCCTGGACCATCAGAGCGACGGCCCGACGAGTCCCCTTGGTGCACAGTGTGCCTTTTTAATTTGCTCCCTATCATTCATTCCACAAGACAGGCTGTGGGTCGCAAAGGGATCAAAGCTAAAATGCGGAGAGAACAGAACGACAATCAGTGCACTCGGGCAGGTGCGCCGGGACTCTAACCGTGCCCGCCGCTAGCTTAGCCGTGGGCAGACGTGCCTCCCGAGCTCCCCATCCCGCGGGCTGAGATGATACCACGTTGGTCTAGGTGAGCTCGCGAGCCCATCCCGCCGGCAGCCAGCCCTCCCCAGCCCTTTACAAACGAGAGCTTTCTCTGGGGTAGCTGACTCAGCGGGACAGCGCTGGTCTCTTCCCAAAACTAGTAATGCTTTCTGGCCTAGCTTGGTTGGAAGGAAGCCCTAGGGAGCAGCCCCGAGATGGTGCGAAGTGTTCGGAGCATTGGCGGGCTGCAGCTCCCAGGCTCTGCGGCCCCAGAGGCAGCGCTCCCCAGCCAGTGGCTGCGAAGACCCTCGGCTTGCAGGCTGGCTCTAGCCCCTCACCCAGCTGGAGGCGCCCCCCACCCCCCACCCCGCGCAGACCCCACGGCCGGGGAGAGGCCATGCTGAGCAGGTGGTGCAGCAGGGAGTTCTCCACGAGCACGCAGTGGTTAGCCAGGCGGGCCTTCGGCCGGTCCCCTTGGGAGATGGTGGTTCGCTTCTTGCTGCCTCCATTCTCTTCAACAGGATCAGAGAGTAGGAGAGGGTAAGTAGGCATTGCCTTTCCTTCACGTGAGGTGATGAGGCCACAGATCCTGAGGGGCCTCCCTTCTGTGAATGCTTCGTCACCTTTGAGGACCACGAGATTTAGGCACGTGCTGGGCGGGCTAAAGGAAGACACAAAACACTTCCGCTGTGGCCACTGCATCTACCATAACCTCCTTTACAGGACTAAACTGAGGTCAGGCAACCTTCTTTAAAACACGTAAGTCAGTAGAGTCCTGGCATCAGCCTTCGGGCCACCTTTGCTCTGATCGGTTTGGATTGTACCCTTATTTTTTGGTGTGCTGCAATTGCTGTGATTTTTGCTTGGAGAGTCCACAAATGTAGACTTCTTAAGGCTCCAGGTGTAGGGATGGTGGTGTGTTACACCCAGCCAGTTGGCTACTATTCCCCAATAGTGCCACACTGGGAATGAGGGCGGGGCACGAGTGTAAGACGAGAAGCCACACGAAGGAAAGGAAGACCAGCTGTCTTTTAGGAGGACAGCTGCTTATACACGCTAGTCTCAGCAGGCTGCTCACCCTACGCAGGAGAAAGGGTAGGGCAGTGAACCAGTTGCAAACTGTCCCACCCAGCCCAGTCTTGCGGGTTTTGACTCTTTGGCCTCGTATCTCATGAGACCTCAGAGGACCTTCATGTTTTGGGGGATTACGGTGCAGCTGGGGGAAGACTCTCTAGGGAGCCATTCCCGCTAAGCTTGGCACTGTTTTTTTTAAGAGCAGCTGAAGGTCACCTGTTTTAGTTTCTGTACGTAACTTCCTCATGCTCACTCCTGATTCAATGGTGGGAGACTGGGAGGCTGTCCCTATTCCCACTAGTGACAGAGGTCTCTTGCGACACTCAGTGAGCGGTGCAGTCGGTGGCTGTCGTAGCCTCTTTGGTTTCGGAGGGGTTGGTTGGCTTGCAGAGCCCTGGCGAGAGCACTGGCCAGAAAGCCAGTGGGGGGAGCTTGAAGGAAGTTCCCTAATCCTCGGGCCCAGAAAGCAGCAAACACTGGTGCCTCATTTAGAAGTACAGCCGCAAGAGGCCTCGGATTCGAAGTGGATCGTCTTGCCAGTGAGGTTAGCACACGGATAGGCCAGTGGCATCCAGGAGCCACAACATGCCAAGACTTCCTTGGCTCTTCTGTGGTTCAGTGAGGGAGAATAGAACGTCACCTTGAGATTCTCTTCAAGGCACTCCTCTATTCCTCATCACAGTGATAGTCTAATATTATGGTGTTAGTCTGTTACTGAGGTATAAGGTGCTACATGGGAGCTGTTCCCTCCTTACTAAAACAATATGGGTGAATTTTGGAAAACGAAATGAGAACTTCTAGAGGCATTTACAATATTTGGATTTGTCTTTGGCTCTAAGAGGGCAATTAACTAGCAACCATTTTCTGCTGTGCCCGGCTGATAGATCTTAGGAGTAGATCTTAGGATCTTAGGGTAGGAGGCTTCTGAATCCAGGAGTCAAGTTAAAGACAAAAAGAAAAAAACTCCCAAAGTTTCCAGGGGTAACTAGTATGAACAAAAATGGGACCTGAGCAGCTGTAGGAGAATCTACATTTGTTGAGAAGTAGGAAAAGCATAGAGGAACTACCAAATCCAGGGGCTCAGCCAGCCCTCTAGGTGAATCGCACTGCTGGGGAGCCTGGCTCCTTTCGGGGACTTGCTGTGCAACTCGAGGCAAACTGCTGTCCATCTTTGTGCTTTCTCTTTCCTGCCCCATCTGGTAGTTACGAAAATAACGTAAAAGGAAAACCAACTACCATACTGATAACATTATTCCTGCAAACTAGGACGGTGAAACATCAGGGAAAGAGAACGAGACCTAAAACAAGCATTTGGGAGTGTCTTTAAAACTTGGTCATTTTTGTTTTTGTTTTCTTGCCAGTGTAAAACATGAAATCTAGTAGGATCACTGGGGCCATTAGGTCTGCATAATTACGTTCACACTGCAAAAAGTGTGAGAGATCTGTAGAACAAAAGACATGAATGTCTCTGAAGCTCCAGCTGGTTATTCTGAAATGACTGCCTCCTTGCAGGAGGGGCTTCAGGGCTCCGGCTTAGCAGAAGTGCTCCATGACGGTGCTCCAACTGGTGTCCATGCTCCCATGGAACCCCTCCCACGCACCACTACTGACAACCCGGTTATAACCGTGGAGATGATGACCATACCTCCTCAGCCAGCAGGGTCTGGAAGGACTGAGGAGGCTCATTTTTAAACATTGCACTTTAAAAATTGGAAACCGTGAGATGAAGAAAAATTCAATTAAGCGGAAATGAGTTTTGTTTTATTGGCTGCTGCTGACGGGCTCTGGGCATGCTGAAAGCTAAATAAAAAGCACATCACTGGCTCTCTCTTTCTTGGATTGGTCAATTGGCCCTTTTTGCAGTAGTTGCTCCAACTGCTCTAACATGGGGACTGGAGCCAAAAAGAGAGAGCACGGCAAAGCCATCCCATCCACACACTGCTTGGTAGGACCCCACGGAAAGCACAGTTTCATGCTGCTAGCTCTGGTGAGGAGACAGCTGCAGGTTTGGGAGGTGTGCCAAGCATTCCTTTCCTTAGGGAGGCAGAGCACAGGTGGACAGAGAAGGACACCCCCACTCGCGTCTGCTGCCCACCTAGAGACAAGAATCATTTGTACTTCCCCACTTGAGGACTGTGTTCAGCCAATCACGTGGGTTCAGGGCTGCAGGGCCCCAGAAGCTGCTCTGAACTTGCATTCAGACCTCAAAGCCCCAGATCCCCTACATTCTGGATTGTTGCCCTCACCCTTTGCAGTGTAAATTTTGTACAGTTAAAAAGAAATGAAGTCTCATTTCCTGGGGGAAAAAAAAAGAAAAAAAAAAAGGGACCCACCCATCCTTATTTATTGCCATGTGACTTTGGAACACAGAAGCTGGTGCGTTTGTTTGTATATGCCTCCTGTGTGTTGGCATGAGATGTGTATGGTAAAATTATGTCAAATAAATATGGAAATTCTTTAGAAGCTGATGTGTCCTGCTTTTCATTTTGGTTCTCTGGATGTTTTTTTCTCTTGATATAATTAGAACAAAAAGCTAAGCTGACATGGGATCCTTTCACCACCAGAAGGAAACCCAAAATACAACTCTGAATGCCAGAACTACTCACAACCACGAACACCAGCTCAATAATGGTTGTTTGATTAGAGGAAGTGCTCTGGCTTATAGCAATTTTCTGGAGCCCGATCCTTTGCTCGGAAACTTAGAGGGTGGGCAGAGAAGACCCACTGACCACATAATCTTAGTTAATGTTTGTCCTGTTGTATTTTTAAAGTCCTTCACACTTAAACATTTTCTCCCTAGAGAAAGTACGTGCAAACATCTGTATTTGGGTGAGGGGTGGACAGGGGGATAGAAACACCTCATCAGACTCATCAGGGCTCCTTGACATGCTTTTCTAGAAAAAAAAATCTTCATTCAGATTTCTCCTCTGCAAGAGGCTTTATTAGTGTGCAGGATCTGAAGTTCAGCTGGAATGGAAAAAGCAACACAGCTTCTTTCATCAAAAAAAAAAAAAAAAAAGAAAGAAAGAAAGAAAATCCTCATATTTAGAGCTGGGCTTCCATCTAGGAAAAACTAGAGTGCTTTTTTCCATTAGTGATTGGTTGTATTTGAAGAGAAGATCCCAAAAAGAGGTGCCCTGTCCCAATGGTAGTTACTAGTCACATGTGGCTATTTAAATTGATTAATACATTCAATAAAACTGCAAGTTTTGTTCCTCCCTCCAGCTCTATTTCATGTGCTTAGTAGCTACCGTATTTGGACACGCAGATGCAGAACATTTCAATCCCTGCAGAGCGTTCTACTGGACAGTGCTGATGGAGTCTGCCTAGGGAGAATGGGCAGAGAAAACCTCATCACTTCAGCTACTCGCTATCCTGGAGCACTTGGTGAAATATTTGGAGACTCCTTAGCCCGTGGCGTCTTCTCTGTCATATCTTACACAAGATTTTATTTATTTACTCATGAGAGACACGGGGTGGGGGGGTAGAGACACAGGCAGAGGGAGAAGCAGGCTCCATGCAGGGAGCCCGCGATGTGGGACTTGATCCTGGGTCTCCAGGATCACGCCCTGAGCCGAAGGCAGGGCTAAACTGCTGAGCCACCCAGGCTGCCCTCTGTCATCGTATTTTGCGTGTAGCACTGCCCACAAGAATAACTTGCTTAGGGACAAGGGCCGGGCGCTGGGCTCTGGGCTCCTGAGTCCTCAGTCTAAAGCTGCCACCAGGTTGTCCTGTGTAACTCCTGGACGCATGCCGTGCCCCACATCTATGCTGTCACACGGGAAAGACACTGCCTCCCAGGCAGACACCCAGTGAGATTCCTGGGGGAGCTTAAAAGTCTTTTAGTGAAGATCAAAATCTGTTCTCAGGAGAGGGAATTACAGTCCTTTGCTATATCAGCTCCTGTGACACATACTTTGTTAGCCTGAGAAGGTACCCAGGCCGGGGGAAGAGGGAGCATCACACGGGAGCGGGGGTTGGAGGAGGAAAGCAGGAGTGCTGTACGTGAGGACGTGCTTCCTCCGCTAGCCCAATCCCGGGGGTGGTGGTTACGGAAACTCACAAAGTGGCTGTGAAGGTCTCTGCTGCTCCTAAATTTAATTACTCATCTGAGTATTCCTGAGGCACTAATAACGGGGCCCGAGAATTCTGCTAGTGAATGCACTACACACCACGTCCTGAGTCTTCCATCCTCAAACCCCTCTCACCAGCCTGTCTACGTTGAGTCTTTGCTTTCGATACGCCAACAATCATTTTGAGTATATCAGGCTGACAATCACTGGACCATTTCCACTTTGTACTCTGCATACATGGCCTCCACCACAACGGCAATCTAGTAACTTCTTGGAATTATGAAACATGTTCTTGGCTCAAAAAGGAAGCAGATCTTTTGGTCTTTTTTTTTTTTGGTTTGGTCACTAGAAACTAGCTCCTGTGGAGTATGATTTTCTGACAGTGGCTTTTCAAAAAGATAACTGCTTAAAGAAGAATATAGGGAAGAAATCACTGGCTAGAAAGAATAAGACACAAGCTCAGGAGGACACATGAAGGCTCAACACTCACTGTTTTCACTGCTTTTCTTTCTCCTTGGGTCTAGGATTCTACTCAGCTAAAATCAGAAAAGGATAATAAGAGATCAAAGGCTAATCAGTCACTGTGTGGTAAATTTTAACCGATTGCCAAACTAGAAGTACAATCATGAGAGGTGATCCTTAACATATCTGAACGTACTTCCTCAGATCTGCTAACTGAGGTATAGTTCCAAAACTGTCCTTTCCAGCCTAAAAGGAAGATTGTGGGGTCCCTTGGCCACACCTCCTTAGAAGAATGCCATTTCAGTTTTATCCTTTGGAACTCCTGGTGCTTTTCTTCATAATGTCCTCTGCCCGCTGTGCAGGGAGCGGTGAGGAGCCAAACAGCCTGGGTGCCTGTTTGGTTGTGCTCGTGGTTGCTGCCTCAGGGAAGTAGGCAGTAGGCACTGCTGCTGAAGAAAAAAGCCCTACTAGTCAGTAGGAAGAGGGACATATTTTAAATTATATTTCTAAAACGAGGAATAAAAATAACCTATCCAAACTATTAAATAAAAATCTCCTATGTGACCCGCTCCTGCTCTAGGACAGTGCGTGGCATCCTTTGAAAGGAAGTGGGTGTGAGCTTTTGCTTGTCACACTCATCCCTGTATGACTTTTACGTTCATTTTCTTCTCTCAATTTTGTCCAATGTGATTTCAGGATCTTCCTTTAGAACCCTTTCCTTTGATGATTTTTCCTTTGGCCAGCTCTCCCGTCGAGCGCAAACCCTGGATGCTGGTGTGCTATTAACTGGTATGTTCTTTTGTAATTAAATGAACAAGGCACAGGACACTCCTGACAGGATCCACGTTTCTCCTTCTCATGAAGGGGGTTCCTAAGAGAAGGTTCCCATGTGACTTATTCGTACTTCAGGTTGTTCAGCAGACCACCAAACTGGTCAGAATTTTCAAGACTGATACAGGTCGGGCTGTCCCTAGAGCTAGGGAAAGTTTTTTTGTTTTTAAAGGTTTGTCTTTCTCTCATTTGCTTGCCAATCCTGGACCTGGATCTCTGGTTGGCTGGGAGGGGCTTGGGGATTTTGTGAAGGCTGGGAATTACTTCCTTTTTATTTATTTATTTATTTGTTTATTTATTTCTTTATGATAGTCAGAGAGAGAGAGAGAGAGAGAGGCAGAGACATAGGCAGAGGGAGAAGCAGGCTCCATGCACCGGGAGCCCGACGTGGGATTCGATCCCGGGTCTCCAGGATCGTGCCCTGGGCCAAAGGCAGGCGCCAAACCGCTGCGCCACCCAAGGATCCCTGGGAATTACTTCCTGAAAGATAAAATGCAGACCCCCAAAAAGTGGTGTTGGCACACACTTAGAGCTAGAAATAAGCAGGGCTTTTTTTTTTTTTTTTTTTTAAAGGTAATTAAAATGGTAAATAGGTTTCAACAGATGGCTTCAGCATAGCAATGGAAAGCCCAGGCAAGGACTTTGGGGTTAAATCTCATATTTTAGTCACTTGGGACTAGCTTATTATTCCAGAAAAACAAACATCTATAAAGTTGACAGCTCCCTCCCCTCCTCTGAAGTGGAGCCCTTGAAGACCGCCTGCCTGCTAGCCAGCTCATGGGCGGCTGCCTGCAGATAGCGACCTAGGGAATTGAAAGTCACTTTCTCCACACCTGTCAACTGCACGGCTTAAGCTCACCCAGGCTAGAGGGATATGATAACCAGGAACCTATATTACTGATGGGCCAGGACTTTTATACTCAATATGTGTGCTGGCTTTATTATTTTTTTAGAATCATTTTAACATTTAATGCTTCTCAATTAAAGTGATTTCCTGGAGTGGATGCCAAGCTTCGTTCAGAATGCGCATTAACCACTTTCTCTATCGGTAGTTAAAGGCACCGAGGGATTTAAACAGCAATCCACAAGTCTGTGCAGTTAAGGTTTGGCGGAATAAAGCAGCTTATAAACAATAATATATGTCTTTCTCTTCTTTTTTTGGAAGGGTTCCAAACTCACAAACGGAGCTAAAGTGCTCTAAACGGAGCCGGGACTAAGCTTGGGGCCCTCCTCCTCGGTGAGAGCTGCGGGCCCTGGCGAGGCCCCGGGTGTGCGTGCGCACACGTACTCTCAGAGAGCTTTTTATTACACAGAGTGTCCATCAACGGAACCTACCTTCTAAATATTAAAATGGAAACTAGGATTGCTCAGAGTGAGAGGACAGATAAATCCCGGCTGCGGCGTGGAGGGCGGATTTGCCGCCGAGGCCCAGGCCGGGCCCCGCAGCCACTGCGGGCAGGAGGTCTAGTTCAACGGGGCCTGCCCCCACCGGGCCCTGCATCACCACGAGGCACATGATGTCACCAGGGGCAGCTCCTTGGATGCTTCCCATCTGGTTTTTTTTTTTTTTTGTATTTTTTTATTGGAGTTTGATTTGCCAATATAGCATAACACCCAGTGCTCATCGGGTCAAGTGCCGCCCTCAGTGCCCATCACTCAGTCACCCCATCTGGTTCTTAATCTCAGTGTTCGGTAGCAAGCTCGTGTTCGTTTCTTCTAAGACCACGTAGCCAAAATATCGGAAGGGAAGATTCTGTCTTGAGTATAAATTAGCACACACCTTATGAACATCCCAACCTAACTTTGGGGGCCTGGAGGCTTCCTATTGCTGGAGGAAGGGACTCACCCTAGGAAATGACTTCAGTATATGAATCCCCAAAGAAGAGAGAGCAACCAATGTAAAATAATGACATTTCTAATTGTGCCGAGAAAAGTGATAGAACAAAACACAGGAAAGAAAGTTTGGGAGAATTTATATATAAAAGTAAAAATAGTAAATAAAAAGCCACGAACTCCCAATAACTACCAGTGAACAAACCATTAAGTTCTACTTTCCAGGGAGGAGCATGACAGGAATATTTCAAGTATAACTGAATAAAGATAAGGTTAGATAGCTTTTCTTGTTCAATCCTTTAGTGTAACGCCAATTAATTGCATATTTGAATAACTGATCATTCTTGATGCATAATAAACAGGTGATGAGTATAACAAGGAAGCTGATTATTATCATCAGTCTGATAATCACTATACTTTGACCCAAAATCTCTCTGATGAGGGCACTGTGAAAGGTTACTAAAATAACTAAAGATGCTTATGGTAAAGCTCCAATAATGATCATAATTTTCAAATCACATGATTCCAACAGACTACACTGAAAGCTTTTTATGTCATAAGGACAAAATCCAGTGTGTATATATAAAATCCATGAAGGGGCTTGATTATGAATATACCTTTGAGTATGGTTGCTTTTGTTTCCACTGTAGCTTATCCTGATAATGTGGTGCAGGGAAAACTTTTTGACTTGGTATCATAAAACTTGGATAATCACCCTGATTCTGAAAAAAAATAAGATCATGTATATTATAATGCTTTACCTATAATGAAGCCTATAATAAGATGAGCATGCTTAGTATTTCTATTTATATAACCTCAGACAATTTCCCTAACAGTTGAGTTTCAAGTCCCTCATTTGCAAAACAGAAAATATCAACTCTTCCTACTTTTACAATTATTCCGAGGTTCCATTAAGATGCTTGTGCACAGGATCCTGTACAAAAGGTATAATTACCTTTATGTCCTTGAAGTTAAGATGTATATCGATTCTAAGATACATTAGTTTATGTATCACTCACCAAAAAAAGTGTGCCTTAGAATAGATCAAATACAGTATGGTAACTACCATTAAAACATTTAATCCAAAATACCTTAGGAATTGGGATTTGAGATTCACTCAACAAATATTTAAATTCAATATTTTTATTACTAAATTGTGGCTGTGATAAACATTTATTTAAGAAGGGGATTTGCGGTGGGGACTTGAAGTTAGATGAAGGCTTTCATGTTTCAACTGTTAAATGTTAAATAAACATTTGAAAGTCTTCATGTTCAAATGAAGCACATATTAGCCTGGGCACTAACCCCTTCTGCAACCCAAACTCAGCTTGGCTATAATCATGCACCTTGCTCATTAATCCTCAGAGATACTGTACACGAAATAATAACCCATAGCCCAGCAATTAAGCCTGGCAGGAAACTAAGAAATACCCATTTAATAGAAAGGTTCACTTGATTATAGCAACCTTTTAGTTGGAAAATGCTGAAACATTAAAAAAAAGATACAATAGATACAATTACAGATATTACACTATGGTTGTTATCCTTCTACCTGACTAGCTTTTGAAATAGCAATATGTGGCCAGTGGCTGACTTCTTTCATCTTTGAAACATAGTTATGGTAGGTTAAAAATAGTTTTTCATAAGTAATTGATGATTTTTTTTAAAGATTTTATTTATTTATTCATGAGAGACACACACACACAGAGAATAGGAAGCATTTTTAGCATCTTGATTTTCTTCTATATCAGAGTAACTTCATTTCTCAGAAAGGAATCTTTGCCTTGACTTGAGGCAGATTTTATTCCCTTGTTCCAGAGTCTTAATCTAGTAGGGTAATCTAGTAGGGTAGCCTAGGATCTACCCACCAGCCCCAGAATTTATTCCACTGATGAGAGAGAGAGAGAGAGAGAGAGAGAGAGAGAGGCAGAAATAGGCAGGCTCCATGCAGGGAGCCCGACGTGGGACTCGATCCCAGGTCTCCAGGATCTCGCCCTGGGCTAAAGGCGGTGCTAAACCGCTGAGCCACCCAGGCTGCCCAATTGATGAATTTCTATGAGACTTTTTAAGATAACTCATGTAATATCTTAAAATAACATCATGTCATTCTAAATATCCAGGATAATGGGAAAAGGGGATAGTGGCCTAGTAGTGTCTGCCATTCAGTAGACACTCAAGAAATACATTACCTGTTGGCTGAATAGAGGAAGAGCTTTAAAACTTTACATGAGTTTTGTGGTCTTAATACACAGGACTGAGATTCAGTAGACTTGGTCCTGTGACTCTATTACTCCTTTGTGATCTTGGGCAATTTAAGTAACCTGTTTGTATCTTCAATTCACCCTTGTTTAAATGGCCTTAAAACCTGTACTGCCTACTGGATAGGATTACTATGGAGGGCTGACAGATTAAATAATGTCATGAAAGCACTCTGAAAAGTCAAAAAAGCTAAATGCATATGAAAAGACATCACTAGTCACTCAGAATTGAACATGTGGGCTCATTTCTGTCCTGTAGCAGCCTCCATTCAACCAGCGGTCAAAGAGGTCAGAGTCCAACTTTTTGGCAAATGTCTCTTTAAAAATTTCCCCATGTGGTGATCACTGATAAAACTGCAGTCTATGTATACCACTGAAATCTGGCCAGTGGCTTAAAAAAAAAAAAAAAGTGCTTCTCTAATTCTTTCAGATGAGGCATGGCAACAACCCGTTATCACTTTGTAGGAGCGCTTAATGAAAATAAGGTCAATCAACAAAAGATTTCTCATTCTTGATATACTGTAACAAGAAGTCAGAAGAAAAGGGTTCTTAGTGGGATCCACAGACCCCTGGAGATTCCACAGATGAGCTTCAGGAGACCTGTGAACTTTTCAAAATTCCATATACAACACCATATTCTAGGGAAGAGGTTTGTGGTTTTTCAAAGTGATCTGGAACTCCCCAAGAATTAAAAACACTGATTTAGCAGACTCAAGCAACAAGCGTTCTGAAGATAACAATGATTCACATATTTTTCTCTGCCTCCTCTTTAATGATTATTTACATGGTTCTCTTTTTATCCCTCATTTTTCACTAGTGTGTACCAAAACTACTGTGAAGGCAATCAGGGCCTCTTAGATTAGTTGGAAGAAAGCAAAGTAAATGACAGTCATGAATAAAAAATAGTCACTCGTGTTGTACTGATCACAGTATCTTCAGGCAAGAAAAGAGAAAAAAAGCAACAAATTTCCTTTTATGGTTTTTAGGAACATAGAAAAATGGGGCTAGGTATGTTTTTATGTGTAGACATACAGATGTGGCCTGAAGATAAGAAAATTTATCTTCTTGAGAATTGAGAATGAGGTAAGAATAGAAAGGCAATCTATAAACAGACTAGAAAATTCAAATGGTAAAGTAGCAAAAAGTAACTACTCGTAACTCAGACAAATATCTTTAGTTATTTACCACTTTATGACCACTCCAACTGAACTAGTTTCTGGCTTGAGAACACAGTGGAGACTCAATTTTTAAAATACTATGTACAATAAAAATAATTAGAGAGTTTGAACCAAGGATGAAGTAAATTGAATTCCAATTCCAGTAAATGTTACCCCCCCCCCCCAAAAAAATACCCAAACACACCAATAATTATTTTGAAATACTTGTGTCATGACCAGAAGTGAACCTTCAGGAAAAGGTTTTCTATAATATTTTAAAATATTAATTGGCTTGAACATTATTAATCTGTCCAGGAAAAAAATTATGCATAGTGGAACCAAAGTTATGCTAAACTAAATTATGTACTAGTTTTATCCTGTTAAACTATATGAAAAGATGGTTTGAAGATGGTTTGCCGTGTATCTAGGAAAGTTAGCTGCTTTCTGCTCCAGTAAATTCGTGTTCTTTGTTTGGTGGGAACTACTGCAGCTTTTGCCAGTGGAACTCATGGTCTGGCTGAAGTGTGATGCACTACATTATTCAATAACCAAGACCCAGTTTTCTCAACATTTCTGGATGAAATCTTTCCCGTAAGCCATAGAGAGATGATCCACAGATTGTTATGATAGTTAGGTTTTCGAAAATTCAAATACCAAGGACAAAAGAATATAGATTTTGGAAAATGATTTTAGCTCTTGAAAATATAAATTTGATGACTGTTATTAGTGACAGCTTTGAATGTAAATTTGAAAACTTTAAAATAAAATGAATACAAAATAAGCTATATTCTTTGCTTAGAAACAATCTATATAGTTTTAGATGTGCCAAAACAGGTTAAAAAAACTTGTATAAGAAGTTTTAAGGTCAGGGGCGCCTGGGTGGCTCAGTCAGTTGAGTGTCCGATTCTTGTTTGGGCTCAGGTCATGATTACAGGGTCATGATACTGAGCATTGAGTTGGGCTCGGTGCTCAGTGGGGAGTCAGCTTGAGACTCTCTCTCTCTCTCTCTCTCTCCTCCCTCTGCCCTCCTGCACACTCTCTTTCTGAAATAAATAAATCTTTTTTTTTTTAAAGAAATTTAAAAAAAAAAAAAAAAGAAATTTTAAGGTCAAATTACAAAGGAGAAATGAAAAAAGGAGCTCCTGATAGCTTCCTGCTTCAATAACTACCCTGTAAATCTGAAATGAATGAAACACTTTTTGATTTGCTAATGTCCTAAAAATGCACCAAGTACTATTAATGAAAGCTGCATGCAACACCTTGGTCACTTTTACTCCAACTAATTAATGTTTGTTAAAATACAATGAATGTGAAACATGAGAGAGGATAATTAATAGCAGGTTACAGTGTGGCTAGGATTATGGGAAAAGAACAGATAATGAATAGAAAACTCTACCAGAATTACAGCAGTGTTTCAGTATGTACTAACATGCATATCACTTCCACAGATAATTAAGAAACCATTTAAAGAATGAACAGTCTTGGTGAATGCTTTTGGATTACATCTCAGAAAGTAAGAAATTAGCTTAGAAAAATCACAAAATAAGCAGCAGCATTAATATGCCTCATTTCTGCTCTGAAAGAGCTTGTTCCAGAAGGACAGGTTAGTTGGAGCTAATGAAAATTGTGTCCACTGTTGAGGGCTCCACTAAGCAAGTTTATTACTTTTCTTAATAGTGACACGGTGGAAAAATTATCTTTTAAATAGTCATCTTTGCATCTCAAATCATTTCTTACTTCATTTCTCTTCCTATGACAACTATCTGCTTTCCTTATGTAATGAGAAATGTCACAGAATTCCCCAGATGGAGTTCCTGAGGCTTAAAGGGGGAAAACAAAGGGAGCCAGTTTCAACAGTGGCATACTTGACTGTCCTTTAGAGAAACATTGTGGTCTATGTTTTTTTTTTTTTTTAATTAATTTTTATTGGTGTTCAATTTACCAACATACAGAAAAACACCCAGTGCTCATCCCGTCAAGTGTCCACCTCAGTGTGGTCTATGTTTTTTTTTTTTTTTTAAATATTTATTTATTTATTTATTTATTTATTTATTTATTTATTCATTCATTCATTCATTTTTTGTGGTCTATGTTTTTAATTAAAAAATAAAAGCTCTCCCGGTATTCAGAAACAACTACAATCATAGTGAAGCACTGGAGCATTATGGGCTATTTCACATTTCAAAGCAGCCTCCCAGCTCAGGCCTGAGCTCATTTCCAGAGACAGTATACGACAGGGGACATTAGAGCCAATTAAAAGGGCCTTTGGGAAATCCCTCCTGGTTTTGTGAAGGTAAGTTTAAGGAAGCCTGACCTCACCAGTGAATTTTCCGGAATCTGTGCTTAGATCCTGCAGTGAGGTTGCTGAATCTTATTCTAAAATGCCCAAGGTTTTAAGGTTTTCAGTAAACCTGGTTATTCCTCTGACTTCTAGATCCCTTTTATAACAAAATTCTACCCTTTCTCTTTTGCTTGCTTTTTCTTAACACACCTCTTCCTTCTCTATCTAATCAATTCTGTCTGCCAAAAAGAGACATTGGGGTGCCTGGGTGGCTCAGTGGTCTGCCTTTGACTCAGGTTGTGATCCTGGAGTCCTGGGATCGAGTTCCTCATCAGGCTCCCCTTGTGGGGAGCCTGCTTCTCCCTCTGCCTATGTCTCTGCCTCTCTCTCTGTGTCTCTCAGGAATAAATAAATACAATCTTTAAAAAAAAAGAGAGAGACATCTTACCCACCTATTCAGACCAGCTGTGTAATATACCACAAGATCACTGGATCTCTACCATACTGGGATTTCCTGGAACTTTCCCTAAGTGTCAGTGTAGCACTGTCAGTCACATTTTGCTTCTGTATTTTTTTTTTAAGAGCAGCCATGTTTAATATTGTGAAATACGATGTGTCTCTTCCTTGCCCCACCCTCTAGAACAGTGATAAATTTCAGCGCACGCTCAGCAGAATTGAATTGTATTATGCACAGTACACATGTTCATCACCAAAACTGTACTTGCTGGAATGGATGCAGGGAGAATGAATTGCTGAGACTTCAAAATCCCAGTTCCTCAGAACTGATTTTATTAGCCAATGTATACCAAAGATGGGTGGTAAAAGAAGTATTATCTTTGCAGTTTTCCTTCATTATTGAAGCTCTATGCTGTTACAGACTGTGGTTTTCCAGTCTTTTGATTAAGCCTTGCCAGTCGTGTGTTGCTGCAACACCAAACAAACAGCTTTGCAACCTGTCACCTCTTCTGGCAGGCAGCCATCCTGGTCTCGGAGAGTGGGGTCAGCGCCAGACTGGAGCAGCAGCTCTACAATGTCCAAAAACTCGCAGGCAGCAGCTGACAGGAAAATGGACAAATATGAAAACAAGGTTACTGTGAGACAAAGAGAAACAACTGTACTCCCCAGGAAAGCCAAGTGCTGAGCAATAGGGAATCTTGAACAGTGAGAAATGTTACAGTGGCCAGTGGGTGATCGGGCCTTGTGATAAGAACTTGGCCATTAGAGTGGATTTTCAAGTGTTAGGAAAATCAAATTTACCTTTTTTGGTTGCCCAGAAGCAAACAAACAAACACATTTTTTAAAACTGTGAGGTTTTAAGACTATTC
This sequence comes from Vulpes vulpes, assembly GCF_048418805.1. NCBI lineage: Eukaryota > Metazoa > Chordata > Mammalia > Carnivora > Canidae > Vulpes > Vulpes vulpes. The sequence continues at coordinate 146,524,967 of NC_132792.1, read as the reverse complement.
TTAAGGATGGGATGAGGGAAAGAACAAAAATAGTGTTTATCTATTTTACTTTGATCAGAATAATGATAGGTTTGTAGGCTACGCCAAAAGGCTAAAAATATTGTAAATGTAAAAGGAAAGACTTTGTTTTGTCTTTGAAGGAGGGTTAAATTGGGTAACTGACTAAACTTTAATTATTTGTAAATGAAAAAAAAAAAAAAAGCTGGCCTAGTAATCAGACCATCCTGCTACAGAACTTTGACTTGTTAAAAAAAATAACAAATGGCCCCAATCACACAAGGCACAGAAAGGTGACAAGGACCTAGAGAAATGGAAATGTATTATGAAGATGGCATGTATCGCCTCCAGGAAGGACACACGGACCGAAGGGCTAGGATGGAGAGCCATCTATCGTTTTGCACATACATGGAAACTTGATTTATGACGATGCTGGCATCGCATATCAGCAAGGAAACAAAGATCCATTAATTTAGATGCACTGAAACAACTGGGCTAGAGGCAAAAACAGGCATTTCATACAAGATGAAACAGAAACGGCAATCAACATATGAAAAGATGAACAACCACATTAGTAGGTAGGGAGATGAAAATGAAGACTTGGAGATGCCATTTCATACCCACTAGGTAGGTGGAAATTAAGAACAGACAAGAGGAAGCCCCGAAGAAGGCTGGCATGAGGGAAGCCCCTTCCGGGTGGCTGGAAGTGCACGTCGGTGCTGTCACTATGGACAACAGCTTAGCATTGCATGTTAAACCTACACACGTGTGGGCCCTGCAGCCCAGCCATGCAACTCCTACTGGCATACTCCATGGAAATGTGTGTGCGCATGTTCTCTAGGGGATATTTGCAAGAACGTGTGTAGCAGCACCATTTGTAATAGACCCCCAAGATAAACAACCCACATGCCCATTCAGAGTAATGAATAAAATACCATACGACATTGAAAACTAATGAACTATAGTTTTATACAAGAGTGTACCTCCAGAACATGACGTTGAAGGCAAGAAATCAGAAGAATATGTACAGTATGATTTCATTTAAACAAAAATTTTAAAATAGATCAAACTAAACATCACTGTTCAGGGAGGCAAATATGGAGTGAAATTGTAAGGGAAATCATTAATATAAAATTTAGGATAGTTTCAATCATAGGGAGAGAGGATGGGAGGAAGGCCACGTGATTGGATAGGTGCACACAGGGGGTTTCAAAGATATTGACAATGTTCCATTTCTTAAGCTAGGTGGTGGGTACATTATTTTCAAGTTACATTTTAAATTCTTCATATACATTTTATAAATATATTCTTTCATAGTATGATGTAACATAATAGCAACAACAAAAGGTAAAAAAAAAAAAAAAGAAAAACGGAAAGAAAGAAGGGTATAGTAAGGAGTTTGATTCAATGGGCATTTCACTGAGTACATGCTATACCAGACCTATCAAGGATGCAATAAGATTCCTACTCTGTGGAACTTCTTAAACAGCTGGGAGACTAATATGTAAATTGGACACTCTTGACACAAAATAATAACTGTTGTGGCACACACACACACATACATACACATATACCTGCACGGAAGTGTGGGGTGGGGTGGGTGGAGAACTTGAGGGATCAGGAAAAACACAAGTAGGTGATACGTAAGCTGAGCTTTGAAGGACAGAGTAAATCTGCAGGTAAGTGGAGACAGAAAGGCATTGTGGAGTGTACAAGGAGTGCTGAGGGAACTGTCTGCCCAGCTCTGGGAAGCAATAGGGACAGTCAAAAGTGCAGCAGGCAGACTGGAGGCAAACTATGCAGGACTGTGAGAGCCCTACTAAGCCATGCTGAGACGTGTGGCTTTGAGTGCTCTACTAAAGTTTGCATTTATAAGGGTCGGGGGGGCATGATTTGGCCTCTGTGTTAGGATGATAATTCCAAAAAGAGTGATTTGGACTGCCTAGAAGTTTGTGGCAGGTAGACCAATTGGGAGACCATGACCATTTTAGGAGGACTGAAATTAGCCAGTGTCAGCATGAATATAAAGAAGGGACTGAATAAGAGAGCCACTGACATTCATGTGGATAGGACACAGCAAAGCACTGGATGGGTTTTTAAAAAATATTTGTGAACATTAAATGTGATAATTAATGAAGCTGAAATGTTCTATTTATAGACAAATATTTAATTATTTATATGTTGCGATTGTTTTTGTTTTTTTGGAACAAAAAATATTTTATTTCAGGTTTCAAATATTTTTAGAGGTTTTTGAAAAGCTCAAAGGCTCACCACTTATGATCACAATGTTTACTGAATAAAATGGCCTGAGTTTTTCTATACTTGATATGAAACCCAGATACCATAAAGAAAATTACTGATAAATCCGAATACATAGAAACCTAAAACTGAAAAATTTGAACACATAAAAATTTAAAATAGCTATATCACACACACACAAAATACAATATATAAAGGTAAATTGTAAACTGGGAAACATATTTACATATATAACACATACAAGAGCTAATACCCTTAATATCTAACAAGCATTAACAAATCAATCCAAAAGAACAATGGGCAAGCATGCCTGGGTGGCTTAGTAGGTTAAGCATCTGAGTCTTAATTTCAGGTCAGGTCATGATCTCAGAGAGGTAAGATCAAGCCCTATGTTAGGCTCTGTGCTGGGCGTGGAATCTACTTAAGATTCTTTCTCTCCCTCTGCTCTCCCCCTACTCTCTCTCTTTTTTAAAAATAATATTGGGCAAAAGAACTACAAGAACCAAAGATATTACCTATGTTTTCAATCTTGGAGATGACATAGATGTTGGTGACATTATCTCTAAAATAAGGAACCATAAGAAGGAAGAGTAGGAAGGGAACAGAAGAAGAAAATTATGGAGGGGGAGAAATAATCTTGGTTTGAAATATGATAAATATTGGGGATACTGTAGCGATAGAAAATCTAAAACTCATAGAAGATAACATAGGAGAAAATTGAGGTGACCTTAGGTATGCAATGACTTTTAGATATGACATGTTTGACATGACACCAAAGGCACAATCCATGAAAGGAATAGTTGATAAGCTGGGACTTTAATAAAATAGAAAAACCTCTGCTCTGCAAAAGACAATGGTCAGGGAATGAGAAGACAAGCCACAGACTCAAAGAAAATATTGGCAAAAGACACATCTGGTAAAGGACTATTATCTAAAATATACAAATAACTCCTGGGGCGCCTGGGTGGCTCTATCAATTAAGTGTCTGCCTTCAGCTCAGGTTATGGTCTTGGGGTCCTGGGATAAAGCCCCACATCTAGTTTTTAAAAGATAGATAGATTGATCAATTATTTATTTATTTATTTATTTATTTATTTATTTATTTGAGAGAGCGAGAGAGAGAGAGAGAGAAAGAGAGAGGAAGAGAGAGACAATGAGCCAGGGGAGAGGAGCAGAGGAAGAGAGAGAAGCAGACTCCCCGCTGAGCAGAGAGCACCAAGTGGGGCTCAATCCCATGACCCCAAGATCATGACCTGAATCAAAGGCAGATACTTAACTGACTGAGCCACCTAAACACCCCTCAAATAAATAAGTAAAATCATAAAAAATATGTATAGAAATAACTCTTAAAGCTCAACAATAAGGGATCCCTGGGTGGCGCAGCGGTTTGGCGCCTGCCTTTGGCCCAGGGCACGATCCTGGAGACCCGGGATCGAATCCCACATCGGGCTCCCAGTGCATGGAGCCTGCTTCTCCCTCTGCCTGTGTCTCTGCCTCTCTCTCTCTCTCTCTCTCTCTGTGACTATCATAAGTAAATTAAAAAAAAATTTAAAAGCTCAACAATAAGAAAACAAGTAACTGGATTAAAAATTGGGCTAAAGACCTTAACTGACACCTCACCACAGATGACATACAGCAAATAAGCTTATGCAGAAGGTATTCCACATCATATCATCAGGGAAATGCAAATTAAAAGAACAAACCTATTAGAATGGCCAAAATGTGGAACACTGGCAACACCAAATGCGGTGACAATGTGGAGCAACAGGAACTCACTCATTGTTAGTGGGAATACAAAATGGCATAGCCATTTGGAAGATAGCGTGGCAGTTTCTTACAAAACTAACCATATCCGTACCATATGATTAAGCAGCCATGCTCCTTAATATCAACACAAAGGAGCTAAAAAGTTATGTCCACTCAAAAAATTCTGCACATGAATGTTTATAGCAGCTTAAATCATAATTGCCAAAACTTGGAAGCAACCAAGATGTCCTTCAGTAGGTGAATGGATAAATAAGCTATGGTACATCCAGGGAATGTAATAATACTCAACACCAAAAGACAGAAGTCAATCTGAAAAGGTTACCCACTGTATGATTCTAACAATATGAACACTCTGGAAAAGGCAAAACTATGGAAATAGTAAAAAGATCAGTGGTTGCTAGAGTCTGGGGGTGAGGGAGGGATAAACAGGCAGAGTGTGGTGGATTTTTAGGGTAGTGGAAACACTCTGGATGAAATTATAATGATGGGTACATGTCATTTTACCTTTTCTACAGAATATACAATTCCAAGAGTGAACCATACTGTAAACTTTGGACTTTGGGTGATTATAGTATGATACAATAATAATCGTATGGTATGGAGGTTCATCAACTGTAACAAATGTACCACTCTGATGAGGGATGTTGATTATGAGAGTGAGAAATAACAAAAAATATATATATATACGTTGGTCTCTATCTTCAGTTCCTGGCACAGAGCTCCTAAAACCCCTGGGCTTTCCTAAGTGATAAGAGCACTAGATCTTGTCACTTGGTCTGTGACAAAGCTCCTAAGTTACTTGGAATTTCCTGGGTGATAGGAATATCTTTTGTTCTAATGAGATGACTCTTAGTGGACTCTTGAATTGCTTCAGGAAGGTGGCTGGTTACCAAAAGACCCAACCATGATTAGAAGCTTGTAGCTTTCAGTCCCAACCCCCATCCTCTGGGAAGGAGAGAGAGGCTGGGCTGGAGATTGAGTTAATGATCAATCATGCTTATGTAATAAAGCCTCCATAAAAACCCTCCAAGTAGGGGGTTTAGGAACTGGGTTGCTGAACACATGGAAGTACTTAAAAGGTGGTAACTGGTGAGGGCATGGAAACTCTGTCCTCTCCCCGCCATATCTCATCCAATGCATCTCTTCCAACTGGTCATTTGTATCCTTTATCACATCCTTTTATATTAAACCAGTAAACCTAAGTGTTACCTTGAGTTCTGTGAGCCATTCTAGCAAATTATCAAAACCGGGAAGGGGTCATGGAAATCCCAATTTGTAGATGGTCAGTCAGAAGTGGAGGTGACCACTTGGGGCTTGTGATCTGAAGGCAGAGGTGTAGTCTTGTGGGACTGGGGGGGAAGGTAGATAATGTCTGAATTAAGTGTTAGAATACTCAGCTAGTGTTGCAGAAGATTGCTTGCTGTGAGGAAAAAACATCACACACATGGTGACTAGAAGTGAAGTGAAGTGTGGTGGTGGTGTGAGACTAAAGGAGAAACACACAGGGAGTGTTCGTTCTTTAGAGGGGAAGCTATACGTGAAGTAATAAGGGGTATATGGAAAATCTCTGTATCCTTCGCTCAATTTTGCTATGAACCTATAACTACTCTAAAAGTTTTAATCAATCAACTAATCAAGCATTTGTAACTGGGTCTATTTCTGGGTTATCTATCATGTTTCATTGATTTACACACCTATCTTTTTTTTTTTCACACCTATCCTTATACTAACATCATACTGTCTTGATGTCTGTCACTATATAATAAGTCCTGAAGTAAGGGTGTGTCCTCCATCTGGGTCCTTTCCTTTCCCATATAACTTTTAGAATAAGCTTATAAATTTTTTCAAAAGTCCTACTGGAATTTTGATTGAGAGTGCATATAGATCAATTTAGGGGAGAATGGAGAGCTTAACAACATCAAGTCTTCTGATCCATGAACAACAGAATCTTTGTCAATTTACTCAGATTTCCTTTAATTTCTCTCAACAGTGTTTGGGAGTTTTCAGCATATAAATTGTGCATTTATTTTATCTTAGGGTTTTCATTTTTTGAGGCTACTATAAATGGTATTTTTTGAGGTTTCAATTTCCAATTGGTTGACTGCAAGTATATAGGAAAACAGTTGATTTCTTCATACTGACCATGTGTTTTTAACTTTTAGTTTCTAATTGTTCATTACCAGTGTATGGGAGTTTTTTGATTCTTGTATATTGATTTGTTATCTTGCAAACTTGTTGAACTCAACTTACTAATTCTAATAGCTTTTTAAAAAATAGATTCTTTGGGGGTCTCCTACATAGGTGTCATATATCTGTGAATGAAGTTTTATTTCTTCCTTCTAAATCCATCTGCTTTTGACTTCTTTCTTTTGCCTTAATGCATTGGCAAGGATTTCTAGTACAATGTTGAATCAAAGGGGAGAGTGTACATCTCTGCCTTGTTCCCGGTCAGAAGGAAAGCCTTTCACTATTAAGAATGTTAGTGGGGTGCCTGGATGGCTCAGTTGGTTAAGCATCTGCCTATGCTCAGGTCATGGTCTCAGGGTCCTGAGATGGAGCCCCACATTGGGCTCCCTATTCAGCAGGGAGCCTGCTTCTCCTCTCCCCCTGCCTGCCACTCACTCTGCTTGTGCTCTCTGTCAAATAAATAAATAAAATCTTTAAAACAATAATGTTAGCTACTAATTACTTCAGGTTGAGGAAGTTCCCTACCTATTTTGCTGCATTTTTTTTTAAATCATGAAGGGAGGTTGAATTTTGTCAACTGTTTTTTTTTCTAGATATATGGAGATGATAATTTGTTTTGATTTTGATGTGCTGATATGGTGAATACAAAGATTTTTCAATTGCTGAACCAACCTTGCATTCCTGGCATAAAGGTATGTGAGTATGATTTATTATTCTTTTTGAATGTTGTTGGGTTGGCTTTGCTAATATTTTATTAAAGATGTTTGCTTTGGGGTGCCTGGGTGGCTCAGTCGGTTGAGCATCTGACTCTTGGTTTCTGGTCAGCTCATGATCTCAGGGTCATGAGATTGAGCCCTGCATTGGGCTCCATGATTTCACAAGAAATCTGCTTGAGATTCTCTCTCATGGTCTTTCTTAAATAAATAAATAAATAAATAAATAAATAAATAAATAAATTAAATAATTTAAAAAATATGTTTGCATCTATATTCATGGGAGATGCTGGCCTGTGGTTTTCTTTTCCTCTAGAGTTTTCTTCTGACTTTGGTATTAGAGTAATGTCATCTTTATAGAATGAGTTGGATGGCATTCCTTCTTTTTTTTTTGACAGTATTCCATCTTTTATTTTCTGAAAGAGCTGATGTTAAACATTTAGTAGAATTTACGAGTGAAGCAATCAGAGCCTGGGGATTTTATTGTGGAAAAGTTTTTAGCTACAGATTCAGTGTCTTTAATAGATATGGGGATCTCTAGGTTATCAATTTCTTTTGAGTTTGTGTCTTTTAAGAAATATGTCCATTTCCTCTAAGTTATCTAATTTATTGCTATGAGTTGTTGATAATGTCCCTTTATTTGTTTCATAACATCTGTATGACCTGAGATGTCTCCTTTTCATGCCTGAAACTGGTAATGTTTCTCTTTTTATTATTATTTTATATTGCTCTGGCTAGGGGTCTATCAGTTTCAAAGGTTTTCAATGATTTCATGGATTTTTCTCAATGATGTTTGTTGGTTTTTTTTTTAATGATTTATTTATTTATTTATTCATGATAGAGAGAGACACAGGCAGAGGGAGAAGCAGGCTCCATGCCGGGAGCCCGACGTGGGACTTGATCCCGGGATTCCAGGATCGCGCCCTGGGCCAAAGGCAGGCGCCAAACCGCCAAGCCACCCAGGGATCCCGATTTTTGGTTTTCTATTACAATAACTTCTGATCTTATTTCGTGCCTATGCTTATCTTGCGCTTACGCTGCTCTTTTCTAACTTTTGAAGAGTAGAATTTTAAGTCATTGACTTGAGAGCTTTCTTCTTTTCTAATAAAAGCATTTGATTTCCCTCTAGCTGCATCCCAAAATTCTGACAGAGTGTTTTTATTTTCATTCAGTTTAAAATATTTTGTAATTTCCCTTGGAATTTTGTTTTTGACCTATGAGTTACTTAGAAGTGTGTTTAAGTTTCTGACAATTGTGTGTCGGGGGTGGTTTACAGATATATGTCTGTTACTGATTTCTAATTTAATTCTGTGGTGGGCACAGAGCAAATTTTGTATGATTTTTAAAATATTTGCTGAAGTTTGTTTTATGGCCTAGAATATATGGTCTATCTTGGTAAGTATTCCATGTGTACTTGAAACATGTATTTGGTTTATTAGGTGGAATGTTCTATAGATGTTCTAAAGATCTATAGATGACAAGTTAAGTTGGTTGACAGTATTGTTTAGTTCTTTCATATTCTTGCTGAATTTTTATCTACTTGCTCTGTCAATTACTGATTTGTAACGTGACATTGAGTTAGGTTGCTACTCTGTGTCTCATAAGTTTCAACTGAATGCAAGGACATTGTATGTAGAAGGACGGTAGAGGGTACATTAAATAATAATATTTACACCCAGAAATCGGTATGCCTCTTTTACTGTCATGCCATCGTATGGGTATTGAGTCAATCTGGTCAGCAGTTGAACTGAGTTTGGGTTTTGTTGTTGCTATAGATAACTTCAATGCATCACACACTTCAGATTCCTCCAGCTGTGGGCTGCTGCTACTCTATGTTTCATGTGTGGCCTCAGGTGCCAGTGGGTTTTTTTTTTTAATACTCTTGCCCCATCCTCAGCTTTCAGTGGTCTCTGTATGTCTACTGCAGATGGAGTTCCTCTCTGCACGCTTGCTCCGTCCCCGGAGGGGTGCTATTGCTTATTACTCATGGCAATTCCCATGTGGGAGTGGAATGGAGTTCTTTATCCTTTTGGGCTGGTCTCAGTCTTAGGTCCTCAGAGGTGGTAGTTTCTCAGTGTTCCTGCATTCCTGCCTCCACTTATTGTAAGAAACACTTGGCTAGGTTTTAAAATTGGAACTTTTAAAGGAGTATTGGAGGAATAAATTTCCCAGTGTATAAATCTGTAATACAGGATAATAACCACCATTATCAGCTCACACTTCTCAAATGTAACCCAATACTTGATATTCCTAAGCATGAAGATCAAGGTTAAACAGATATGTATGGCAGAAGACACTAAGCTGGCCATCTCAGACAAAGAGGCATTAACTTCATATATGCTATATAGTGAAGTGACTTTTCCAACAGTGAGATATGATATGAGTACTAACTCAGAAACAGAGCTTAAGTTTTTAAGTTCCACATCTACAGGACCACAGCCAACCAGCTGAGAAAAGGCTATTGAGGCTACCTAACAATCCCCTAACCTAACAAATGTGAATGAAATTTTAGTTCAAGTCTAACTATGAAGTGAGGTTTAAATTAGGAAGTTCAGGGGGCACCTGGCTGGCTCAGTCTGTAGAATATGTCACTCTTGATCTTGTCATGAATTCAAGCCCCACACTGGGCGTGGAGCCTATTTAAGGAAAAAAAAAAAACAAAGAAAAGAAAAAAAAAATGAGGAAATTCAGAGTTGTAGAACACTTCAGAGTGAAGGATATGGTGTCCATAAGGAAAAGGAGTCTTATTAACAAATGCCTGGGATTTACACAAAAACAGACTGATATGAACACAGGCAATCATGAAGTTGTAATAGAAAAAAAGGAATAGAAGAGGAAGACTAATTTAAAGGACAAGAGGAAACCACACAGGTGAATCTCATCCCGGTATGAGGAAGGCATCAATTATGTTTGTTTAGCACAGAGCCAACTGGCAAATACAGGTGCCAATGAATAGTTTTTGAAAAAAAGTATGCTTTGTATCCCCACTTAGATGGTGAACTACTTGATTACATGCTTTGTTCTATACTCCTCTCCATCTAGCACAGTGCTCGGAACTTAGTATTTGCTCAAAATTCATTAGTTAATTGATTTCTCCGCCTTTGGCATCTTCAGTAAAGCACAATTCACAAGGCAGAGTCATCTTTCAGAAATGTGTGAGCTTCCCATCCCCTCAAAACGGACAAAGGCAAAGAAGATGAGAGAGGGATGAGAAGGGTGCTAACATTTTACCAAATTAATGAGGGGATATATTGGTGCCCACAATGTGCTGGGAAATACAAAAACAGTCATAAGCCTGTCTCGGAAAAGCTTGAGCAAGTCTATAGGGATTAGAACAGTTGCTGAATTTATGGTACCCTGGGAACCTCTATTTGTCAAGTGCCATAGAGGCAGCCCTGACACTGGCACAGGTGAAGATGAATTTTCATTCAGAGCAGTGAGCCTTCTGACTCCATTAATCCTCAGGGTTTTGATGATGAATTTCTTTCTTTTTTTATTTTATTTATTTTCACTCTAATGCCTCCTCCCACTGCCCTGTAACAGCGTGGAAGGAACGGAACAGATGGTGCTTTACGTGGAAGACCGAAGGCTCATGAGGATACAAAGCCTGCCCACTTTGAAATCACATGACTGCACGTGCAAGGAAAAGCCTTGATTTCCCCTGGGAGACACAGATGCAATGATGTTAGTATTCCCAGTGGAGGGAGGGGAGGGGAAGGCTAACAGGCCATTTACAAGGAAGACCACACTTACACTAATATACTCTTCAGCAAGAACCGTGTTTAATCACAAAACAACAGGAGGACAGATATCTGAAGATTAAAAAACACCAAAGTAAAAGAGAGGCAAGTAAGGGTTTTAGTATGCTGCTATGCAAAGCCCACTTAGAATGAACTAGTGAGGACATACAGTAGTAGAATACTGGCCTCTAGTTAACCTGCCATTGGCTCTGACCCAGTTTTAATCGGAAGAAGCCAGGATTTACAACCTGCTTAAGGATGGGGTTTGACAACTGCTATAATCAGAAGAGCTGTCAACACAAGGACAGCTGTCAAGCCAAACTGTAATTCATAAAAAATAATAGCTAAGCCCCTAAGACATCCCCAACATTGTCTGTACCTACTGGATTTAACTATACTTAGAGTTTTATGAAAGTTACAGAAATAGGCTAAGCGTCCTAAAATCAAATAAAAAAAAATAGCTATGAAGTACCTATTATGTAAAAAAAGTTAAATAATACTAAGTGACCAAATGGGTAAAATATGCTCACCAGATTCCCGAGGACATAGTGTTTAATAAGTGGTTATTAATATTATTACATGCCCAACTCTATTTTGATGACCTTAAAAACTGGCAAAAGTCTAGTGACCTAGTAAAAAATCTTAATTAAAAATGAATCACTCCTGTAAGTGATTAATTAAACTTAAAATATTAATTTCATGAAATATTCCTGAGTTGTCAGAATATTTTAGTTTTATATGTTTGTAATGCCAAAACCTCCTAACTAATGATATTATTTTAGTGTTTAATTATCTTGATTATAATAAATATGGTATTTGTTTTGTTCTTTCTGCAATGAATAATATACTCTGAGAGACAGAAATAGAGGTTGTTTCACTAGATCAATTTTGGGCAGGATTCCTGAATCAGAGATAATTTTTATTCATGTCTAAACTCCCAGTAAACAGAAATAAGAATATAAAAGCACATGGATGGACACAGATGTTGATAAAGCACAGTTTTGAAAAATAGCCTTGACTCACTAAGGTGACCAGTGATAAAGAATTTTAATTTATTTTATTTCTAAAAAAGATTATCTTCCAGAAAATAATGTCTACTTTAAAAGGATACTGTAATTATTATTGAAATTATGAAAACAGGACTGGAAGTGTAATCAGAAGACCTGGACAAGTGTCTTAGCTCTGCTACTACAACTTGTATTACTTGACCCCACCAGACTTCAGTTTTTCATTTGCAAGAAAGCAAGACCTAGCTCAGACATTTGTTGGAAAGGTTGAAAGATTATGTATATGAAAACAGTATCACCAACACCTTTATCTGGGTTTGGAGGGGTTTTGTGTGTAAACAATTTCTCAGAGTATATATAAATTAAATACAGAAAAGTACCAAAATCAAATATATAAATTTTCTTATGATGAAAGTATCCATATAACTAACTAGCACACAGATCAAGAATCAGACCATTATTAGAATCTCAGAAGCACTGCTGCCCTTGGTAATTCCTTCCAGATATTACCTATCCATTTCCCCAAGGAAATGGATGTTGAGTTTTTCCTGTTTTTTGATCTTTATATAAATGGATACATACAGTACGTATTCTTTTGTGTCTGGCATCTTGAACTCAACAGTATGTTTGTGAGATTCATCTAAGGTGTTGTATGTTATGGTTGCTATGGTTCTTTCTTTATTGCTGTATAGAATTCCATTGGATGAATATCTTATCTGATTGAATCTCCTAATTCCTGAATCTGAAGATCTGAGTGTTTTATCAATCACAAAAATTATCAATTAAGTATATCTTCAAATATTGATTTTTATCTACTTGTTTCTTCTGGAACTCTTACTTAAAAATGATGGACTTTATTACTTTATATTCAGTGTCTCTTCCACATTTCCAACTCTTTATCTTCTGTGTTGCCATTTAGAACTACCTTTCCATTCATCATTTTTTTTAACTTCTGCCAATTTTGCACTTTAACCTATCCATTGTAAAATTTATGTACTTTTTATCTATCAAAGTTCATTTGGTTCTCTTGCAAATCTGCCTATTCTTTCTTGGAATGTCTTGTTCTTATGTTTTTCATCCATTGATTTTAGACAAACTTCTGATAATTTCTATCCAGTAATTTTACTGAAGTTCTTCAAAGTCTAATCTTGAGGTTTACTATGTCTGCTGACGATCACTTAAGTTTACTTTGTAGTTTGGGATTATAAGCTCATTTTCAGCAGGGCTTCTTTCTTGTAGGAATTTTGTGCTGCCCTTGTTGAGAATGTGTCCCTCAAGAAAAGTTTAGCATTTGCTTTTGCCAAGTCCCTCATACATAAGCAGCTTGTACACTTATTTTGTGCAGCTTGTACACTTATTTTGTTAATTTCTTCACTTGATGATTTATAAAACAATCAGAGTGTAAGTTTAAACTTCAAACCCATGTGAAATAGGGCCTTTCCCCCCCAACTCAAATTCTGGTGTGTGGCAGATAAACTTCTTTGCCTTCCTTTCTTAAACTGGTGGGCCAACTTTTTCTAATGTAATTATATATATATAATTTTTTTTTTTTAACTGAGGGTGTAGCCCTTTGAGCATCCTGGCTTATGTGCCAGGATGGTCTCCATTCCAATACCTCATTTTTTTCTCATTCAGAAAGCATCATTTCCAGGGTTGGTGGCATTGAAGCCCAAGCTCATAGTTTCCCTAGTTTAGATGCAGTGTTAGCTCACACACTTACCATTATAGTTGTCACATCCTCGTATACTGGATGGGAGTTCAAGACACCCGAAGTCTGGGCACATCCCTGAACCTTTTAAAGAGGATTTTTGGTATATTTTATCTAACAAATAGTAGGTGCTCAAAAATATTTGTTGAATGAATGAAATATAATTAAGAAAGTAAGTCATATTCACAGTACTAATAGAGCCTATAACATTCTGATTTAAAATAATTTAAAATTAATTTTCAAATTATATATATATAAAATCTCCAAATATAGAAGTTATTAAAGGGTTTATCAGAAAACCTGTTTATCCTATACTTGTATTCTAGCCCTGCAGTTCCTCTTCCCTCAGGCAACCAACACTAGCTTTTCATGTATACTTCCAGAGATATCTTATGCAGTTACTAGCAATATGTATAGATTTTTTCCATGGTAGCACACTACGTACCACTGTTCTGCTCCTTAATCCTTTCACTTAACAATGTATCTTAGATATTTTTCTGTGTTAGTATGCAAAGAAAATATAACTTATTTTGAAGCCAAAATCAGGAAGACGTTTGGAAAATTCCAATCCTGCTGCTATCTAGAAATGCATTTTGCAATATATCAACCTTAAAATGGACACATTCCCACCTCTACTGAGGCATTTGCCCCTAATGGTTAACTAGGGGTCACGCAGTGACTCATTTCCATTTTCAAGGGTCCATTCAGTCTCACTCAGCTGTTAACGAGTTTCTGGATGGAGAAGAGAAAGGAAAGCACAACACATGCCACAGAGAAGGCACTACAAATATCTGAATGAGTGGATGCAACAAGAAATGAGGGCTGAAGATCAGAGCTGAGTCAGCAGAGCATGTGGATGCACCGGCAGCTGTTGTCTCTCTAAGCACAGCAGTGAACTCTGGACCTAATGCCAAATATTCTGGAGAAAAAGATGCCTGCTTCTTAAAGTCAGACATCAGGTAAAAGGCACAGTCCTGAATTTTACACAGAAAGCCTCACATTCATTGTGAAGTTTCTTATTTCCCCTTTCTCATTATCTGTAGTTGTCTGACTTATACTTGGTTGTCCCAAATTACCATCACAACTGTGGATATGGCTAAGAAAAGTTTTTTTCTGGGTCAAAAATTAGGGTTTAGAATAGCCAGTTCTTGGTGATGTTAGAGGAGCTAAATGACAGAATTATCACCTAAAACATGCCTGAGGAGTAATGAGTGCTGTGGAAGGAGGCACGGGAAGGGATTTGCTTTTCTCTTCTTTCCTAGTAAACCTAGAGATGTGAGTTTGAATTTCTGGCTCCTGTAGGTGAGTTTATTAACCTGAGTTTTGGTATCCTCATTTTGTAAACCAAAGCCCTACCTCTTTTTTTTTTTTTTTTTTTTAAGATTTACTTATTTATGTATTTGGGAGTGACAAACTACATAAGCAGGGGGAAGGGCAGAGGGAATCTCAAGCAGACTCCCTGCTGAGTGTGGAGTCCGATATGGGGCTCCATCCTATGACCCTGAGATCATGACATGAGCCAAAAATCAAGTCAGACACTTAACTGACTGAGTCACCCAGGCGCCCCACCAAGCTCTATTTTAGAAAGAGCCTCGAGATTCCTTTACCTGTATACTGCATTGTGTATGTATATTTTGTATGTATAAGGTCAAATTATATCTAAATGTTATAGTCCACATTCTCTGATTATTACTGGAAGACAGTTCTTTAAGGGACTCTTCATGATTCTGCATCTCTTGAGAGCAAAGGTAATGACAGCTTTTGTTCCAGACTCTTTTTAAGGCTGTCTGTATAGTGAACAGCCTTGGACTACAGAGGTAATGCTTCCTTCCAGAGTAGAGGGTAGGTTTCTTTACTGTCCAATGTAATAAAAATAACATGTTCTCCAGGGCCACAGCTGGGCAGGTTTGCTTGCAGCTCATTATATTATAGACTAGAGTTCCCTAAACTTAGGATTCCTAAGATATGATACACTGTGTGTATAGTATCTATCTGGGCTTCTCTGCTTAGCTCCTACGGGACTAAAAAAAATGAAATAACACAAACATAAAGCTCATGCTGCTTGCTGTGTTATGAATAATCATTTTTGGTGGTTTTTGCCAGAATCCATGAAACTGTGTCAGGTTAACTTGTTACTTTGCAAGCAGGGTATAATCTTAGACTACGCATAGTTCTTGACAGTTAATAGTGGGGCTGAGCATATTTTCTTGCTGTTTATTTGCTATTTGGCTCTTCCCATCTGTGAACTATCCATTTTTGGGGGTCTATTTTTCTATTTGACTGTCTTTCTTTTTTTTTTTTTTTAAAGATTTTATTTATTTATTCATGATAGTCACACACAGAGAGAGAGAGAGGCAGAGACACAGGCAGAGGGAGAAGCAGGCTCCATGCAGGGAGCCCGACGTGGGATTCGATCCCGGGTCTCCAGGATCACGCCCCGGGCCAAAGGCAGGCACCAAACCGCTGCGCCACCCAGGGATCCCTTGACTGTCTTTCTTAATGGCTGGGTGGACAGTCTTGATATATTCTATATACTGATCTTATGCAGGTTATTTGCATTTTAAATTAAATATCTTCTAGTAGTCTGGCCTTATGTTTTCACTTTGTTCATACTATCTTTTATTTAACAGAAGTTTAAAATTTTAATGTACTTATCATAATTTAAATTAAGAAACCATTCCTTACTCTATTCATCTAAAAGTTTATAATTTTGCTTTTCTTTATATATCTATTCACCTAAAACTGATTTATGTGTATGGGGTGAGTTTTTTTTTTTAAGATTTTATTTATTTATTCATGAGAGACACAGAGAGAGGCAGAGACAGGCAGAAGGAGTAGCAGACTCCCCGTGGGAAGCTTGATGCAAGACTCGATTCCAGGACCCTGAGATCACAACCTGAGCCAAAGGCAGACACCCGACCACTGAGCCACCCTGTAAGTTGTCTGGTTATCTACTGTTGTATAACAAATCACTCAAAATCTAATGGCTTAAATACAATGTATTAGTTTTCATGATTCTCTGGGTTGACCAGTTGGTTCTTTTGCTTCAAAGAACTAATTCTTAGTTTGTTGATTTTCTCAAATGTTTTTCTATTATCTTTTTCATTCATTTCTATTCTAATCTCTATTATTCTTTCTGCTTTCTTTAGGCTTTGTTTGCTGTTCTTTCTCCAGCGTCTTAAGGTGGAAGATTAGGTTACTGATTTTCTTCTTTCTTAACACAGGCATTTATAGCTATAAATTTCTCTGTAAGTACTGCTTTAGCTGTACTCCATAAATTTTGGCATGTGCTGTCTTCATTTTAATTCATCTCAAAGTATTTTCTGATTTCTCTTTTAATTTCCTCCTCCTTGACCTACTTGTTACTTGAGTGTGTTGTTTAGATTCCTCATATTTGTGACTTTTCAAGTCTTGTTATCTAATTTCATTTCACTATGGTTGGAGAACATACACTGTATTATTTCTATTCTTTTAAACTTATTGAGGTTGTTTCATGGCCTTCATATTGTCTATCCTGAAGAATGCTCTATGTGCAGTTGAAAAGAATATATGTTCTGTTGTTGGTGGAATGTTTCATAGATGTCTGTTAGATCTAGTTGGTTTATAGTCTTCAGGTCTTCTATTCCTTGTTTACCTTCTGATTAGCTGTCCTATCCATTAATAAAAGTGGGGTGCTGGAATCTCCAACTATTTTTATTTTATTTTTATCCAACTATTTTTTTTTAATTGTATGAGTTTTTTCTTTAGTGGTTGCTCTAGGGTTTACCGTATAAACATTTTAACTTCAGCTTCAGATTTATATTCAACTTAATTGCAGTGATATATAGAAACATCACTTCCATATATCTCTATTCCATTTTCCCTCTTTTGGTGGTAGTATTGTTATATCTGTTACATCTATTAATGTTACAAATCCAACAATACATTATTACAATTACTTTAACATCTGTAGTCACTTCCTTAGCCCAGTATAACTTTGTTCTCATCTGTCTCCTCTGGGCTGTTATTGGCAAATATATTATACTTCTGTATGTGATGGGCCCAATACACATTATATACATATTATTTTTGACAGTACTTTTAAAAATCAGTTAAGGAAAGGAGAAAAAAGTATGCATTTATACTATCTTTTATAACTACATGATTGTATTCATGAATCCTCTGTTTTTTCATGTGGATTTGAATTACCTTTTGGGTCATTTGCTTTCAGTCTGAATATTTTCCTTTAGTACTTCTTGTCAGATAGGTCTGCTAGCAACAAATTCTCTCAGTTTTTGTTTATCTGGGAAAGACTTTATTATATCTTCATTTTTGAAAGATAGCTTTGCTAGATATATAGATATATATTCCTTCTATTTCTATAAATAGATATTCAAGGTCAGAACACAGTGGGATAACATATTGAAAGTGATCAGGGGAAACCACTCAACTGGGGCATAAATTGTTCTACAAACCAACCAAATCAAATTGTGGCTTTTTTAAAGGTCAGGGTTTGATATTTGTTCTTACTTATGAAGGCTCCTCCCAGCTGGAGTATTTTCCCATTCTCTCCATTATTCTTGAGAGTACCCTTGTTCAAGAAGCCTTGAAGTTCTCCAGGTTCTGCTGCAAGTGAAGACAGTTCCTTTGGGAAGAGATTAGGAGCTGTTTTATAGCTAGCTTCTCCCTCCAGGCAAAGTCTCTGAGCCAGATTCTGGAGCCAGGAGTGTGGAAAACAGTAAACTTCTCTTTAAGTGACACCCCTCCTCCCTCTGCTCTAGGAGTTGGTGGTTGGTGGCAGTATAGGGACAGCCTGGTTTGCCTCTCCTGGCATGGAGCCACTACCTTGCAAACCAGGGCAAGGGTGATCAGAGCCTCAGTATTGTCAGTGTACCACATCCAAGCCTCCATCTCATGACTACACTTGCCCAGGATTTAGCTCTTTAAAATGTATTTTCTACCTTTTATACTAATGTTTAAGAATATAGTTTAAAAAAAAAAACTGACCTTGTATTCAGCATCTTTGCTTTATTGTATCAGTTTTAATAATCTGACTGTAGAGTCTCCTGAATTTCTATGTAGCTACTTATTTTATTTGAAATTAATGATGATTGTTTCTTTTTATCCCTCCCATGTGCTTTTTTATTTCTTTTGCTTTTCTTCCTGTGTAGTCTAGGATTACAATATAATATTACAGAAAATTAGTTTGGGAGGCATCTTTTTTTCATTCTTGTTTTTAAAGGAAATGCTTCAAACATTTCATCTTTAGTAATATTTGTACTAGGTTTTTGATATATAATTTTTTTAAAGATTTTATATATTTATTCATGAGAGACACACAGAGAGAGAGGCAGAGACATAAGCAGAGGGAGAGGCAGGCTTGCTGTGGGGAACCTGATGTGGGACTCGATCCCAGGACCTCAGGATCACGACCTGAGCCAAAGGCAGATGCTCAACCACAGGGCCACCCAGGTGCCCCAATATATAATCAGGCCATAGACGTTTTCTTTCTTTCTTTCTTTTTTTTTTATGTATGTTGGGGCTTTTTTTTTTTTTTTTTTTTTAATGATAGTCACACAGAGAGAAAGAAAGAGAGGCAGAGACACAGGCAGAGGGAGAAGCAGGCTCCATGCATCAGGAGCCCGACATGGGATTTGATCCCGGGTCTCCAGGATCGCGCCCTGGGCCAAAGGCAGGAGCCAAACCACTGCGCCACCTAGGGATCCCCCCATAGACGTTTTCTTGAGTTTCTAGTTTAGTAAGAGTTTTTATCATAAACAATCATATTAGCTAACATCTACTGAATAACTACAAGGTATTGGACATTGTCCTAAGCACTTAGCCCATTATATGTTCATAACATATCTCTGAGGTTATTATTATTCCTATTTCACCATAAATAAACAGGCACATTGAAGTTACATCATCTATCCAAGCTCGGTAGTAGAACTAGAATTTGAACCCAGAAGTTTGGCTTCAGAGCCTGGGGTCTTAAACACTTTTCTGTATTGCTTCTTTATATTGCATTCTGTATTGAATTTCCTCAATTGCTTTTTCTGCATCTGATTTTACTAAATGGTTTTTCAATTAATTTGCTAATGTGGCAAACTACATTAACAAATGTTTAAACTGTTAAATCATTTTTGAATTCCTAGGAGAAATTCTACTTAATTACATGTTTAAAAAACACTCATGGATTTCACTTGCTAATATTTTATTTAGGATTTGTATATATATGTTCAAAAGTGACACTGACTCACAATTTTCATTTTTTTGGTGCTAGTTTTGGTACCCAGGTTATATTAACTAAACTCATAGATGAGTTGGGGCACGCATTGTGATATTCAATTGTCATCATCAGGCTGATAAATATAGTTGGTATTAACAGCTAGTCCAACAGACTCTTGGACAACTCAGTAAGGTTTCTGACATCCAAGCAAATGCTAATAAGAAGTGGACAAAAATGTCCAGGGGTGGCCAAAACTGGCAAAAAGAGCCTAATGTATTCTTTCTTTTTCTTTCTTTCTTCTTTTTTTTTCTTTCTTTTCTTTTCTTTTCTTTTTTAAAGGATTTTATTTATTTATCCATGAGAGACATAGAGAGGCAGAGACACAGGCAGAGGGAGAAGCAGGCTCCATGCAGGGAGCCCGATGTGGGACTTGATCTTGGGACTCTAGGATCATGCCCTGAGCCCAAGGCAGATGCTTAACCGCTGAGCCATCTAGGCGTCCCCTTTTCTTTTCTTTTAATTTTTTTTTTTAATTCTGTCTTTCAAAGTCTGACGGTGACTTTGATCCTTAACCTGGTTTAAAAATTGATGGTTGTCCCTTATTCAACCATCTTCACCTCCAAATAGACTAAAAGTAAGAATACTTTTACTAAGTGCTTTATTTGCAATATACTTCAGTATCTTTTATCTGAATTTACCCAGAGAGATAAAATTTACCCATCCCAATTTACTCTTTAAGAGCCATATTATGTCAATCTTACAGACTATCCTCTATTTTATAGTGAAAATTACTTAACTAAGCTAATCAGTTAGTAAGCGAAAGGAGTTAAAAAATCAAATCTTTTTCTTTGCTTCAATTACATCAAGAAAGTATTTCTTCTCTCATAATGACAATGATTAGCACCTTAGTTGTCACTGACAGTATGAAGCATGAAATAATGAATTTTCAAAGGGGGCTTGGAGGAGCCTCCATTTCTGTTGATGGTATAGAAAGGCTCAATTTACTATGAATGTTCCTGTAAGAATTTTAATATATCTCTAACTTTAGAGGCTATTAATCTATTTTCGAATAAAATATTATTGTATTTCTGCTGGTGACCAGACATTTTTCTTTTTAAATTTGTGTTTATATTATTTTTTAAAATTCAAGTATAATTAACATATGGTGCTATACTATTTTAAGATATACAATATAATGGCTCAACGATATTATACATTTCTCGGTGTTCATCAAGGTAAGTATAGTCTTAATCCCCTTTATCCATTTCACCAGCCCCCATGCTCCCACCCACATCCCCTCTGGCAACCACCAGTTTGTTCTCTCTCTCTCTTTTAAAGTGGGCTCCATGCTTAGCATGCTTAGCATGGAGCCCAACATGGGGTTTGAACTCATGACCCTGAGATCAAGACCTGAGCTGAGATTAAGAGTTGGATGTGTAGCTGACTGAACCACCCAGGTGCCCCTGTTCTCTGTATAAGAGTCTGTTTGCCTCTCTTTTCGTTTGTTCATCTGTCTCTTCCTTATTTCTTACATGAGTGAAATCATATGGTATTTGTCTTTTCTCTGATTTCTTTCACTTAGTATTATACCCTTTAGGTTCACCCAAGTTGTTGCAAATAGCAAGATTTAATTCTTTTTTTTTTTGAGGCTGACTAATATTTCCTAATGTGTATGTGTGTGTATACATATATACACATACACACCACATCATCTTTATCCATTCATCTATCAATGGACATGTGGGTTGCTTCCATATCTTGGCTATTATAAATAATGCTGCAATGCAGATAGGGGTGCCTATCTTTTTGAATTAGTGTTTTCATTTTCTTTGGTTAAATATATAGTAATAGAATTATTGGACCATATGGTAATTCTATTTTTAATTTTTTGAGGAACCTCCATACTATTTTCCAAAGTGGCTGTACCAACTGACCAGGCATTTTTCAAAGTACTGGATAGGGTTGGACAAAGTTGAAATAGAGAAAACTTTCAAATATGATTATTAATAATTTGGAAACATCTTACCATAATGTAGAGCTGTTTGACCTTCATCATCCTGTAAAAGAAATTAATAACACATTTTAGAAGTCTATGTTATTGCAAAAGTATGAAAGTACACAAGCTATAGCAAATATATCTGATATACCAAAGTTCTATAATTTATCAGATACAGTTCTTTGAGCCTTCCTGTAACTTTTGACCAAGTTCTCTAGAATGCTGAATGGCAACTTCTGCATTGCAGCTGCTACATCAGAATCACAGGACAATCAGGTTACAGATATTAAATCAAAGAGAACCTCTTAAAATGTGGCAATCTGATTACCATTAATGGCAAAAAACCCTGACACCATATATCCTTTACCCTGGTTAGTATTTTAATGTTTTTTCCTAAGTTTATTGCCGAATCTATGTAAAAAGTCTGTGATTTCTCATAAAAATTAGTAGCTTTTGGGGCACCTGGGTGGCTTATTCTGTTAAGTGTCTGCCTTCGACTCAGGTCATGATCCCAGGGTCCTGTCAGGCTCCCTGCTCCTTCTGCCCTCCCCCTGCTTATGCTCCCTTCTCTCTCTCTTACATGCTCTCTCTAAAAGATAAATAAAATCTTTTTTAAAAGTTAGTAGCTTTTATTTATTTTTTTTAATTTTTTTAATTTTTATTTATTTATGATAGGCACACAGTGAGAGAGAGAGAGAGGCAGAGACATAGGCAGAGGGAGAAGCAGGCTCCATGCACCGGGAGCCCGACGTGGGATTCGATCCCGAGTCTCCAGGATCGCGCCCTGGGCCAAAGGCAGGCGCGAAACCGCTGCGCCACCCAGGGATCCCCAAAAGTTAGTAGCTTTTAAATCCCTTTCAAATAGTCACAAATTCCAGGCTCATAATATTATCAAATATTACCTGATTAAATATCATAAAGAAATGTGATTTCAAAGCATATAAAGTCCTAGAAGTTGTTAAGAAAGTCAAAAGTTCCCATAGATTACTCTGATAGTTATTTTTTCTTTTTAAATCAAGATATTCTAACTACATATACTAATTATAGCACATATGAGTACTTTTAGCAATGCTGCCTCTTAAGTTGAGAGCATGTGATCATACTATGAGCAAAAATTCATCAAGATTAACTACGAAGCAGAATTTAGTAGTTTTTTTGATATTCACTTAGTAATATACACAGCCACTATTGTGTCCCTGGTAATTAAGAATAAATAATTATTATGAATAACTGGGAGAGGGTGATTATGCCTAATCAACTATTGCGCATACTATAGCTACTTTTCTCACTTCTTAGAAGTTAAATGTGGGGACTAATTTCCAGAACTTTTTGGCTATGGTTCTCTTTATTGAATCCCCTAGGAAGAAAAGCAAAAGCTGCCATAGGAAACTTCTTTTCTGGTTCAGAGAAGTCGTAAGAAAAAGTCATTCCTTAAAAGCTTTTTAACATAGAGAAGGTTTATAGAGCTGACATCTGGTGGGGGGTTAGGGAGACAACCTTGAGGCAATATAACAGCTTAATTAAACTGTTTTCCTCCTAGACAATGGGAATTCTTGCTGGATTTGGGGGTAAGGCATAAGAAAGTAGGTGGAGATCTGAAAGAAGTAATTAATTTTGAGGGACCTTGAGAGTAGGGCCAACTTGGCTGAAGTGTAACAGGGTTAAGTCTGGGCTGCCCACTGAACATCATTAGGATAATAAACTTAAGGGAAGTAGAAGATGGAAAGCAGCACAAAGAAGTCAGGAAGACAAAAGAATATTTTTACTCCTTTAAAAAAATTTTAATAGAAGTATAGTTGACACACAATAATATATTAATTTCAGGTGTTCTACTTAGTGATTCAAGGATTATATACATTACAAAATGCCTATGTCTTTCTTGTCTTTTTCAACATGGCCCCCACCTTGCTCCCTGCTCCCCTTTGCCTTGCCCTGCTCTTGAGGTTAAGGACAGGCAGAGGTTCCAAGTTGATGTTTACAGTGGGCAGCATGACAATGAAAAGCTGCATTTCAGAGTATTCTGACCTGCCTGGCTATAACCAAAAGCAATTTAGAAAGAACAGAACTGCCCATATGGCTTTAGACTCATGTCTAATTTGGCCATTTCTAATGTTAATCAGAAAAAGCGTATATAGTGTGTGTATGTGTTTATACCTTCACATGCAATCATGTGAGCAGTTTATACAGTTGTGCTTATGGCTTAAATGTCCAGCAACAGAAAACAATTTCAGAAAGGGCTTAATCTATTGCAATTTTGGATTCATGCATCCATCACACAAAGTTATATTTTCCACAATTATCTACCTTTACAAAGTGTAGCTCTCTTGTTATTTGTGTAAGTTTCTTGTTTAATTGCTCTATTTATATATATTCAAAGTTCCGTTTCTTTTCATTTCCATCTTTCTTCCCTTCTTCCCTCCTTCCTTCCTCCCCCCCTTTTTAAAAAAGATTTTTATTTGTTTATTCATGAGAGAGACAGAGAGAGAGAATGGTAGAGACACAGGCAGACAGAGAAGCAGGCTCCATGCAGGGAGCCCGATGTGGGACTCGATCCTGGGTCTCCAGGATCATGCTCTGGGCTGAAGGCAGGCGCTAAACTGCTGAGCCACCCAGGCTGCCCTCCTTTTTTTCTTTTTTAAAAAAAAAAAAGTATGCTCCACACCCAGTGCGGAGCCCAACGTAGGGCTTGAACTCACAACCCTGAGATCAAGACCTGAGCTGAGATCAAGAGTCAGATGTTTAATGGACTGAGCCACCCAGGCACCCCTCTTTTAATGTCTAATTGTTTATCTTCACTAGGTAGGTGGAAACAATTTCTTTTAATCATTTTTACCACTGAATACTAAATCTGTATCTCCAGCCCAATTTTTATTAATTAATTAAAAATATTTACTGAGCTCTATTGTGTCCCAGTCACTGTTCTAATGGACTGAAAACGCAGAAGTGAGCAAGAGAGAAAAGATCCCTCATGTTATAAGTCTTACATTCTACTAGTAGGGGAAGTAATAAGCAAATAAATATATTTAATAACAGGCAGTGATAAGTGCTCTGAAAAAAACAACAAAGCAGAATAAGGGTGTGGAGTGACGTGGGTACTGTTTTAGTAGAGAGGACAAAGAAGGACTCTATTAGAAGGTATGTATACACAGAGAACTGGGGAATATTCTAGGGTAGCCATGTTTAGTAAACCATACCACCCTCCATCTTCCTGGTCTGAAAAGCCAAGTCAAGCCGATCAGAGTTTTCGCTTAGGATTTTAAAATATGGAACTAGGCGATTGCAGTATGTGTACAAAGGTTCTTTCTTTCCTGATGAAAAGAAAATGTAGTGAAATAAGAAAGACAACAACAACAACAACAACAACAACAAAAAAGAGAGACAACAACAGACAAATAGTGTATTATTTCACTTACATTAAGTACTTAGAATACTCAATTCATGGAGACAGAAAAATAGAATAGTGGTTACCAGGGGCTTGGGGAAGGAAGGAATGGGGAGCTTTATTTAGTGGGGAGAGAGTTTCAGTTTGGGACGGTGAACAAGTTCTGGAGGTGGACAGTAGTGATGGCTGCATAATGTGCATGTGTTTAAGCCACTGAACCGTACACTTGTTAAAACGATTACTTTTGTATTTTACCACAATTAAGAAAAACAGAGAATTAAAAAAAAAAAAAAAAAAAAGCAAAAGCAAAAGGTGTCAGCCCAATCTGCAAATGGCAACATTCTCTACTTCTTGGAGAAAACTTCCACAGTAGGAAAGAATGAAGTATTCACAAAGAAAAGTCATGGTCAAAGATGGTGAGACAATGAGGCTCAGATTCTTGTCATTCCAAGTACAGCCTTGCCCTTCTTGGTTAAGTGAGCCAACAACAAAATACTCCCTAGACAAAATGTTTATCTTTTTTATCACTTGTAAGTAAGATTTCTAACACAGAATGCAACCCAATTTATGACCAGAGTCTTTCTCCCAATTCCTTCTCCCATTTTGGTGACTGCCCGCTCCCAATAAGAATACCTCTCTGGACTCCCACAACTGTAAATGCTCTTCCCTCTGCTTGGAAACTATCCTCCAATCTTTTACAGATACCGTCTTGCTTTTCTCTCATGTTTTAAAATGCGACTTAAATATATTTGAGCATTTTAAATAGACTTATTTTATAGTCCCTATATTTCTTTTATTTGAGATCAAGGTGAGGAGATGGGTGATGGCTACATGTGATGTTTGTTGTGCTGCCTGAGATTTGCTTATTATTGATTGACTCCTGTGTGCTTTATAATTTTGGACTGTAAGTTCATTATATTTTATTTATTTTTATTTTTTAAAGATTTTATTTATTTATTCATGAAAGACACATAGAGAGAGAGAGAGAGGCAGAGACAGGCAGAGGGAGAGGCAGGCTCCATCCAGGGAGCCCGATGTGGGACCCAAACCCAGGACTCTGGGATCACGTCCTGAGACAAAGGCAGAAGCTCAACCACTGAGCCACCCAGGCATCCCTGTAAGTTCATTTTAAGTGTGGTTTTTAAGTGTGAAAAATTCTGTGCTGTGTTCACTGCATTGAGGATCTGTCCCTCCAGAATGATTTTGCTTTTGTTTCTGCTAAGTACCATAGAGATACTAAAACCCTTGTTTGTTGATTCCTTAGTGTGGGGATTCTGAACACTTAAGCAGAGTAAATTTTAAAAGGGCAAACCTCTCTCTCCCAGCTCCCCTGGGCCTGGAGCACCAGTCAAGACAAATTCTCCATATTAACTTTGCATCAGTGGGCAGATTATTTTAGTCTATCTCCCTGACAGTAGTTGGTGTTCTTTGAGCTCTCTTATCTCATAAGTATTGAGATTGGCAAATTCTTTCAGGATAGCCCACTGTTGGCTTAAACTTACTACTTTCTTTTTAAAGCTCTGGGTTTTTTAAAGCTTAGTTTTAAGACTTACAATTTTGTTTCTTACCTGTGTTTGTTTGGACCCTTGGAGAATTACCTTGCTTTTTTCATAAGATCTGCTATGTGTTTAAAGGGATGCTTGTTATATTTTATTCTGCATTCTTGGGTGTTTTTTGAGAATTTTTACATCATCTAGTCTGGAATCTTGTAGGAAAAGGAAATCCCTCACCTTTAAGACACAGTTCAGCTTCTTCAGGAAACCTTCCCAACTCCTCAGGTGGGGTTAGGTGCCCCTTTTTCTACTACTCTATGTACTTGCCTGTCTCTTCCACTAAGGCCATAAAATTCTTGCAGGCAAATACTATCTTTTACCCACTGCCTATCACCATATCTTGCAGAGTGTATGCTCAATAAATATTCATGAAATGAGAGGATGAATGTACTTTAATCTTTCCTCATTGGTTTATTCTTTAATTTCTTGACCTACCTTTTTTGTTTTAACTGAATTTAAAAAAGTCCCCACGTAATTGCTATAGTGTAAAGTATAATACCAGATACAGTAATGCAATGAGGGACTAAACAATGATGAACAGGAGACTCAGTTTATTTATAGTTAACTAAATGCTAACTGACTACTATATTCAGATTGACTTCTAGATTCTTTTCTTCTATACGTGCATATAGCAGATTGTCTCTCCTGAATTTATAGATTACTTCTCTCCCCACATGTATTCTGGACTAATCCTTTCTTACTTTATTTTGATCATGCTTCTATTTTATTAATAATTATTTCTTTACGAACTTAGTTTCCTTCTATCTCCAGACTGGGCAACCTATTGAATATAAGAAATATATTTAATCTTGCCAAATGAAACATTAACGAAAATACTAAATATTTTGTTCAGAACTGATATACAGGAAACTTTATTTTATCCCTTTAACATTAAGTCACTGATAACACTATTGTTTTCTGTGTAAAAACTCTGTAGCCAAGTCTGATTTTTTTTTCCTACTGCTAAGAGCATTTTATCAAACTGAATCAAGAGCCATATTTCTAAGTCAAGATTCACAGATTTTACAGCTAACATTATATTCAATGATGAAAAACTGAGAGCTTTTCCTCTAAGATCAGGAATAAGATAAAGACAGACATCCATTCTCACCATTTTACTCAACATAGTACTAGAAGTCCTATCTCCAACAATCAGACAAGAAATAAAATGTATCGGGGGATCCCTGGGTGGCGCAGCGGTTTGGCGCCTGCCTTTGGCCCAGGGCGCGATCCTGGAGACCCGGGATCGAATCCCACGTCGGGCTCCCGGTGCATGGAGCCTGCTTCTCCCTCTGCCTGTGTCTCTGCCTCTCTCTCTATCTCTCTGTGTGACTATCATAAATAAATAAAAAATTAAAAAAAAAAAAGAAATAAAATGTATCCAAATTGGTAAGGAAGAAGTAAAACTGTCACTATTTGCTGATGATATAACACTCTATATAGAAAACCCAAAGACTCCACCAAAAACTATTATAATCTATAAATGAATTCAGTAAAGCTGCAGGATACCAAATTAATATACACAAATATGTTGCATTTATATACACTAATAATAAAATAACATAAAGAGAAATTAAGAAAGTAATATCATTTATAATTGTACCAAAAGGATAAAATATCTAAGAATAAACTAAACCAAGGAGGAGAAAGACTTATATTCTGAAAACTGTAAAACACTGATGAAAGAAATTGAAGACAACACAAATGAAAAGATATTCCATGTTCATGGATTGGAAGAACCAAAATTGTTAAAATGTCCATACTACCCAAGGCAATCTACAGATTCAATGCAATCTTTATCAAAATACCAACACCATTTTTTTTTTTTTACAGGATGAGAACAAATAATCCTAAAATTTGTATGGAATTACAAAAGAGCCTGAAGAGCCAAAGCAATCTTGAGAAAGAAGAACAAAGCTGAAGTATCACAATCCCAGATTTCAAGATATACTACAAAGCTGTAGTCATCAAAACAGTATCGTAGCAGCACAAAAACAGAGACATAGATCAATAAAACAGAATAGAGAACCCAGACATAAACCCATGCTTATTTGGTCAATTAATCTACGACAAAGGAGGCAAGGATATACAATTGGGAAGAGACAGTCTTCAATAAATGGTGCTGGAGAAACTGGATAGCTACATGCAAAAGGATGAAAACGGACCATTGTCTTACACCATACACAAAAGTAAACTTAAAATGGGCTAATGTGAGACCTGAAACCATAAAATTCCTGGGGGAAAATACAGGCAATAATTTCTCTGAAATTAGCCCTAGCAATATCTTTTTAGATGTCTCCTTAGGTAAGGAAAACAAAGGCAAAAATAAACTATTGGGACTACATCAAAATAAAAAGGTTCTGTACAGCAAAGGAAACCATCAACAAAATGAAGTGGCAACCTACTGAACAGGAGAAGATATTTGCAAATGATATATATAACAAGGGGTTAATATCCAAAATACAAAGCTATGGAATGAATAATATAGGAATAAAAGATACAGTATAGGGAATATAGTTAATGATATTTTATCACTGCAGGTGACAAACAGAAGGTAGCTCTACTTGTGAGCATAGCATTACATATAGAGAAGTTGAATCACTATGTTGTATACCTGAAATTAATGTAACATTGTGTGTCAACTATACTCAAAACAACCCAAACAAAAAACCCAACTCTTTCTTGGAAAATAAGAGGGTATTTTTTTAAAAGAACTTATACAATTCAATCCCCCCTTCCCCTCAAATCTTACTAAAATGGACAGATGGCCAAAAGACACATGAAAAGATACTCAAATAACTGATCATCAGAAAAATGCAAATCAGAACCACAATAAAGAGTGCCTGAGTGGCTCAGTCAGCTTAAGCATCCAACTCTTGATTTTAGCTCAGATCATGATCTTAGGGTTGTAAGATTGAGCCCTGTGTTGGGCTCCACACTCCGCGCAGAGTCTGCTGAAGCTTCTCTCCCTCCCCCACTTGTGCTCTCTCTAAAAAAATAAATAAGAATACATTTTTTTAAAAACCTGTCAGAATGGCTAGAATCAAAAAGACAAGAAATAACAAGTGTTGACAAAGAGTGGAGAAAAAAGGAACCCTCATGCACTATTGGTGGGAATGTAAATTGGTATGGCCACTGTGGAAAACAGAATGGAGGTTCCTTAAAAAATTAGAAGTAGAAATACCATATGATCGGCAGAAACACCACTACTAGATATTGACCCAAAGAAAATGAAAATACTAATTTGAAAAGATATATGCACCCCTATGTTTATTGCAACATTATTTATAATAAACCAAGATAAGGAAGCAACTCATGTATCTACTGACAGGTGAATGAATAAAGAAGATATGATACATACATATATACATACTAGGGAATATTACTCAGCTATAAAAAGAATGAGATCTTGCCATTTGTGACAACATGAATGGACCTAGAGGGTATTATGCTAAGTGAAATAAGTCAGAGAAAGACAAAATACAATATGATTTCACTTATATGTGAAATCTAAAAGCCAAAATAAATGAGCAAGCAAGCAAACAAACAAAAAAACAGACTCCTAAAACAGAGAACTGATGGTTGCCAGAAGGGAGATGGGTGGGGAACAGGTGAAATAAAGAAGATTGAAGGGTACAAACTTTCAGTTAGAAAATAATAAGTCAGGGAGATGAGAAGTATAGCATAGAGAATACAACTGATTAAAAAAAAAGATGTAAATTTGCAGGCACGGAAATAACATGCTTCCTAGATGTTCTCTGTGAGAAGAAAATTCTCCTGAGTATTACTGGTTGGTTATTTTTGTGACCACAGTGATACTAATACTCTAATTTAATTCAGACCTGACCTATCATCTCTACCAGTATTAGTTCTAAAGATATTAGTCGTAGGGCAGCACAAACCATTAAATGCATTAATAACAGAGATGTACAGAGGGGATGGATTTTCCCATGTGGTCAATGAGAGATTTTGTTCTTATTCAGTAATTTGATATTTAAAATAGAAATTTTATTTTATTTTAGAAAAGATTTTATTTATTCATGAGATATGAAGAGAGAGAGAGGCAGAGACATAGGCAGAGGGAGAAGCAGGCTCCATGCAGGGAGCCCAATGTGGAACTCGATCCCAAACTCCAGGATCACACCCCGAGCCAAAGGTAGATGCTTAACCACTGAGCCACCCAGGCGTCCCACAAATTTTATTTTAAAAATACTATTTCAAATGAACACATGATAAGGGAGGTACACAAGAAAATTAATTGTGAAAGATTATAAGTAGTGATAAAAATTATGAGTTACTAATTTGATTTTGGGTAATTTTTAATATTATTTCTAAGCTTGGAATGTACTGCCTTCCTATATGAGATCTGTGACTCTGTAACAGAATATGATTATTATTATTATTTTTAAGATTTTATTTATTTATTCATGATAGACACAGAGAGAGAGAGAGTCAGAGAGAGAGAGAGAGAGAGAGAGAGGCAGAGACACAGGTAGAGGGAGAAGCAGGCTCCATGCAGGGAGCCCGACGTGGGACTCGATCCCGGGTCTCCAGGATCACGCCCTGGGCAGAAGGCGGCGCTAAACCGCTAAGCCACCAGAACTGCCCTGAGACTTATTTTAAAACCAGAAGTGTGGGGCAGCCCTGGTGGCTCAGTGGTTTAGCGCTGCCTTCAGCGCAGGGCCTGAGCCTGGAGACCCAGGATCGAGTCCCATGTTAGGCTCCCTGCATGGAGCCTGCTTCTCCCTCTGCCTGTGTCTCTGCCTCTCTCTCTCTCTCTGTCTGTCTCTCATGAATGAATGAATGAATAAATAAATAAATTTTAAGAAACCCAGAAGTGTGTACCTCTTAATCCCCTTTACCTATTTCACTCATTCTCCCACCTCTCTTCCCTCTGCCAACCATTAGCTTGTTCTCTGTATCTATGTATCTGTGTCTGTTTTGTTTCTTCACTTGTTTTTTTTAGATTTGACATATGAGTGAAATTATATGGTATTTATCTTCCTCTGTCTGTCTTATTTCATTTACTGTAAAGTCCTCTATGTCTACCCATGTTGTTGTATTTAGCAGGACTTCCTCCTTTCTCATGGCTAAGTAACGTTATATACTTACTGCACATATATACCACATCTTCTTTATCCATTCATTCATGTATCAATGGACACTTAGGCTGTTTCCCTATAATGGCTATTGTAAATAATGATGCAGTAAACATAGGGGTGCATGTATCTTCTCAATTATTGAAAAAACATCATTTATTATACATGCTATAATACAAATGATGCCATCATAGGGCATCAAGGAATAGAGAGCTATTGGGCCTTCCATTAAATGATCCCAGGCTACTTTTGTTTTTCATTGATTTTGATTTTAGTCTTTTTTTTTTTTTAACACTTTTCCTCATCACAGGATTATCAAATATCCTTTATTACTGACCATGTGCCTAAACTAACATTTGCTACTTCTGCCAAGGACTGGTAATCAGATAAATAGGTTCTTCAAGTTGTGTCTAAAATGAGGAAAGTGTCTGAGTGATGGGGCTGGTGATGGTCTTACAACACAATCTGTAGTAAGCTTTGTCATAGATCTGTATGTTCCATTTTATCTTGAGTTTGGGGCTAAATGCCCTTGGTCAGTAATTTTCATTGTAGGTGTACTTTTTATACTCTGGAAGCTTTTGTTTGCAGGCAATCTGGAGTGGCAAGTAACTAAAGCAAACAGAAAAGCTCTGACTGAGAAGAGGACCAACCTGGAGCCCCTGAACACATGGCACTCTTGCCTCTCTGCCAGTTGCCAGTACTGGCACCAAAAGGGGTTCCCACAGTGGGGAGCTTGAAAATCACTTTCTAAAGACTTGAGGATGATGGGTTAACAAGCTTCTGGGTAAGTCAGATGTCCCTGTTTCACTTGCTGTCTTTCTATCTCAGGACATTCGTCTGATCCTCCACAAAATTGTGGAACATGACAAGAAAACAAGTGAAAGAGAACAATCGGAAGCAGTGTGTACCGATTACTCATCCGTTTTAAGGCAAATGCCCAGATTTACATTTACACAAATGTTCTCAAGAACAGGTTTGTTTTTGGAGCTGAAGCTGAAAGGACTACATGGACTTCATTCAACATGCTGCAAAAACTGCTAGAAAGAGGGACTAGAATAAAAGAGACACAGTGTGAGTGAGCAGTTGAAATTAAGGAATGGATAATGTCTTTGCTGTGCCTACAGGGTAGTCCTCTTAGGTCCACCTAAGATTCAGACTCCTAAAGCTACCATTGAACACACTTGGCATGAGTTTATTCAAAAGGATGTCAGACAGAAACCATTGAGAACTTGCCATCAGGGCAGTGTCAGCCTGGAATCCTTGCAGTAGACAGCTTGCCTAGCCATCCAGGAGCTAGCTTTTCTCTAGGAGATACACCTCAGGTGAGAGAAGAAGAAATCCATATAAGCGGGTGTGGGACCTATCTTTAATTTGGAAGCCCTGCTGTTTTATAGGAGCCATTGTATCTTGTAACAATAGCTTCTAGGGCCCTACAATGGATATGCCAATTACAAAAAACTCAGGACAGCCCAAAGTGCAGTGCCCCATCAAATATTTAGCATTCCTTTGCAGTTCCAGGTAGTCCAGGTACAATTTACCAATCAAGGGGGTCATTTATTTTTTTAATTTAAATTCAGTTAGTCAACATATAGTACATTAGTTTCAGATATAGAGTTCAATAATTTGTCAGTTGAGTATAACACCCAGTGCTCATCCCATCATGTGCCCTCCTTAATGCCCAACCCAGTTACCCCATCCCTCCACTGGGTGTGGAGCTCGACACAAGGTTAAATCTCAAGACCCTGAGATCATGACCTGAGTCAAAATCAAGAATTAGACGCTTAACTGACTGAGCCATATAGGTGCCCCAGAAATAACTTAATTTTTAAAAT
Organism: Vulpes vulpes; assembly: GCF_048418805.1. Taxonomy (NCBI): domain Eukaryota; kingdom Metazoa; phylum Chordata; class Mammalia; order Carnivora; family Canidae; genus Vulpes; species Vulpes vulpes. The sequence goes on along the minus strand of NC_132792.1, from coordinate 146,491,519 downwards.
GAAAATATATTTTCCCAAAGAGAAGAAAACATAGTGAGAAGGGTGACATTGTTTTACAGTCTTGCAAATCCCTTTAATGCCTGGCTAAATAGAACATAACTGGATATTCATATCTCATTCAGCATTCATTCCGTTGTGATACCATGTCATATGGTCTCTAAAAAATGCCAATGTGTGTTCAAGAGTGAATGAGTTTTGTAAAAGGGCAAACAGTGTCTTAATGTTGTTATGAAAATAGTTTTGAAAAGATCAGGACTCCCAGGGGTTCCCATTCCATACTTTGAGAACCCCTGGGCCTAGGAAACCCTGCATAATTAAGACCCACCTAACTTCCTAATCTGATCTCATAAATGCTGTTTTTCTTGCTTTCCACATGGCTAGATCCCTCCTCATCCTTCAAGTCCCAGCTTCTCTTTCATCTACGGAGAGAAAGTCTTCCTTCACTACTTGCTCCAAAAAGGTTACCTCCTGTTATCCCTCAATCCAATTTCCTGGTTGCTTCTTTCTTAGCACTTACTACACTTAATAGTTTATAAATGTATTTATCTGTTATCTTCATTTGATTATATAAGGATAGGACCTTTGTGTGACATTTTGACTATTATATCCCTTGTATCCAGCACAGTATCTGGCACATAGTAAGCACTCAAACATTTCATTGAGTGAATGAATGACTGAATCACGGATTTGTACAAATACTTATCTGTCAAGGATGTTACTGCTTACATTCATTCATTAACAGATACTTACTGAGTACCTATTATGTGCCAGGCACTGTTCTAAGTGCAGTAAGTAAAAACAGACAAAAATCTCCATCCTAGTTTTGGAGGAGGGGGGTACAGAAAATAAACCAAGGTAGTAAAATACGCAGTATGTGAGCAGAAAAGGATAGAAACGCTGGAGGCAGGGTAGAATGGGTTCAGCTTAAAATAAGGTAGCCAATACAGGCCATACTGAAAAAATGATTGTGGAGTGGGTGGTGAAAAACCTGAAAATGGTGAGGGTACAAGCTGTATGAATATCTGGGGGATAAAGCAATAGAGGGAGCAAGATGAGCAAGTACAAAGGCCCTGAAATGTTACGTGCTGGCATGTCTCAGGAACTAAAAAAGGGCCAGTGTGAGATAGCAGCAGATGAGCAAGTTAGATCAGTAACAGGAAATGAGGTGTGAGAGATAACAGAGGGCCAGATGGCATGGACCCTGTAGGCCATTATAAGGATTCTGACTTTTATTTTTAATTCAATGAGAAGTCACTGGAGGGTTTTCAGTAGAGGAGTAACTTGACTTCATTTATGGGCTAAGAGGACCACCCTGGCTGCTAGGTAGAGAAAAGACTGAAGGGAGACAGGAAGTTTATTTTAACCATCTGGGTAAGAAATGTTGGGGACTTGGGCCAAAGTACTCACAGAAGGCAAGGTGAAAAGTGGTCAGCTTCTAGTCATATTATGAAGGTGTAAGGGATAGGATTTGCTGACAGACTGGGTATGCAAGAAGAGAGAGAGAAGTTAAGGATTCCACCAAGAATTTGGCCTAAGCAATAATTGCCATTAAGATGGGAAAGCCCCAGTGGCTTAGCAGTTTAGTGCCACCTTCAGCCCGGGGCATGATCCTGGAGACTGGGAATCCAGTCCCACATTGGGCCCCTGCATGGAGCCTGCTTCTCCCTCTGCCTGTGTCTCTGCCTCTTTCTTTCTCTCTGTGTGTGTGTGTCTCATGAATAAATAAAATCTTTTTTTTAAAAAAAAAAGATGGGAAAGACTTGGGATAAAAAAGGTTTCATGGTAAGATCATGAGTCTGGTTTTGCACAGATTAAGTGTGGGATATCTATCAGACATCCTAAGAGAGTGTCATGCGGGCAGTTAGATATATGGGTCTGATGTTCAGGAGAGAGGTATGGGCTGGAGATATAAATCTGGGACTTGTGAGCATATACTTAAAGCCCAGAGACTGGATGAGATCACCAAAGATTTGGGTACAGAGAAAAGAAGAGATCCAAAGATTGAGCTCTAGGGCAACCTAGAAGATAGGGGAAGGGGCAACCAAAGGAACTGAGAAGTCCAGTTAGGTAGTAAGAAAATCATATAAGTGTAATGTCCTGAAACATAAGAGAATATAAGGTATTTTGAGAAGAAATAATCAATTATGCCAAATGCTGCTGATAGATCAGGTATGGTAAGAACTGAAAAATGATCATTGGATTTATCAAAGTGGAAGTTAGTGGTTTTCCTGATAAGAACTGGAAGAATGTGGAGGTGAACACCTATTTCAAGTGGGCCCAAGAGATAATGGGAAAGGAGGAGTTAGAGCATAAACAACTCTTTCATGGAATTTTGCCATAAAGAATGAAATTAGGTGGTAGTTGGACAGTTAAATGGGGCAGAGATAGTAGCATATCTGTATACTCATGGCATTTATACAGAAGGAGGGAAAACTGATCATGCAAAAAAGATCCTTAAGTAGAATGGGATCGTACATAAGAGAGGGGCTGGCTTTTGGAGCACGGAGAGTTCATACATTTATATCAGCTACTCAAAGGAGGGGAAGGAGGTCTATATAATCACAGATGCAGGGAGGTGGGTAGATATGACAGTGAGAACTTGTGCATGTTTTTAAAAAATGACTCGTTTCCTCAGTTAAATGGGAAGAAAGGTCATCAGCAGAAAATGAGGATGAGGAAGGAGGTGTTTGGATTTTAAGGAGAGAACAGTAAATGAAAGAGTTATCTAGCAGAGTGGAATAGATAATGAAGTAAGGTAATGTGGTGTGAATACTGGGCAGCCCTGAGGGCTGACACTCAAATGGGCAGGACTTGGGATTAACGGTCATAACTCTGAAGTGAGCACAGGTGTGGACTTTTCTCCTGGCATAGGTACAGACAAAGAAGGGTAGGAGAGTTAAACACCTATTTTCTGAAAGCCTACATACTAGGGCCACAATGATAAATACATTATAGTCTTTGTGCTCATGGAGTTTATAGTCTGGCTCATATACTGAAAAAGAGAACAACACAAGCATCTTACCAGTGGTGTGGCTACAGGATGATACACCTGCTTGACAGAATCCTAGAGAGCCATCAGAAATTATAGTAAAGAGTATCTAATGGATAAGAGAAGATATTAATGATAAATAAAGGAGGTTATAAAACTATGGACAGGATGATCCACTTTTGTTTTTAAAATGTGTCATCTACCTATAGAAAAAAAGATAAGGAAAGCATCAAAAGTGATAAGGGGTCATCTCAAGGCTGAAATTAAAGATGACTAAAATCCTTTTCTTTATACTTACTTGCACCTTTACAAAATGTCTGAAATCTATTGTTATTAAATTTTAAACAAGAAAATGTTACTATTTGTTTGCATTTTCTCTGAATACCTGGATCTGGATACCATCTATATGTTTACAGACATTTTTCAGTGATAATTTTTACTTAGCTTTTTCCAATAAAAACTGATCAATTAAAATCACAGCTACTTGTAAATGGCTCTTCACAATTACAAGCGTGACACGGTTACTTCCCATCTATTACTTGTTTGCTATGTTTTCAGATTACCAGGTCTAATTTGGGGCTTTTGAGTTCACATGCTGTAGGCTGAAGTGTTCCAGCATTTAATGTAAAATGTTGAGATTTTTGATCTTTTGACTTACAGCATGTCCACCCAGAAATCAATTAGAGCAGGGATACAAACATAAGAACCATGACTCCAATCACAGAACTGATTGGCAAGTTAGGAAGAGAAAGATAGGAGGACAACCAGCTTGTCTTCTAATTCTATTATCTTTCCTATCTTCCAAGAGTACTAGAGAAAAGAGGAGGCTTTAAGAAGACATCAAGAATTTTCCTCAATTCTGAGTTATTTGTATGTCTAAGTACCTTGATATGTCTAAAGAATACGTTTCTGGGTAAACAAAGACGATTATTTTAAATTGGTTGCTAATCAAATCACAGTCTTTAGAGACCCAAATGCAAATTCTTTTATTCATTTTTTGTATGCCTAGTACATCATAAGCACTTAAGAAATGTACAATCAATGAACTCGATGGTAATAAATGAGTAATATAAAGCCTATTGAGTTTTTAATCATAGTTCATAATTATTTTAAATCAACTCCTGTATTATAATACTTTTACTATTATGGTTATGATGCTTTAATAAAACACACTATTTTATATTTACAAAATCTTTACCTCTGCTATTCCTCTTTGTGTGTTTCAGTGGAATTTGTATTAAAGCAAGAATATGATTCCAAACATTTTTTTCTTGGTAACTTCAACACAGGATATAGGAAACCAAAGCTTAGTCTTTATAAACATTCTGTTTTAAAATATATTACAAAGAATAAATGGAATTGAATGTCAAGAATGAGTAAGTGAAAGCTTTTACTCATCTGGTTTACAACTTATATCAGCTAATTTTTTAAAATTTAAGTTGATTAAATTTTTCGGTTGTTTCATTTCAAATGACCACACCAGAAAAGGTTGTTTGTCATGGTTATTTATGCCTTTCCTTTCTGTTTTAGCTTAAAAAGAAATGTTCAAATTTAATAAATATAGAGTTGTTATAAACAGCAGCAAAAACAATTCAGATAAATTAAAATTGGTTATACATTTGAAATCTTTGTAAGGGATCATACATTAGGGTAAAATAAAAATACTCAGTTGAATTAAAATAAACAAAATCACATAGTAAAGTTAGAGTGTAGAAAAATTCAGCCATGCTTAAAATTCAGACTATAAAAGCATAGAAATATGCAACCTCTCCACTATACCTCCATTTCCTTTCTGTTTCCAAGTCAATAATAAAACTTTATAAGGAATACAAATGAATGACAAAATAATACAAGAAATCTAAAGACCCAGACTCTTAAATAAGAAAAGGGAAAATGTGCCCATCATCCCACTGATGCTCTATCATTACTTTTACAGTGGGAGAGAATCATGAAAGCTCCCCTCTATCTGGTCTGTTTCTCTGTTCTGACTCTGGCAGGGACTTGAAACTCTTACCCACTACTCTGAGACTAGACTTTAAGGCAATCACTCTTTTTTTGAACTTTTGCTAGAACTCTGAGACTTCCCAAACCTTAACTAAAACTTTGTCCCTCTCCTCCCTTCTCTACCTTGTCTTATTTGTGAATATGTGTTCCCCTGCTCTTTTGAAGGACCATAGCATACTTTAACTTGCGAGGCCCCTATTACCATCGTATCTAACACAAAACTTTGCATAAAATTAAAGCTAAATAAGACTAAAGAAAAATAAATGACTTGCAAGAAAACCAAATATAGTCATACCTCACTAATCCAAGGATTTGCTTTTTAGCATTCTCAAGGACCTCACTGCATGGAGGGAAAATGCTGATAAGGACCACATTAAACATGTTGCGACCAGCTAGCTCACTGGATAGAAGGATTTTTCTATCTAGTTTGCAAAAGCAATGAATGGCCAATTTGCCTATAAACTATCAGATGCAATACAAAACTGAAGAGACCTGGAAAGTGAAAAGTGAAGGAAAACAAGGAGTAGAGAAGAGAAATAGTAAGAGGGCCAGCAAAAACTGATAGCAATTAGAAGAAAGAATGGGAGCAGCAACAGTAGCAGCCAGCAGAAATGGGAAGCTGTGACAGAGGTGGCAAGTTGCAGACATTTTAGACCACAGAGAATAGCCAGCCATAAAGTGGGCTGGGCTGCGTGCCAACCAGTAGATTTTAGCAATCTCAGGAGAGAAAGAGAAGCTTTTTAGCCCTATGCTTCACACTACCTATAAATACCCATGATATAGCACAACAATTTAAGAAGGAAGCAATGAAGTATACAATGTGTTCGAAAAATTTTTTTAAAGAAAACCAGCCAAAAAATAAAAAGCAAAATATAACTGTTCATCTATTTGAAACCAATTCTAATCTAAAATGTTTAACTGCCAAAGGGTTAGTTGCAAATTTTTTTGAGTATGGAAAGTAAAAGGAACAAACTCTGGCTACATACTTACTGTATGCTGAAAGTTTTGCAAACATTTCTTCTAATCCCTCACAACCACCCTATTACATAAACATTATTATTCCCATTTCCAAACTCAGTAAATAAGACTCAGAGAGTTTATATGTACCTTACCCAAGGTTCCCAGGCTTTTCTGACCTCAAAATCCATGTTTTCTCAAATATATTGAAAAGGAGAAAGGGGAATCAACAAAAATAGACATAAGGAAGGAGAAGAGTGGTTACATTTTTACCGTTGCAGGTTAAAGACACTAAGTAAGGAAGGCTATAGCCTCACATACAGCACGCTTGTGCAATTCAAATTAACCATACTGTATATAGCACATTGAGAGTGAATAATCTTACTCCTCACTCAGGACTATGCACTAATCTTTACTTCTCCTCAATTCATTCCTGTACTTTTTCAAGTATGCATATTTTGAGAAGCTGTAGATTATTTAAAAAAAAATAACTTTCTAAGCTCATTTAGCATAATAAGGTGCGTATCAGAGCAAAGCTGCTTTTCCTGAAGGGTGTTTTGCTTACCGCATTACTGTTTCTTCTATAATACTATACGTACCTTAGAATAGAGGTATTCTAAACCTCTTTTATGGTAAATAATCAGACCTACAACAAAGAAATCCAAGAAATGATTATTTCTGTTCATACTCACTTGTTACTTTCACAATAAAATTTTTCATAGTCTGGTACATCCACAAAACAGATCCCCACCCACAGAAGGTGCTATGAAATAGGTAGGCACTTCACTTGTTGGTAAGAGCATAAATAAGCTAACACTCAGAAAATGTCACTGCCTCTGGTTTAACATTTCTAGAATCTATCTTTAAAAAATACTTCAAATATTTTAAAAGCTTTGTGGAAAAAATAATTCTAGTATTACCTAGAATAGCATGAAACTGGGAACAATTTAATAATTTAATGCCTAACAATATAGAAAAAGTTAATAATACATTTGTTGAGATTATATTATGCAATTTTAAATGATGGTCATGATGTATTTACAACTTAGAAAATCATCACAGTATTATTAGTGTAAAATGGAAGAATCAAAAATGTTTTTAAAGATCTCAACTATGTGAAACAAGAATATGGTATATTGAAGACGTTTTTAAAAATCTATATTGTATATAGTACATACATGTCTATGCAGGGGTTTTTTTTGTTTTTTTTTATGCAGGTTTTTTTCATTTTACTTTTCTATATATCTGTGAGCAGGTACTACCATTATAAAGTAAAAATAAAACACGTTGAATTTTTCAGTTACGTTATTTTACAATATAGCAAAGTCTGGCCTGTAGCAGCTCCCTGAAAATTAGTAGTATTTGCTGGAAATTTAGAATTCTGAAGCTAGTTTTAGAAATCCACTTGAAGTTAAGATATGGTAAGCATACTGTGTGAGAAACAGGTTTTGAATGTTGACAGGCTAGGTCAGTTGAATGTAACAAGATGGAATTTAACAGAGATAAATATAAGGACCAAGTAGTCATGAACCACAGTTTGGAGCAAATATCTTAGGAGAAGCATAAATTGAAGACATGGGTCTTTAGCAGGAATAAGCTCAGTCAGTTTGATGTAGCTACTCAAAAACAAATTCAATTTTATAATGTATTAATAGTTGGGACAATGTTAAAATGAGGAAAGTGATAGCAGGAGGAATTTCAGGATGACCTCGATGACCCAGGCCCTTGTAGAATCCCTTCCCCTTGAGCATGACCAGGATCTGTGAATATGAGGGGATACTACTTCCATAATGGAGGGCAGAGACAGCCTAGAAAGAGCTGGCCTTAAAGCCAACAGCCATGGTGACCAGGCTGGAAACTGCCTGTGGAGAGGAATGGCCTCCAGCCGAGGGAGGGCCTCAGTCCCACGACCACAAGTAAGGGAATTTTGCCCATCATCTAAATGAACCTGAGGACAATACCAAGCTCCAGATGAAAACACAGCGTGGCTGGCACTATGAATGCAGCCTGGAGAGATTCTGAGCAGAAGACCCAAATAAGCCATGCCCCAGCTCCTGACCCATGGAGCCTGTGAGATAATAAACATGTATTGATTTTGTGGTAATACGTTGTGCAAAAAAAAAGAAAAGAAAAAAAGAAAAAGAAAATACAGTGCTATTCTGTTTGGGTTGGATGATTCCTTGGTGTTAGTAGTATTGAATCTGTGTGAAAATTGTTGTGAAAAGCATATATAAAGAGCTTTAAAAAGGTTTCAGTTGGATGGTATAATAATTTTCAATTACGTTATGTTAGGCATGAAAGAGAGTATCTAAAAGCAGAGGAATTAGGTTTGCTTTTACAAGGTTACATGGGTACATTGCAGAACTTGGAAGAATATGAGAAAATTCCAGGGAGTCAAATACAGAATTTTCTAATAGAAAGATGTTTCCAAACATAAAACAACTGCTTTAATAGTCCTTGAATTCCTCATCCCAAGGAGTTTCATGCCTACAAAGATGACTGAGTAGGAGGCCTAGAGACTGTCTCTTCCTTTGGCACTTGCGTCTTTTTTTTTTTTTTTTTTTTGGCTTAAGCAACAGATGTCTATTTCTTACAGTTTTGGAGGCCAGGAGCCCAAGACCAAGGTGTCTGCAGATTCAGTTCCTAGTGAGGGCCCTCTTCCAGCCTCACAGACAGCCACCTTTTCACTGTGTCCTCATGTGGCAGAGACAGGACTCTATGGACTGTTCTTCTTCTCCTAAAGTTACTAAATGCAACATGGGGCCCATGTTCATGACCTCATCTACTGCCCTAAGGCCCCCATCTCCAAATACCACCACATTGGGAGTTAAGGCACCAACATATGAATTTGGGAGTGGGGCACAGAACCATCCAGTCCATCAAAGAGGTCTTTAATATAACTGAGTGATTGGACTGGATCTTTTTTTGTTTTTTTTAAATTAATTTTTATTGGTGTTCAATTTACCAACATACAGAAAAACACCCAGTGCTCATCCCGTCAAGTGTCCACCTCAGTGCCCGTCACCCATTCCCCTCCAACACCCGCCCTCCTCCCCTTCCACCACCCCTAGTTCGTTTCCCCGAGTTAGGAGTCTTTATGTTCTGTCTCCTTTCCTGATATTTCCCAACATTTCTTTTCCCTTCCTTTATATTCCCTTTCACTTGCGTCTTTAAATACTGACGTGAGGGGCGTCTCAGTGGCTCAGTAGGTTAAGTGCCTGCCTTCAGCTCAGGTCATGATTTCAGGGTCTTGGGATCAAGCCCTGCACTGGGCTCCCCGCTCAGAGGGGAATTTGTTTCTCCCTCTAACCCTCCCCTTTGCTTGTGATCTCTCTCTCTCTCAAATAAACACATAAAATGTTTCAAAATAAATACATCATACATAATACATATATACTTTTATGAATAAAAATGTACTTTCTATTAGAGTATGAAAATTTGCTGCCTGGCATATTATAGGCAGCCAGTAAACATTTGTTGAATGAATAAGTACACAAATGAAGAACTAATGAAAGAAAGGGATGGAGATATTAATAATGTAAGGCTTAGTTACCTTTCAATTTTTGTGTATGTGTGTGTGGGATAAATTAAAAATAAAATCTTGATGATAGGGCGGGAGCAGCTATCCCTGGAACAACGGTGTCTTTCTCTAGCAAATATGACCATGCAGGGAAATTCAAGGAGCTCTAACCAGTTTGAGTCTTGATACCACCACTTTCCCACCTTCTTGGTCCATGAGATGAACTGAAATGATTAACTTCAGTGCATCAGGTTGAGGTGGGAGGCATGTTAAGGCATGAAGTGTAGGATCACAATTGAGAATGGCTTATACTCAAGAATGAATGATCTAGAGAAACTTCAGAATTTGAAGTCTTAAAGGAAGAATGATCCAAGATATGTGTGTACAAGTTAACACAGAGCATAAATGAATTTTGCTGGGGATGAGAGGTTTCACAAAATGAGATCAAGACTGGTAGGTTTCAGTATGAACACTGAAGTGCCTGAATAAAACCACATGGCATAAAATGAAGAGAGAAACTGTGACATATTCTTAACCCTTCCATTAACTAAAAACTTCAGTCCAAATGCTAATTTCTAAACAGTATAGATATTTTTGATATACAAATATTGCTTATTCTTGTCAGCTCTGTAGTCCATAGCCTTCTAAACATTTACTTTCTACATTTATCCCACTGCTTTTACTAAAAATTTATGAGACTTATTGGACAATGTATAAACAGATAAAATGGAAATAAGCTTTCTTTTTGCTTTTTCAATTTTTCTTTTCCTTTTTCTAATTCTCAAGTTAATAGAACAAAACACATTACAGATCAAAAATATACTTGAAAATTACCTTTATTCACTAAGAAGGCTGTGTTTTAAATATCATTTATAGGTGAAGAGGTAAAATGTTTCTTGAGTTTTTTATTTGCCCTAGGATATTGCTAGAGCAATGTCATCACCACTTAACAAATTATTTCTATACTTTTTAACTAATTTTAGTTAATTCACTTCTTGTGTGAAGTCAGCTTTTAAAAATGGGTTTAATTCTTCAGTTAATCATTAGGCTTTTTTGGGTTCATACCCTCTCATTTATTAGTGAGCCTCTCTTTCATCTCATTTTCCTCTGAGATAAAACGATTTTTTATTCTTTTTAGCTCCTTTTTTTATCCCTCACAAAGTTTTATTAATACTTCAGATCGTTGGGGCACCTGGGGCTCAGCCAGTGAAGTGTCTGACCCTTGGTTTTGGCTCAAGTCATGATCTCAGGGTTGGGAGATTACGCCCTGCATTTGGCTCCATGCTCAGTGCAGAGTCTGCTTGAGACTCTCTCTCCCTCTCCCTCCGCTACTCCCTCTCTCTCTCAAATAAATAAATCTTTTAAAAATAATTCAGATTATCCCCAGCTTTTCTTCTGAATGTCACCATAAAACTGATTTTCACTTTGAAATCTTTAAGCTATTATAAAATCATATCAAATATTTTTCTACTTGCATTCTCCTCACTCCCAATTCCCTCTCAACAACTGAGTAATTTTTATATGATCAACCAGGCTATAATAACAGTGCAACTAAAGATGTTTCAACCTTCCTCAGTGACACCTAATTTTATTTTATTTTTTTTAAATTAATTTTTATTGGTGTTCAATTTACCAACATACAGAAAAACACCCAGTGCTCATCCCGTCAAGTGTCCGCCTCAGTGCCCGTCACCCATTCCCCTCCAACACCCGCCCTCCTCCCCTTCCACCACCCCTAGTTCGTTTCCCCGAGTTAGGAGTCTTTATGTTCTGTCTCCCTTCCTGATATTTCCCAACATTTCTTTTCCCTTCCTTTATATTCCCTTTCACTATTATTTATATTCCCCAAATGAATGAGAACATACACTATTTGTCCGTCTCCGATTGACTTATTTCACTCAGCATAACACCCTCCAGTTCCATCCACGTTGAAGCAAATGGTGGGTATTTGTCGTTTCTAATGGCTGAGTAATATTCCATTGTATACATAAACCACATCTTCTTTATCCATTCTTCTTTCAATGGACCCCGAGGCTCCTTCCACAGTTTGGCTATTGTGGCCATTGCTGATAGAAACATCGGGGTGCAGGTGTCCCGACGTTTCATTGCATCTGAATCTTTGGGGTAAATCCCCAACAGTGCAATTGCTGGGTCGTAGGGCAGGTCTATTTTTAACTCTTTGAGGAACCTCCACACAGTTTTCCAGAGTGGCTGCACCAGTTCACATTCCCACCAACAGTGTAAGAGGGTTCCCTTTTCTCCGCATCCTCTCCAACATTTGTGGTTTCCTGCCTTGCTAATTTTCCCCATTCTCACTGGTGTGAGGTGGTATCTCATTGTGGTTTTGATTTGTATTTCCCTGATGGCAAGTGATGCAGAGCATTTTCTCATGTGCATGTTGGCCATGTCCATGTCTTCCTCTGTGAGATTTCTCTTCATGTCTTTTGCCCATTTTATGATTGGATTGTTTGTTTCTTGGGTGTTGAGTTTAAGAAGTTCTTTATAGATTTTGGAAACTAGCCCTTTATCTGATATGTCGTTTGCAAATATCTTCTCCCATTCTGTAGGTTGTCTTTTAGTTTTGTTGACTGTATCCTTTGCTGTGCAAAAGCTTCTTATCTTGATGAAGTCCCAATAGTTCATTTTTGCTTTTGTTTCTTTTGCCTTTGTGGATGTATCTTGCAAGAAGTTACTGTGGCCGAGTTCAAAAAGGGTGTTGCCTGTGTTCTCTTCTATGATTTTGATGGACTCTTGTCTCACATTTAGATCTCTCATCCATTTTGAGTTTATCCTTGTGTATGGTGAAAGAGAGTGGTCTAGTTTCATTCTTCTGCATGTGGATGTCCAATTTTCCCAGCACCATTTATTGAAGAGACTGTCTTTCTTCCAATGGATAGTCTTTCCTCCTTTATCGAATATTAGATGACCATACATTTCAGGGTCCACTTCTGGGTTCTCTATTCTGTTCCATTGATCTATGTGTTTGTTTTTGTGCCAGTACCACACTGTCTTGATGACCACAGCTTTGTAGTACAACCTGAAATCTGGCATTGTGATGCCCCCAGCTATGGTTTTCTTTTTTAAAATTCCCCTGGCTATTCGGAGTCTTTTCTGATTCCACACAAATCTTAAAATAATTTGTTCTAACTCTCTGAAGAAAGTCCATGGTATTTTGATAGGGATTGCATTAAATGTGTAAATTGCCCTGGGTAACATTGACATTTTTACAATATTAATTCTGCCAATCCATGAGCATGGAATATTTTTCCATCTCTGTGTGTTCCTTAATTTCTTTCAGAAGTGTTCTATAGTTTTTAGGGTATAGATCCTTCACCTCTTTGGTTAGGTTTATTCCTAGGTATCTTATGCTTTTGGGTGCAATTGTAAATGGGACTGACTCCTTAATTTCTCTTTCTTCAGTCTCATTGTTAGTGTATAGAAATACCATTGATTTCTGGGCATTGATTTTGTATCCTGCCACGCTACCAAATTGCTGTATGAGTTCTAGCAATCTTGGGGTGGAGGCTTTTGAGTTTTCTATGTAGAGTATCATGTCATCGGTGAAGAGGGAGAGTTTGACTTCTTCTTTGCCAATTTGAATGCCTTTAATGTCTTTTTGTTGTCTGATTGCTGAGGCGAGGACTTCCAGAACTATGTTGAACAGCAGTGGTGAGAGTGGACATCCCTGTCTTGTTCCTGATCTTAGGGGAAAGGCTCCCAGTGCTTCCCCATTGAGAATGATATTTGCTGTGGGCTTTTCGTAAATGGCTTTTAAGATGTCGAGGAAAGTTCCCTGTATCCCAACACTCTGAAGTGTTTTGATCAGGAATGGATGCTGTATTTTGTCAAATGCTTTCTCTGCATCTAATGAGAGTATCATATGGTTCTTGGTTTTTCTCTTGCTGATATGATGAATCACATTGATGGTTTTACAAGTGTTGAACCAGCCTTGACACCTAATTTTAATATTTCCTTCTAGCACCCCTTACTCTAATCCATTAAGGGACCCTGGTTCAAGTTTTCCTTTTGATATCTGGAAAATTTACTCATATCTTCTGTCGTTATTACCCAAATATAAATCAATTCATATCTGAATTAATACAATGACGTCTTCACTGGTGGTGAAGACAACCTCCCTGTTGTCTTTCTCCCTAGTAATAGTACACAGTCACTAGATTAATCATTCTAAAAAAACAACTGTCACTCCTTTTATTTTTATTTTTTAAATATTTTATTCATTTATTTGAGAGAGAGTGAGCACAAGCAGGAGGAGTGGCAAGCAGAGGGAGAGGGAGAAGCAGGCTCCCTGTGGAGAAGGGAGTCTGATGTAGGGATCAGTCCCAGGACCCTGAGATCATGACCTGAGCCGAAGGCAGATGCTTAACCAACTGAGCCACCGAGGGACCCCAACTGTCACTCCTTTTACATACACACACACACACACACACACACACGCACACACACACACACACACACAAATTCCTTAATCCATGGTCTGGCTCCACTTGATCCAATTATTCTTCATTATAAACACAAATCTAGATCTCCGCTGCCTCTCTCTGTCCCCACCTCTGTGGCCAAATATTACCTAGCATTTACAGTTCATGACAGGCCACAATTCCCTCTTGAAGAGGGCTCTGACTACTGTGGCTCTTACCACTCTCTTCCCCCCTTCCTCTCCCATTACCTCTTCAAAAAGTACTTTCAGAGTATCTCTTGTTATGGCACTTGATTACATTCTGGCTTACAACTCTTCTTGTTGTTGAATGAGTTTTATTGTCTCATCAGTCAGCAACCTGAGAACTGGGACCATGGCTTATACTTCTTTTGTGTCATCTAGTATTTTGTACCATCCAAGCCATGGATTATTTAATTAAAAATATCTGAGTTAAACTTAATCTTGGCACTGTTTTCTTATGTTTGTATTGTTGCCTTTATTCCTACAGTAGTCTGTGCTAAATTTCTAGTAATTACTCTCTTTTTTTAAAAAAAATATTTTATTTATTTATTCATGAGAGACACACAGAGAGAGAGAGAGAGGCAGAGACACAGGCAGAGGGAGAAGCAGGCTCCATGCAGGGAGCCCGACGTACTCAATCCCAATTCTCCAGGATCACAACCTGGGCTGAAGGCAGCGCTAAACCGCTGAGCCACCCGGGCTGCCCTAGTAATTACTCTCTTAAACATGATAAACAATTCTATGGAATTCAATATAGATGACTTGTAGATATCTATTCCCATAAAAAACTGAAAGTAATAAATAGGTGTATTCTCAATATAGAGAACTCTATCATTCTACAGCTTATATTATTTGTCAGGCTTTCCTTTAATCTGAGTGTTCAGTCAGTTATCTGCTAAATATTAAAATTTCCTGATAATGCAATGAGATATCACCTCACACTCATTAAGATGGCTATTGTCAAAAGCAGAAGATAACAAGTGTAGGCAAGGATGTAGAGAAACTGGAAACCCAGTGCACTGCTGGTAGGAATATAAAATGGTGTAGCTGCTGTAGAAAACAGTATGGCAATTCCTCATAAAATTAAACAGTATCACCATTTGACCCAGCTATTCCACTTCAGGGTATCTGCCCAAAAGAAATGAAAGCATGTACACAAATAGGTTATTTGTACAATGCTCGTAACAGTATTATTTACAATAGCTTCAAAGCAGAAACAACCTAAATGTGCATCAACAGATGAGTGGATAAACAAAACGTGGTGTGTACATACAATGGAATACTATTCAGCCTTAAAACGAAATGAAATTCTGACACATGCTATATCATGGATAACCTTGAAGACATTATGCTAAAAGAAATGAACCAGTACAGAACGACAAATATGGTATAATTCCACTTACATGAGATATCAATAGTAGTCAAATTCTTAGGAGACAGAAAGTAGAGCGTGGTTTGCCAGGGGCTGGGGGAAGGAGAGTATAGGGAGTTAATGTTTAATGGGTACAGAATTTCAGCTAGAGAAGAGGGAAATGTTCTGGAGATGGATGGTGGTGACGAAGGCAAAAAATGTAAATATACTTAATGTTGCTGTTTAGTTAAAAAGGCTAAAATGGTTAATTTTATGCTATGTATATTTTATTAAATAAATTTTCCAGTAATATATATTTGAAAAACTCACAAAGCCACAAAAATCTGATGATGTGTTAAATTTGTAGGGCGCATCTTACTTTTTATCCCTTTCCCCATTTACTTTATTCTTTTTTACTTTTTATTTTGCAGAGCCATTTTTATGAATTTGAACTTTCAAATTTGACTTAGTTCTGTAATGTCTATTCTAACACAATACAAGTGGAATGAAACTTCAATCGCCTCACTGTCTTTCGCTACATAGGGAAATACTTCAAGATGCTTAAGAATAAGCTGCACTTTAAGTAATTGACTTCAGGTTTGTCTTTTTTTTAACTACAGGCATACCTTGGAGACATTGAGGGTTCAATTCCAGACCACAGCAATAAAGTGAATATTGCAATAAGGCAAGTAAAACAAATTTTTACTTTCTCAGTGCACATAAAAGTTATGTTTACACTGTAGTCTATTAACTGTGCAATTGTATTACGTCTAAAAAATGTGCATACCTTAATTAAAAAATACTTAATTGTATTATGTCTAAAAAATGTGCATACCTTAATTAAAAAATACTTGACTGCTAAAAAATGCTAACTATTAGCTGAGCTCTCAGCGAATTATCTTTTTGCTAGTGGAGGGTCTTCCCTTGATGTTGATGTCTACTCAATGAGCAGGGTGGTGGATGCTGCACGTTGTGGCAACTCTGGCAACTGCTTAAAATATGACAATGAAGTCAGCCGCATTGACTCTTCTTTTCATGAATGATTTCTCTAGCATGCGATGCTCTTTCATAACATTTTACCCACAGAACTTCAAAATTGGAGTCAAGCCTCTCCAACTCTGCCATTGCTTTATCAACGAAGTTTATGTAATATTCTAAATACTTGGTTGTCATTTCAATAATCTTCATAAAGTTGTGAAGGAATCCATCCTACTTCAGAGAAGGAGATTCCATCTCAAGAAACTATGCTCTTTGTTCATCCATTTAAAAAAAATTAGCTAAATTTGATCACGATATTGTAGCAATTCAGTCACATCTTCAGGCTCCACTTTTTTTTTTTTTTGCTATCATTAGCATTTTATTTTATTTAAATTTAATTTGCCAACATATAGTATAACACCCAGTGCTCATCCCATCACGTGCCCTCCTTGGTGCCCATCACCCATTTATGCCATCTCCTCCTCTCCTTCTGTTTGTTTCTCAGAGTTAGGAGTCTCTCAGGGTTTGTCTTCCTCTCTAATTTTTCACCAGTTTCCCCCTCTTCCCTTATGGTCCCTTTCACTATTTCTTATATTCCACATACGAGTGAAATCATATAATTGTCTTTCTCTGATTGACTTATTGCACTCAGCATCATACCCTCCAGTTCCATCCATGTAGATGTAAATGGTAGGTATTCATCCTTTCTGATGGCTGAGTAATATTCCATTATATATATATATTTTTTTTTTATATATGTGTGTGTAGTGTGTGTGTGTGTGTGTGTGTGTGTGTGTGTGTGTGTATATATATATATATATATATATATATATATCACATCTTTATCTATTCATCTGTCAATGGATATCGTGGCTCCTTCCACAGATTGGCTATTGTGGACACTGCTGCTATGAACATTGGGGTGCAGGTGTCCCTTCATTTCACTACATCTGTATCTTTGTGGTAAATGCCCAGTAATGCAATTGCTGGGTCGTGGGGTAGCTCTATTTTTAACTTCTGAAGGAACTTCCACACAGTTCACCAGAGTGGCTATACCAGCTTACATTCCCACCAACAGTGCAAGAGGGGTTCCCCTTTCTCCACATCCTCGCCAACATTTGTTGTTTCCTGACTTGTTAATTTTAGCCATTTTCACTGGTATAAAGTGGTATCTTATTGTGGTTTTAATCTGTATTTCCCTGATGACAAGTGATGTGGAGCATTTTTTCATGGGATTGTTGGCCATGTGTAGGTCTTCTATGGAGAAATGTCTGCTCACGTCTTCTGCTCATTTCTTGACTGGATTGTTTGTCTTTTAGGTATTGAGTTTGAGAAGTTCTTTATAGATCTTAGATACTAGCCCTTTATCTGATATGTTATTTGCAAATACCTTCTCCCATTCTGTAGGCTGCATTTTAGTTTTGCTGTTTCCTTTGCTGTGCAGATTTTTATCTTGATGAAGTCCTAATGGTTTATTATTGCTTTTGTTCCCTTGCCTTTATAGACGTGTCTTGTAAGAAGTTGCTGTGGTTGAAGTCAAAAAAGGTTGTTGCCTGTGTTCTCCTCTAGGATTTTGGTGGATTCCTATATCACATTTAGATCTTTCATCCATTTTGAGTTTATCTTTGCGTATGGTGTAAGAGAATGGTTCAGTTTCATTCTTCTGCATGTGGCTGTCCAATTTTCCCAACATCATTTATTGAAGAGAATGTCTTTTTTCTATTGGATATTCTTTTCTTCTTTGTCGAAGATTAGCTGACCTGACCATAGAGTTGGGGGTTCATTTCTGGGTTCTCTAATCTGTTCCACTGATCTATATGTGTTTTTGTCAGGCTCCGCTTCTGATTCTAGTTCTCCTGCTACTTCCACACATCTTCAGTTACTTCCTTCACTGAAGTCTTGCACCCCTTAAAATTATCCAGGAGGGTTGGAATCACTTCTTCCAAACTCTTGTTACTATTGATATTTGGACCTCTTCCCATGAATTATGAATGTTCTCAATGGTATCTGGAATGGTGAATCTTTTCCAGAAGGTTTTCAACTTACTTTGGCCAGATCCATCAGAAGAATCAGTATCTATGGCAGCTATAGCTTTAGGAAATGTATTTCTTAAATAAAAAGACTGGGAAGTTGAAATTACTCCTTGATTCATGGGCTGCAGAATGGATGTTGTGTTATCAGATATGACAACAACATTAATCTTGTACATCTCCATCAAGGGTTCTTGAGTGACCAGGTGCATTGTCAATGAGCAGAAATATTTTGAAAGGAATCTTTTCCTGAGCAGTAGGTTTCAACAGTGGGCTTAAGATATTCAGTAAACCATGTTGTAAATAGATGTGCTGTCATCCAGGCTTTGCTGTTCCATTTTTAGAGCATACAGGCAGAGTAGATTTAGCATAATTCTTAAGGGCCTTAGGATTTTTGCAATGGTCAATAACAATGGCTTCAACTTAAAGTCACCAGGTACAATATACCATGACAAGAAAGCCTGTACTTTGAAGCTAGGCAGTCTTCTCATCTCTAGCTCTGGAAGTCCTAGATGGGATCTTCTTCCAATACAAAGCTATTTGTCTGCTCTGAAAATCTGATTAGTGTAGCTATATTCTCTCTCTTTGCTGCATCTTCTGAATGACTTGCCACAGCTTCTATACCAGCACTTGCTGCTTCACCTTGCACTTTTATGATACGAAGACAGCTTTTCTCCTTAAACCTCATGAACCAAACTCTGCTAGTTCAGACTCTTCTTTTGCAGCTTCCTCACCTCTCTCAGCCATCATGGAATTGAAGAGAATTAGGGCCTTGCTTGGGACTGGTATTAAGAGAAAGCTGCATCTGGTTTGATTTCTCCAGATCGCTGAAGGTTTCTCTGTTTCGGCAATAGGGCTGTTTTGATTTCTTATCATTTGTGTGTTCGGTGGAGCAACGAATTTCCTTCAAGAACTTCTTCACATTCACAACCTGGCTGTTTGGCACAAGAGGCCTAAGTTTTGATCTATCTCAACTTTCAACATGCTTTCTCATCAAGCTTGATCATTTCTAGTATTTGATTTAAAGTGATGTGACTCTGTGTGAGATATGTGACTCTTCCTTTCATATGAACTTTTAGGGGCTATTGTACAGTTACTAATTGGCTTAATTTCAATACTGTTGAGTAGGAATAGAAGGGCCCGAGGAGAGGGAGAGACATGGAGGAACAGCCAGTCAGTGGGGGCAGTCAGAACATACACCATATTTATTAAGTTTGCTGCTGTAAATGGCATGGTTCATGGAGCCCCCAAACAATTACAAGAGTATCATCTAAAATCACTGATCACAGATCATCCTAATGAATACAGTAATAATAAAAAGTTTGAAATACTGCAAGAATTACCAAAATATGATGCAGAGACACGAAGTGAGTAAACACTGTTGGAAAAATGGTGCTGACAGACTTGTTTGATACCACAAACCCTCAATTTGTAAGAAACATGGTATCTTCAAAGTGCAATAAAATGGAGTATGCCAGTATTGTGAAGCTATTCTCCAATTCCTTTACATTTGCTAGAGGTACTTTTGTGACTTTCTGGCTTTAAGGTAATCTGTGCCTTTAGTCCAACAGTACTAGCAGCAAAGCCCTGCTAAAATGGTTTTGATTATATGTTACTCTATTCATTAAATCATTACATATTTGTATGTGTATTTGTTATTGTTTACTTATATTCACAATTAACACAGGGACTGATAAAAAAATTTAGAAAGAAAAACTTATTTTTCTTACTTTTTTGTGTGGCAGAAACTGTGTTAGGCATTTTCACATATATAATTAATCTTCATTTGAAGTAGGTTATTATCCAAATTTCACAAAAGTGGAAATGAAAATCAGAGAGGTTCTGTAATTTGCCTAAGTCACATGATATATAAGCCATTCAATCCTAATTTGAACCTGCATCTTTCTGACCCCCAAACCCACATGGAAACGTCCAAGAGGCTAACAGAAAATACAAATCCAGAGTTTAGGAGAGAGGCCTGAGCTACAGATAAAGGCTTGAGAAACATCAGACCAGAGGGAATAACTGGAATCACAGGTGTTAATGGGATAGTCTAGAGAAAGTATATAGTGAGAGGTGGGGTGAAAGTGGAGCCTGTTGTTCAAAGAAGCAGACAGAAGAAAACGAGCCTGATAAGGAATGGTCCAAAAAGGTGGGAGGAAGGGTCACACCTGAAGCCAAGGCAAGAGAGTGTCAAGGAAAGAGTGGCCAGTAGTATAAAAAGGTCAGGTAGGTAAGCAAAAGTACCACCTCTGAGAAGCATGGGGCAGAGACCAATGGTTTTCTCTGCTGTGGCAGCCGCAATCCCTCCATGTGCATTTCTCTGAGGGCAGTCATCCTGCTGTATCATCACATGTGTCTGTCATTCCAGGCTGAGGTGCAGTTATACCACAGGAAGGGTTCAGTCATGTAACTACCTACTGGGTGTAGATCAGAACCTAACTAGAGCAAATGCTGAAATGCTTACTGAATCAATGAGCTCAAGGCTACTCAAACCTACGAGGTAATAAAACTGGACAGAGAATGGACTCCCTGCCTTAGGATCAGAAGACAGGACTCTGGCTGACAGCCCAAGTTCCTGGATGTGAGGCTCTGCTGTAGCTAACTGCTTAGCCTTCCTGAATGCCATTTATCTGACAGAACCTTTTCTGCTTAGTTGGATTCCTAGTTCTGACCCTCATGGCCAGGATTCTCCTATTTCATGTGTGGTGGTAAATGCTAGATAGAAAAGCTAAATGCTACAGAGTAATATTGGGTGCTGAATGGTTGAGCAAGGGAGAAGATTCTCTAACAAGAAGCAAGTCACTGTAAAAGTTAATAGTATTACTGGTAACTGTGACAGTAATTACATTCACTGGCCTTACTAATTCTACTAGAACATGACAGCCCTTTTCCCACACATATGCATACAGAGCCCAGATTTACTGAATCCTAATGATTTTTATTATGAACCAATAATACAATGTGAATTTTATTCACAATAATTCAATGTGAATTTCCATCTTAAATTATTTATATTTAACTGTACAATAGCTATTGTGTTTCTAGAGCTTCTAGCAGGCCAAAGTTTTTTCCTTAGAGAACTTGGATTGATGCTCACCCTCCACACACATACTTTTCTCTGTTCTACTAAACTTTATTTTTTATTTTTTTATTTTTTAAAGATTTTATTTATTTATTCATAGACACACAGAGAGAGAGGCAGAGACACGGGCAGAGGGAGAAGCAGGCTCCACGCAGGGAGCCCTACATGGGACTCAATTCCAGGTCTCCAGGATCACACCCCAGGCTGCAGGTGGTGCCAAACCGCCGTGCAACCGGGGCTGCCCTGTTCTACTAAACTTTAAAAGTTGCTTTAACCTTCACTGTATTTGGAGGCCAGATAATCACTATTTTTCTAAAAATGTGAATATTCTATGGGCTAGAAAAATCCTATTGATTAAACAAAGAATTCCTTCAATGGAACACAGCATTAAAAACTGTGAAACAGTGTCTTGGGAATTAGAGGTTTGTCTCATTTTATGCAATAGCAAGGAGCACATCAAATCATACTCTAAATGCAATGGGGAATTATGGCACTTGTTGATAAATCCTTTTGAGCAGCATCTTTTTACACTTGATCTTAGCCAAAAGGCTGAGAAGTGACAGCAGTATCTTTTTATAGTGTGACTAACCTTTATCAATTTGGTAAGGCAAAATGGTGCCGTATTATATTTCTCAACCGTTAAATATTCATGCTCTCTTCAGAAAAAGGTAAAGACTGCATGCATGTCCTTTAAACATTTTTTAAAAAGATTTTATTTATTCATGAGAGAAACAACAAGAGAGAGAGGCTGAGACATAGGAAGAGAAGCAGGCTCCATGCAGGGGGCCTAATGCGGGACTTGATCCCGGGACTCCAGGATCACACCCTGAGCCAAAGGCAGATGCTCAACCGCTGAGCCACCCAGGTGTCCCAAGCCACCCAGGCGTCTCCCACTTTAAACATTTTTTATATGAAAAATTGTACACATACACAAAAATAGAAAATACGAATTTCCATATACTCATCTTCCAGATTCAACAATTACAATGATTTTGCTGTTTCTTTTTTCTTACGGAAATAATTTAAAGAAATTCCAGATATCATGTCATTTCTCCCCACATATCTCAATATGAAACTCTAAAAAAACATGGGAATGTATTTTTATCATCACAACAGCAAAGCTTTCTGATTGGCTTAAAACTGTCTTTTTACAATTGATTTGTATTAGGATCCAAACAAGGCTCCATGCTACATCTGATTGTTAGATCTCTTAAATATTTTCCACCTAGAGCTGACCTCATTTAAGTGCCACTGACTTGTAACAGAGTTAGTTGTTCAGTAGAATGTCCCACAGTTTAGATTTGCCAATTTCCTTTCTTTTGATGTCAATCATGTCATTATCACATATATTTTTAATTAGGTTTTTATTAGATTGGGGTTAAGCATATTTTAAAAGTATTTTGGTAAAAATACTTTATTAGTACTACTCTGTACTTCCTACTGAAAAAGGGGTCTTGAGGAGCAAGCAGATGGTATTTGAGAGGATAGGAGTGGATGCATATATGACAGGGTAAGGGCAGACACTACAGGTATGAAAACATGAGCAAAGGCATAGATGAAAATAGGTAAATAAGTCATATGTTCAAGGGAAGAAACTACCTACACCTGCTAGAGGTAGGTTTTCGATATTATCATGGTACTATATACCTATATACACAGGTTCCATCCCCCTTGGCCCTGCTGACTCAGCAGTGTGTGTGTGTGTGTGTGTGTGTGTGTGTGTGTGTGTGTGTGTAGGCTCAGATATCTTTATTTCCTTTTTTTTTTTTTTAAGATTTTATTTATTCATGAGAGGCAGTGAGAGAGAGAGGGGGGGGGGGGCAGAGACACAGACAAAGGAGAAGCAGGCTCCATGCAGGAAGCCTGATGTGGTTGATGTGGTACTTGATCCCGGGACTTGATCCCGGAACTCCAGGATCTGGGAAGGCAGGCGCCAAACCGCTGAGCCACCCAGGGATCCCCAGATATCTTTATTTCCTAAGAAAATAAAATTCCTAAGGAAAGTTCCTAAGGAACTTCAGATGCTTTGCCAGGCCTGAAACTCACTGACCTAAAGAACAGTGTACATATAAGTGGTCTGTTCTTGGTAAAGTTCATTCCTGCTCCAGGGATTTGGGGCATGATTTACAGCCACTTCTCTCCCGATGTCTCAGTTTAACTACAATCTCCTCAAGTAAAGAACTACTTGACTAGTTTGTTCAAAGTCACCAATCTGGTTTATCTCTTAGCACTTGCCTAATACTGTTTTACCTGTTTGTTTTGGTATGTTTCCTTCACTATAATTTATGTTCCCAAAGAGTGCGGACCTTGTCTTGTTCACTGTGCTAATTCTAATGCTTAGGAGAAGCCTGGGCTTATAAAAGACACACACTAAATGTTCATAGAATGGATGGGTAAATTTAGCAGATTGAGGAATCTGGGGGGGGAACACTCTTATGTAATATAGATAGGAAAAAATAAAAATTCTAAAAACAATAAAATTTAAATTATTCTTTAAAGTTTGCATTGAGATTGGATAGTACTTACTCTCCAAAGTACCTTCTTTGAGACTCTCTTTTTGCCATTTTGGATATCTGCTTTATGATAGCTCAGTCACCTTGCTGTTTGAATGGAAAAATTTGGGACAGCATTTCATAGAAGATAACTGCAACTCAGAACATCTATCTAATCAGTTCAATAATAATTTCCAAATGTTCTTAATGGACTATTAAATCAGTAATTAGAAATCAAATTTTGCTACGCTGCAAAAGATGTCAAAATTATGTATGCTCAGACTTAGATATTTTAAAATTAAAATTTTATTTAATTAGCATTCCTCAGAGACAGATATTTTAAAATTAGAATTTTATTTAATTAGTGTTCCCATAATCTATATTAAAATTTATCTGTACCTTGCTGACTTATAAAAATATAGGCAGGGCAGGGTAAATACAGAGAAAGAGCTCATGGAGGTTAACAAAATTCAGTGACACAAAACAACCAAAAAAAAAAAAAAAAAAAAAAGGTCCAGCAGAAAAAATGATTTAGGGTTTAAGGAGTAGCAAAAAATACGAATAAAGTGAAAAAAACTTTTATATAAGTTGTTTTGTGGGGTGTTTGAAGACATTCCTTCCTTTCACCCACACTTTTGTGAGTTAAAGTTAATGGATTTCTATTGCATTCCTGTTGTCACTATTGCCAAATGCTTTCCTATGGATGAGGCAGATACCTGGTTATTTAAGGAGCAGGATAAATGGGCCAAGACAGCTTTCCCTATCCCCAATTCACCAGGGAACATTTGAGAATTCCACCTGACATGAGGACAGCACTGTGCTCTTAAACAATCTGCAGTTTGATCCGATTGTTCCCCAGTGGGGGAGGTAGGCCACAGCTCACTCAAGAGTCATTGATTGGATTAACAGCCTAATTCCCAACAGATGAATAGAATACTGATGTCTTGTCAGCCCAGATCACAAAAGGAAAACACAATCTGCTTCTACAGCTCAGAGATTTAACCCTCTATTGGCCTTGAAGCTACAATCTCAGTTTTTAGTACTATAATTTCTTCAGAACTATTTGCCTATGATCATCATCAAATGGTGATTTATCATCACCCACATACTTTCAACCTCTTTTAGGGTAGTTTTAGAAAATGTTTAAAAACATGGAAAGGTTTTTCCTTCAGTTTCACTGCCCATATTAGTACTGCTGCCTAAATTCTTTCTTGGGTTTCCTAAAGAAATAATAAATAAACTGCTTTTTGGGGGGGCTTCATAAAATAGGAGATAGCATAGGGGAGGAAAAGTAAAAATCCATACATTCAAAGATAAAACTATTTTGAACTATTTTTCTAGAATAAGTGGCTGATTTTATTAAGGGGAATGAATGTTTGCATTAAGGGGAATAGAGTTCTCAGATGTTACCTTTAGTTTATTCTCCTACTCAACCTCTACCTCCCAGCCCTACTGTAATTTAATAATTTTTGTGTATGACTGTACAACAAAGAATCAAATAAAAAAGGTCTTATTTCTGATACAAGTTTATTAAGAATAAGAATTAAAGTCTTCATTCAAGTCACCTATTAGAACTGCGTAACAGTCAGTTGAGAATAAAAACAATGATGGTAGCAGCTAATCTGTTTACTGTACTAAGCAATTTACATGTGTTCTCTTATTTAATCCACCCAGCAACCTTATGAAGTACGTATTAAATTATCTCATTTCACAAACGAAGAAACTGAAGCTTGGTTACGTTAAGTGTCTCTATGAGGTCACATGATTTGTTAGCGGGAAAGCCAGAACTTAAATTAAGTCTCTTGTTCCAAAGCTTATGCTCTTAAATACTGCTGGCATTTTATGGGTTACTTTGTATGTCTTCATGTTTAAATAGAGGTTTTTCAGTTTTCAGAGGTGTTAAGATTAAGATTCAGCCATCTCTTAGAATCTGTTATTATTCTTTTGGGAAAACATCTCTATGTGTACAAATGTCCTCTATTAGCTTTTCTTTTTCTCTAGGACTTTTTTTTTTTTCAAGGATTTCATGATAGCCACCTAAAATTAGCCATGTCAAAAGAGGAATCTTTTTTGCTCATGGCTTTGGAGTCATATTCAACTTCTATCTTTTTTCTTTATCTCTCATATTGTCTTTCATCAAGTGAGGTTGATTGAATTCTCCTCTGCACTATATCTCTGATTTTTTCTTTTTCTACAGTAATGGATCCTATCCAGGTCCTAACCTCCTAATCTACTAATTCCCACAAGAGCCTTCCTAATAATTTATCTGGTCTCCTGTCTCTTTTGCAACACTGTCCTTATTCTTTTATTTAAAACTTTGAAGCATATTCTAATTATCTTCAAGTCAGATAAGAATTTCTAACTAAGGATTTCCCTAATTCTGAACAGAATTTGGAATACTGTCTTGGTTTTAAAAATTAACATTGTATATGTAGGAAATTTAGATCAGTGCAAATATGAGAATATATTATATAATGATTATCATTTATATTATTAGTATTATAATATTACATTAGGTTATAATCTAATTTTTTATGGTAATACATGCTTCCATAATAGCCATTAGGTTAAAGAATATTTTTGAAAAGTAAAAAGTACAGGGAAGAGAATATATTTTTTATAAGGAGACAGGAAAAAAGCTCAACTAACACCAATAAAAAATATTCACAAAATGTGATAGTGTAAAAGATCTTTATACTACCTAGCCTCCCACAGATCTTTCCTAATTTATAAATGCTTTTCTTTCAAGGAAACAGAAATTTACAGTTGCATATTATTTTATAGAACACTTCCACATAGACCAACTTATATGAGAGTAAGTAGGATAGGCATTAGTAGCTCCCTTTTATAAATAAGGGAATTAAAGTTCAGCAAGGTTAAATAACTTGTTGAAAGAAATATAGTAGGTCAAACAACAAAATTAAGACTTAACCTTATGTCCTATATACAAATGGAATAAGTAGAGAAATGGCAAGTTTTCGAATTTCAATGTCTAATTCTCACTTTTAGACTACAAGTAACAGTTATCACTGAATCTGAATAATAAAACATTAGCTCCTAATATTTTGGCCAACCAAGATCCCTCTCCCATCTCCAAATATATTGTTAATGTTCATTCAGTTAAGCATGAAGAAATCCAACAAAGAGGAGAAAGGACAGTCTCAGTAGCTAAAAATAACTTTGTACTAAAATAAACCTGAAACAAACATTTAGAAGGAACAAATATGAACACATTTTGAATCAAGACAGGTCCTATTAGAGGTTCCCTAGAAGCTGGAAGACACCCAAGAGGACAACCTCCAAAAAATTTCTTTCCCCAGTTATCTGGAAGAAGGAGCAATAGAGTGCATGAGGAAGCAGAACTGCTTCCCTGGATGTTAAACAATTAGGAGCACTTCCAGGGTGGCTGGAGACATGATGCTTAATGCCATGGAGAATAATAGCTCATAAATTCTTGTCATTTTTGTTCCTTCATACTGTGTGAGTTCTTAAGTTCAGAGGAAATTTTTATAGCCCTCAATAACATAAACTGGGGAGGGATAAGTGTTTGTTCTAGGTGCCCTGGTCAAGTATAAAGTTAGCTGACAATACTGGAAACCATGGTAGGCACATCTACTAACCCATCTTTAAAAAATAATATCCTGAAAAGCCTACTGTTTTTAGTATTATCCAGAGGTTTTCATTTTTTACATGTCTACAACTTCCGATTCCTATCATGTAATACACAACAGCATTTTAGCAGATATTCTAAAAATAAGCCATATTTTCAGTTCTCCTTTCAAAAAACAGTACTGTTAATATCAAGTAGAAGCCAAAAACCAACTAAAAAACAACAAAAAACAAAAACAAAAACAAAACCCAAACAACCCTTAATTTTAATAACAAGGAAAATCAAATCAATGGTGTACCCTTTGTGGTAACAGAGGCATACTTGTCTGACTGTGGAAACCAGGTTAAAGACAAGGGCTTGGACAGTTGTGCCCTGAAACAAGCAGACTGCGGGTCTTATAAATACATACAGAAATAATTAAAATATAAGGGGTTTAGAGAGATTAATCTCCTTTAAATAATCTCAGCCACAAAGCCTGTAAAGACACTGCTGGCAGCAGGCCCATGTGGGACCAGCTGTCGGATATCAGAGCAGCAGAGATTAACTGCTACCACTTCTGCACTGACCTCCTCCATGCAGACTTCTCTGGACTCCATTTTCAGTACTCAATGCACCACCAGGGAAGGTTAGCAGAAGAGTACCTGGTACAATGTGGGGCACTACTGTTTGGCTTGATTTCCTATCCCTAGCTGGGGGCAAAAAACAAACCAAAATAAGAAAGTTGGTGCTGGAAGGGAATCAAAAAATGTAGGGCTCAGAGGGCTCTAGGGAAATGCAAGAGGGCTCTGGAGAAGTGCTGATTACCTGATTCCATTCATTTAACCCGTGGCAATTTCAAAGTCACCTTTAATTATTTTCAAACTGAGTTTTAAGTAATGCAGATAGTAGTACCCTGACTCCCAAAGGAAGTACAAAGCAACTGATAACTCTTTAAAAACACTAACATTTGTTTCAAAGCTAGCCACAAATACAAAAAATATTTTTAAAGGGTGACAGTGCTAATGAATAAAACAAGAATATTTATAATAAAGAGTATTCTTTTGGTCAGACAGATCTTGGGGGCCCCCCTCTGTATCTCTATTACATGGTATTTCCAAGACTTAAAAAGGAAACCATTAAAAGCCAGACAAACAATAGCTTTGAAGATGACATGAAATCAATGTATGTAGAAGTCCTTTTAAAAATATAAGGTGTTATGCAAATACTATGTAATATTTTATGAAAAGCATTTTGGATGGAATTTACTTGGACTGATAGAAGAAAATGGAATTGTGAAACATAGGAACATTATGAATTACTACAAGTGTTCAGACATTTTAAGAACAGATACACATGTACTTATTATCAGATCTATTCTTCCACCAGGATAAAATGAGACTGGGTGCTAGATCACCTTCTATCCGATGTCTCTAAGCCTCTTTTATTCTGATTTTGCTTCTCTGATTTTTGGATACCAACTAATCTCTGCTACAGTTTCTTGTCAAAAAGGTGATTTTTTTCTTTTTGTTGTATCCTATTTACCTCACAGGTGCATTTGTTTTCTGTTTTGTTTACATAGTTAAAAGGCTGAGTTCTGGGACACCTGGGTGGCTCAGGGTTGAGCACCTGCCTCTAGCCCAGGGCGTGATCCTGCAGGCCCAGGATTGAGTCCCGCATCTGGCTCCCTGCATGGAAACTGCTTCTCCTCCCCCTCTGCATCTCTCATGAATAAATAAATAAAATCTTTAAAAAAAATAAAAAAAATTTTTTTAAAGGCAGAGTTCTTGGTAAAAAATTTTTGAATATCAAGACACAATAAAAGACAGCCTATTATTACGCAACGGGTCATAAAAAAACTTATGTTCAGTTTCTATTCTTTTAACTAACACAGGCACCCACACTTTTTTCTTCTGTGTGTCTCTAAAATGAAAGCTCTGTCTTTATGCCTTTCCCTCTTTAAGAATGGGTTTTATTTTATTTATTTATTATTTTTTTTAACAAGAATCATTTTTATTTTATTTTTTTAAGATTTTATTTATTTATTCATGAGAGGCAGAGAGAGAGAGAAAGAGAGAGAGAGAGAGAGGCAGAGACACAGGCAGAGGGAGAAGCAGGCTCCATGCAGGGAGCCCGACGTAGGACTCGATCCCGGGTCTCCAGGATCACGCCCTGGGCCGAAGGCAGGTGCTAAACCGCTGGGCCACCGGGGCTGCCCAAGAATGGTTTTTTTTTTTAATTTTTTTTTAATTTTTATTTATTTATGATAGTCACAGAGAGACAGAGAGAGAGGCAGAGACATAGGCAGAGGGAGAAGCAGGCTCCATGCACCGGGAGCCCAACGTGGGATTCGATCCCGGGTCTCCAGGATCGCACCCTGGGCCAAAGGCAGGCGCCAAACCACTGCGCCACCCAGGGATCCCAAGAATGGGTTTTAAAGAGTGCCAAGGAGGAGGCTAAATGTCAAATACATGCTTGTCTAGTCAAGACTATATTGATATCCATTGACACATTTTTCACACTTAAGAATGCTCTCAAATGATAATAACTTTTAGACTAAATGATTTGATTCAAATTTTGAATCAGTGATCCAGAGGTGAGCATCTCTTTTCACTTATCCCCTAGGCCAGTGGTTCTCCAAGTGTGGGTTCCAGGTCAGTGGTATCAATTTCATCAGAAAACTCACTAAAAATGCAAATTATTAGGCTCCTACCCCAAACCTACTAAACCCGAAATTTGGGGGCCTGACCTAACAATTTGTTTTAACAAGCCCCAGGTGATTTTAATGTTAGCCAACATTAAAACATTGTTCTATACTAGTACATATATTCTCTGTAAATGAGCACCATCTTTTGGACAAATAGAAGTAACTATCAACCACAGTGAAATAATTAAATGCCATTAAAAGTTTATTAAAGTATTATTTTAAATGATCTATCTTCTCCCGAATTTTTAAAATTTAAACATACTTGACAGGATTTCTTTCCATCTTCCAGTGAAAGGCTGTCCATCAGAGATACCATTATAGTCTGGTGCACTGTTTTTATAGTTCTATAACATAAACTGACATTTATTGGAGCTTCACATAAGATTTTTCCATCAACGGATGTGTTGGAAGAGCAATAACCAAGTATGCTGTGGTGGGCAAATACCTACACATCAGGACACTTTTCAAAGCCATCAGGCAAAGGGGGTCAGTTGAATTTTTTTTTACGGTACAGGCTAATGCTTTAAGAGTGTCTTGATGGAATCAAGGAAATTGGATTGTCCCCCCATTTGCTGGGCTAAAACAAGCCTTTTTTATTTATCCCATTAGAGGAACACAAGAGAAGCCTTTTAAATGTCACTAAAAATTTCCCTGCATTGCAAAACCCAGTCAAAAGGGTTTTAATTTTCTCTGAGAACTCTTAAGTAATGCAGTATGTCAAGGTTTAATAAATTGTAGGTGGGGATAGTTTTTGTTACAGGCAACTTTTTTTTTTTAAACAAGTGCTTAGACATGCTTAGGCTTCTCTATAGAGAGAGGTCGGGGCACCACTTCATAGAACAGAAGAGAGAACTCAACTTTCATCCAGACAGCAAACAAATGAATCATAATGGAATCTGTAAAATATTTGAAACAAATTGTAAGAACATTTTTAAAAAAGAAAATATTTTAAAATGTACTGAAAATGATGGTAAATCCTTTTATAAGTAATATTTTTGTGTTGAGCTTCTTGAAAAATTTGTTAAAGAATCTGGCCTTGAACAAAGTCAACCCCAAAGGACAGCACAGAAATTAGGCCTTCAACAGTCTTCCAAAGAAAGAGGGACTATACAGCAGAGTGACACTGTGTATTCCCAATCTGTAATGGGGTAAAACCTCACCTTTTTATAACTTTCAAAATACTATAAACCAACTAATAAAAAAAGTTGATATATATGTTATATGGATTGCAAATTTCTCTAGAAACATAATAATAAAGTGGTCTATATTTAGCTTCTATGATCATATATTTTGGTGTATTTTTTAAATAGATCTAACCAGTAAATATTATGAGGGGTTTTCTGGTTGATTTTTTCCCTCTTTAATAAAATATTAAAAGTACTTATAAGCACAAAACAAAATGTTACAGAGGGAATACCAGAAAAGAGGACTTAAAAAAAAAAAAAGACTACCTATGAATGAGTGTGGTTCCCTTCCTGAATTATCAGATTAATAAATATTTGTAACCATACAAAATGCTTAAACAGAATGCCTTATTCTATTCCCTAGCTCCCCACAGCAAAAGATGGAGAGGAGAGAGAAGGTAAGAAACTATGTTAAAGACAAAACACCTAGTACTTTGAAATGTAATGACTAATAATTAAATTATGTCAACTATTCCTCTTTTTATTCTCTGCTTCTAAAATATACTTTTAGGTCACATCAGGGCCAGAGGATGTGGGGTTCAACAATGGGACTGTTCAGTAAGAAAGCCATGCAGGCTGCTAATGCCACTTTAACTGCTGGTGTTTTCAGTCCACCCTGTGACCACAGCAGTTCCAGAGAGAGGCTTAGTGAAGTGCTAGATGACAAAAGAAGAACGTGAAGCAGGCTGAGAAAAAGAAAGATTATATTTGTGTCATGTACAATCAGCCATTCCTACTTTCAATTAATCTGCCTTAATTATTAATTAAACTTAGTATTCAAAAGTTAGTATCTTCTTTTATGGGAACTCCAGCTTTCTTACTTAAGTTCTGAACAAGTTAATGTGTTTTGGTGTTAGTCACTGTATCCTTTACATGTAGACAAAGGTAGTATTCCTTTTTTAGCTATTAGCAATAATGACTCAGAAGCTTTAGATGAAATTCTAAATTGTCAGGCCTTGAAAGTTGAGTCGCTGAATGTCTTCCAAATCTGTCAACATTGATAAATGAATTACCGATTATAAAAAGACAAACTAATAAGCAACCCAAGAGAAAGGAAGCTGATCATGGGAGTAAGGGAATATATTCAGAGTCTATAATGAGTTTTTGATCATCAAAAGACCCTACTATTGGCTTAACTTTACAACTGTTTTCATAGGAGAACCTACGCTAATCCCCAAACTTGACATTCAGGTGAATGGAAATGTTGAGAAAACTTAGTGTTCTCTTTGCTGGAATGCAGGAATTCTTATTCTGGATTCTCAGGTTCATAGGATATGAACCTATCTATGAAAGGGCTTTAACAAGTGTATGAACTGGGATCCCTGGGTGGCGCAGCGGTTTGGCGCCTGCCTTTGGCCCAGGGCGCGATCCTGGAGAGACCTGGGATCGAGTCCCACGTCGGGCTCCCAGTGCATGGAGCCTGCTTCTCCCTCTGCCTGTGTCTCTGCCTCTCTCTCTCTCTCTCTCTATCTCTCTCTGTGACTATCATAAGTAAATAAAAATAAAAAAAAATAAAAAAAAACAAGTGTATGAACTTATTAAAATTGTTTGCAAAAATTCTACATGCATGTCCTCTCTCTCTGGTGGTCACAGCTTTCTTAGTATTCTTCCTAAAAAGGTTAAAGAGCACTGCTGTGGGGTAGCAGTACAGATTAAACAAGACTGGCCATGATCTGGTAACTGCTGAAACCCACTAATGAGTACATGGAAGTATGTTAATTAGTCCCTTTAACTTTGCATGTGGTTGAAGTTTTTATAAAGTTTTTTTTTTTTTTAACTACTGTGAAAGGAATTCATTATATATACAAACTAATGCTTGAGAGAGGACTGTGGAATTTGATCAATTTAAGTGAATTGATAATATAAGTGATAGTTCTTTCCTTACGTCATCAAATAAGTCAAAGTGAAGGTAAGGGATTTGGAATTTTAGAAAACTGTATGTGTAGAAAACGTAAGTATGGAAATCTTTCACACCAAAACTTTCAATGATGCAAGTTACTTTTACAAATTCCTTATTCTCTTTCTCAAATATGCCAAAATTTGACACAAGATCAGGAAAAGAGAAGAGAGAAAAGGTAACTGGCAAAGCAAAGACCACAAAGACAAAGAAGGTGGTGGCTTGGTGCTTGAAGGGGAGGGGGGAAAGTGAAAGGAATAAAGTGGTGGGTCTAATCAAATCACTGTAAAAAGCTGCGGCTCTCAGAGTTAACCTTGCCAATCAGAGGAAGCAAGAGCAGGAGCATGTTTGTGCACATTAAACTTTGCGTGTGTCCTTGAACCTCTGGTGCACTTCCTCCTCTCAAGCAGCCTGGGAAGGCTTCATAATGCTTACCCTTAGAGAGAACCTTGAATTCCATTAGAAAGCTCCACAGGAAGGAGAAACCCTCAGTGGCAGTCTGAACCACATAGGCAGCTCATACCCTTTACTGATATTAGAAGTGAGCTCATGGGATTAAGTCTACAAGTCCTGGAAAATTAAAAAGTATGAACACACTGATAAATGCCATTATACCAACAAGAATACAAGGTACCTTTAAATCTCCTCTCCTTTCCTTCCTCCTCCTCTTCTTCTTCTTCTTTTTTTTTAAAGAGATGGCAAATACTTACAGCATGATATAATAAAGACTGGCTACTAAGTCTACAATTAAACTCTATAACTGATCTGGCTAAAATCTGACTAATCTTTTACTAATATTTATGTTTGTATACTGCTTTGCTATAAAATTATTCAGTCATTTGATGGCCTAGCATATTTTACCACAAACTACATTTTTAAATAAAAGGAAGTAGGAAGGTGTCTATCTACTTACTATCTTGTCTTTCATGTCATACTTATTGTGATTACAGTTCCGTTCCATTCTGTACTAATGGGAAGATACCTTATATAATATAGAGTTTTAATATTACACATAGACAGACTTAAGATTCAACATGAAGGATAAATTTCTAATTAGGGCTTTTGAAATTGGAATAGCCTATATAAAGTAAATAGAAATGTTCTAACAGAGGCTACCTGGCTTAACCTTTTGGAAATTTAGCAGAGAGAATTCTCGCATTAGGTGGGAAGTTGAACCAGATGATTTTTAAATTCCTTTCTACCTTTAAGATTTCACAATTAGGCTTTATTCAGGGTCATATACAGCCAGTGGAGGAATAGAAACTAGAATACAGGTAACCTGACTCCAAACTTAAGGTATTTCTAAACACAAGCTTCTTTAAGCCCTTCAAAAGTCTTCAGGCAGTAAATACAAGAGTGAGGTTAATTGGGTTAGGGAAGCAACAGTGGGGTGATGAGGACTGGAGAGCTCAAGGCCTATCAACAGAGGGCAGTAGCTACTCAACTCTAGCTGATTGCTGCTATATGGGAATGTGCCCGTGACTACCATATTCTTAAATTTTTCAAGAGAATCCTAAACTCTGTGCTTTTATGTGAAATTAACTGGCAGTTATTGGCAGTTAATTATAAATAAACCATGGATACACTATTAGTGCTAAACAAAAACTGATCTTTGAGCTGTGTGTGACCCATGACGGTTTGTGACCAAGAGACTTTTCTCAAAAACTCCATATTCAAATTACTGATTTTTAAAAATCTC
Source organism: Vulpes vulpes (assembly GCF_048418805.1). Taxonomy (NCBI): domain Eukaryota; kingdom Metazoa; phylum Chordata; class Mammalia; order Carnivora; family Canidae; genus Vulpes; species Vulpes vulpes. Next base: position 146,456,581 of record NC_132792.1, on the reverse strand, counting down.
TCTCTAGACTTTTTCAAATTTATCAATCTTTTTGAAATACAAAAATCTAAAATTTGAGCCTTATATTGATTAGTTTGCTATGAATATATTTGCTCTGGCTTTTATAGACTATATTCTTGTTACTATAAGTGTCAGCATTAAATTGGCTTTTGCAAGATCAACACTACAATGCAATCTCAATATTCACATATGGTCCATGATAATCATCAAATTTTATACAGATGATATTTGGGCATAATCAATCTCTCTACATGTGTATATGGATATGTGTCCATTAATATTCTAAAAACATTTATAGACAAATCATTTTGAGCATTTTTTTTAAAGATTTATTTATTCATTCAGAGAGAGAGAGACAGGCAGAGAGAGAAGCAGGCTCCATGCAGGGAGCCCAACGTAGGACTCGATCCCAGGTCTCCAGGATCACGCCCTCGGCTGCAGGCGGCGCCAAACCGCTGCACCACCGGGGCTGCCCCATTTTGAGCATTATTAACTACTCTGAGTATATCAGTTTGATCATTAAAAAAGCAATCTTGACAATTTCTAGACCTTATTCTGTTGCTTCATCTGGGGGCATTTTGTTACTTTGTTTAATTCCTTCATCTTTAATTTGGTCTCTTAACGTGACATTTAGAAGAATATTTCAGACTCAGCAACACCATGCATAGCCAAATAAATTTTATAACACGCATACATCTATATAATAAATCTCAGAAATTATTAATGAGCCACCATTCAACATTCAAACAAGTTAGTTCTTTTAAGGCAGATGACTCATCCTTTTCTTGAGTTCAATGAGGAAGAACTGCTCGGCTTTTTATTTTTATTTTTTTAAAAATATTTTATTTATTAGAGAGAGAGAGAGAGAAAGAGAGAGAGACATAGGCAGAGGGAGAAGCAGACTCCATGCAGGGAGCCCGACATGGGACACGATCCCGGGTCTCCAGGATCACGCCCTGGGCTGAAGGTGGTGCTAAACTGCTAAGCCACTGGGCTGCCCTGCTTGGCTTTTTAAAAAGTTACAGAATTACAAATTTAGCTCAATCTGAGGGCACAATCAACTTTAAAGTGTACAAAATGCTGTGATTCAACCGTAGGTAGCTAAGATGTTCAGAAATCTTTATGGTGAAGAAGGTGGATTGCCTAAGCAGTTCTTCTGTCTTCCAGCTTACGATAGTGGAAGATGTCAACAATTTCTGGTTTACAGCAATAGCAAGAGAGAATGTAGCTAGGGAACCATTACGAAGGAGCAATTTACTATACCAGGTCATAACACTTTGACAGTGTCCTATAATTCAGTTAGATGTAAAAATAAGATGACACTGGGTGTTCTCTGAACTCAAAGTAATTTGAACTTGATTCACACTGTATCGTGAACCAGTTGTTCATTCTCAGGTACAAACTTAGCAAAAGAAGTGATTATTCAGTATGAAAACGACAGAAAAAAACTTATTAAGGAAAATTGTGAGCTGTGAAAATAGGAACATGGATTAAAAGTCACACTGAAGGGGAACACCCAGTGAACTAAATGATGTTTACATATAAGAATTTCATTATAAATAGGGAAATATTAAGGACACGAAGAACTTATTACTATAATCTTCACAAAATGCATCAGATGGCTGTGAATTCTAAAAGCACTGAGTCTGTGATAGAGAATGATGACAATACAATGCAGGAAAACAGCATGGAATCTGCAGTTAAAATACTGAAGTGTGAACTCTGGTTATTGTACTTATTAGCTTTGTGTCCTCAAGCAATTCACATAAGGTCTTTGAGCTTTAGTTTTCTCAACTGTGAAATGAGAACAATGCCACACAGGACTCTTGTAAGGAAAAAACAAGCTAACATATACAAATAGATTTTGTAGAATGGAAAAAAATCATAAAAATATTTGATTTTTCAATATTGGTTCCATTGTCTTTGTTCATAATTTTCAGCTTCTTTTGCAGTGACATGTCTATCTCTTTTGACCCAGAAAATTCTGCCTTCATTTTTTTGGAGATGGAGAGGTTTTTTGCACAAGAGGATGAATATATTTATTAGTCAACAGATATGTAGGAAAAAACCTTCAAAGCTCCCAGGACTTAAATATTAGTAAAGGCTTGGTATACAGTGAGGACTAGACTTGATCTTTACCTTCATAATCCATTATAGGGGACTTCTTTTTTAAGACAAAATCATATTAAGCAGCATAATCTTAAAACAGGTAAAAATTGAGGTATGGAGGGAAACTTTTAGGTATCTCTGTGGGGATTTACAGAATACTGTGAAAACCACCAAGCTGGTAGGTAGGCCTCCTCCAACATTTGTGTGTGCCCAGGGCAAGAGTACAAATGGAGGGAGATCTCTAGGACCCTTTGTTTTCCAACTCCTGGCTCCATCCTACATCACAAAGGGCTTCACATACATGAGTAGAGACACCTCAGCAACCATGTCCAAGCTCAGTCCATTCCTCCATCTCCATTCACTTATCCCTTGCCCATCCTTCCAGCCTAGGGGCGCATACTAGCAGCAAGACCTGCCCTATCCTGGGACAGGACCCTGGGTTGGGTCCTGGGAGTGTACTGGGCTATTTCTTTTCTTTTCTTTTCTTTTTTGAACTGGGCTATTTCAACTGGTGTCTCTAAAGGCCAATTGCATTTCTGGTGGACGATGTTTAAAAGTACAAAGTAAATGTAAATTTTACATGTTGGGAAGGTATAAATAAGAGACAGGATTATCCTACATCTCAGCTGTTTCTTCTTTCTGCTCTAGTCATAAACCAATACATTCCAGCACAGTGTTAAGAGATTCTCTACATATCTTTCAATCCATCCATGTTTTTAAAAGTATGTTAAAATAAACACTGTAATTCTAAAAAATAAAGAACTGTTTGAAGAAGATAAGTAAAAGCAACATGAAACAAAACCAGTCCACTGCCAAGATATCTGTCAAGAGCATTAAGCCACTTCAACATGGGTACTGTAGTCTCATAATGCATAACCTTCATTTAAGAATACATCTAATTTGTCTTTAGAACAGTCTTTAGCATCTAGAGCTCAAGAATGTCCCTGATATATGTGTTACAGTATCTTTTTTAAGGCCTGCCATACTCAGACAATACTCTACACAGAATACACATATTGACCAAATGTGTCATGAAAGTCCTGAAGCATTCACTTTGTTAAGATCAAGTTTTCCTATTCTAATTATTTTCTTTCTGTAAGTTTCTAAAAGATATTGTTTCTTTGAGACATTATTTCTATTCTAAATTTTTACTCATTGTTTATTTCAAACACGTATTAAGTGATATGTCAAGTAATGTGTTAGGAGTTCAGAGTACAAAAATATCAAAGTTCTAAAGAAACCTAGAGTCTTAAGAATGGAGATAATTACAATAGAGAATGAAAAATTCTATCACACATAGATAACGAATATTATAGGAGTTCAAAAGAGGGAGTCTAAAAGGATGTTATGGTTGGAGGAAAAGAAGTGGTATGTAAATGAAGAAAGTACAGGCAAAAGGATATCATGTGCATGTATATCTTCATGTGTATGTGTTCCAGCTGCGGTGGTATTTCTCTACAAATGGACTCTAATATTTTAATAATTTTATAATATTTACCGCATGTGTGCTGTATGTTGAACATTATGCAAGGGATCACTAGAAATATTAGAGAAACAGAAAACATGATCCTTGCATTCAAAGAATTTACAATCCACTGGAGAGACAACAAAGGTGAACAGTAAATACAATTAGGGCAGTAACAGCAATTAAATAAAATAACTGGAGAATATCCTATATACATATAGTTGTTTTCCTTAATTTTATCTTCCTAGGTTAAGGAATGTTTCTGCCACGCTGTCTTGAACTCAGGATAGATAGTCTCTGACTACATTTGCCTTCCAAATGACCCATTAAAAAAACTACAACTTTGTTCCCCAAATTTGCAATCAGAAGGGAATTGCTGTTGCTTTATTATTCTGGTATGTACATGAACTTATGGAAAACAGGTGAGTCCCAAAATGAATAAAGGGCAAAAACCGTAGAAACACGCTGAAAAATGACCTCATGGACAGCCTTGTTTATTCTGTTTAAAAATATATTCTCTAGGGGCACAGAGAATGGGTGGCTCAGTCGGTTCAGCATCCAACTCTTGGTTTCAAATCAGGTCATGATCTCAGGGTTGTGAGACTGAGCCCACATTGGGCTCTGCACTCAGCACGGAGTCTGGTGAAGATTCTTTCCCTCTCTATCCCCCCTCTATCTCCCTTCCCCTCTGCTCGCTCTCATAAATAAATAAATAAATAAATAAATAAATAAATAAATAAATAAATAAATAAAACTTAGAAAAAAATATATTTTCTAAAAAGCTTTGGTGTTTTCACTTTGTTTTGATAAACTAACTGAAAATTTACCAATCAAGATTCATTTCTTAGTGGAAAACTTGGATTTGACTCTTGATGTTGCAGCTGCCTGACTTCGGATTATGTGGAAAAAATTCCTTTTCAGGATTATTATAAGAAAAAAAAGACCAAATATGTAGACATAGCTTACACAATTATCTAAAAAAATTCACAAGTGCTCAGCCCATAGGATTACACCTAAATTTGCATCCATCTTTTAAAAATGCACCATTATCTAGGGATTCTAAATACTTGCTAATGATCTATCACAGCAATGAATTACTTTAATCTGATGATTTTGTCCTAATTCCTACTTAAGATAGATGGCACCATGGGGCGCCTGGGTGGCTCAATGGTTGAGCCTCTGCCTCTAGTTCAGGTCATGATGTGGGGGTCCTGGGATTGAGTCCTGCATTGGGCTCCCTGCAGGGAGCCTGCTTCCTCCTTTACCTGCCTCTGCCTCTCTCTCTCTCTGTCTCTCATGAATAAATAAAAAATGAAAATCTAAATCTCACCACAGAACTGACAGGTGAATATAGGGTTTAGAATTACAAACAGGGGGATCCCTGGGTGGCGCAGCGGTTTGGCGCCTGCCTTTGGCCCAGGGCGCGATCCTGGAGACCCGGGATCGAATCCCACATCAGGCTCCCGGTGCATGGAGCCTGCTTCTCCCTCCGCCTGTGTCTCTGCCTGTCTCTCTCTCTCTGTGACTATCATAAATAAATAAAAAAATTTAAAAAAAATTAAAAAAAAAAAAAGAATTACAAACAGGGCACTACAGAATTACATGCAGTTTATAAATTTGAGATTCTCATCTCCCCAATACTTGCCATCCCCAACTCACTTACTAAGTCATAATTTCTAGAGTGAAGGTTTATGTTTAAAAAGATCTATAGTTGATTCTGAAGATCTAGGTTTGAGAACTTCTGGGATATACAAAGTGAGCTCAGCAACTTCATAAAATAAGGAACACTGGATAAAACAGTATGGTCACAGATGTGGGGCTTTGAAAGTCAATCATAAAAAGTTGAGAACTGATTCACAGATAAGAAATCACCAGAGGTTCTTGATCATAGAATCATTTAGATACTGCAGTAGCATTTGGATAAAGGATGTTGAAGGAAGACTAATGTATCAATATTATGAAGAATCAAAAAGTCACTTTAATAAGTTACCACAATAATATACTCAAGAAAGAATGATAATTTGGACTGATTGCCAATGGGAATGAAATTTATACTATGTAGCTCTCTATACTTTACAATGCCAACAATTATAGATCTCAAGAGTTCACTTACCCACAGTCAGATAGTAGTTGAGCCTGTGTGGAAATAGCCTTATTAAACAATGAGCAGTCATTAAAAAATAAATAATAAATAAATAAATAAATAAATAAATAAACAAACGAGTGGAAGGCCAAAGGCTTATACTAATTAATTATTACTATTATGGTTAAACAATAACATAATGCATAAAAGAAGTAAGCTTTTGAAGGCTAAGTAGAAATTAAAAGTATAAGCAGAATGGGACAGAGAGAAGCCTTTTCTAGTAACACACTAGCCTAATGTTTTTATTACTATGGTTCTTTTTGGTGGTTACTTTTTACTATGAAAATAACTTATAAAGAGAGAAAAGCAGAGACCTATTATTCATATTTAACAACTGTTAACATTTTGCCATTTTTTCTTTTTTGTTGAAGTAGGCTAAAGAAATTACAGATGACATGACATCTTGTCCCTAAATATATCAGTCTGCACCTAAAAACAAGGAAAATGCCTACACAACCAAAATACAATTATCACATTTAAAATGGTTAATACTAACTCCTTAATGTTAATGTAACATGGTCCTCTTAACTTTTACAGTTACATACAATATGAGTTTGTATTACATTCCTTCCCCAAAGCAATCTATATACTCTTTTTGAATTACTGATGGAAAAGTTAAATAAATTAACTTTGCAAATCCTCTGGATTTTAACTGGCAGTGTGATAGGAACTCTTGTTTTAAAAAAAAAAAAAAGTATCATTAAGGAATGTTCATTTGATAATAACAAAGAGAAGTCGCTTGAGGTTTCACACATAGTGATTCCAGAAGACTTTCAAGAGTTCTTGAGAGTATCACTTCTCTTCAAGAGTCATGGGTATGGATTGAACATCAGCAAGAACCATGGCATGCTCAAGACTTTGCCCTTAACAGAACCAAGACCTCTGGCCACTGTCAGATAATCTGTCACTATAAGCTACTTGTATCCAAGCCAGATATTTATTGCTATTGATCTGCCTGGTCCCAGCAAAAGACTTTTGTTCTCCCAGACCGGGACTTTGACCTCAATTAAGTTATGAATTTCAATCCGATAGACTGCTCCACTTACCCTACTGCTCTCCCCGACTGGATTAATTAGAATTAGCTAGGCCGAGAGTCACCCCAAGCTCCTCATGGATCATGTTATTTTAATAATAAATAAAAGAATAGCAGCAATGTACAAGAAGTATTTTGAAAGATTGCTCATCTAGGAACATCATTCAGAACCTGCCAATATCAATTTCTCTGACTTTGATTACCTCATTTACTTTTTATTTCTTTTCATTTATCAGTTTTCCCTTTTATTTCAGCTTTCTAAACATGTTCTTTACATTTAAAAATCAAAGTACTTTAGCACTTTGGTGCTATTTTAGGGTTTCTTTAGAGTATAAATCATCAAAGCAATCATTTGCAAGAATGTAACTTAAAAACATTTAATAATCTCAGAGGATCAAGAAAAAACATTCCATCATCTAAGAAAAGTACTAGTCTTTAGCCAAATGCACTTTTCCTATAGTTGGTTAATGCATTAAAAGCATACAAATCAGAATGTCACCAAGAAGGCAACATCCAAAGTTGCAAAGAATAAGAATATATAAATTACATTTGTTTTTAATCCATAATCCACTGGGACAGATCGCATATTGGCCAATGAAAACATTAAATCATGGTGATAACAACAATAATCAGCAGGATCAGATTTGCTAATTATACTGTTCTAACTTGATGATTTACCACCTAAACATAAAACATTTTAAAATGTGAAAAATATTATATACGAATGTTCACATTCTGGGATGAGTATTTGGTATTTGATACTGAAATTGTAAGATTTTTAGAACATATAAAGGGAATCCTAAAAACTTCATACATTTTCAATTGATGTTTTTGACATAGCAAAAACCCTATTAGTTCTTTGATTACTGAAATTTTGAGTTTTGATTTGCTCAAGGGAACATAAAAGAAAGATTAATTAGAATGTCTAAGTCTAATAGTAATTTCAATATTAAAAGCAAAACAAAGTTAAAGCACGAACTCTGCCCTCAAAATGCTGAGAATTCCATGTATATTTGGAAGGTACATTTTGAGTACAAAAGGATATACCATATATAACATTACAAATCAGTGATTTCTCAAGTAATGGGATTGTTCTTATCAAATAATCTTATAGGAAAAAAAACAGGCACACATGAAGGTGACTGCCACAATAAAAAATAAAACAATTATATTTTTAAAAAGTACAGCTATTGGATTTAATCTCTATTCCCCCTCTTCTCTCTCACTACCACATACACACTCATTTGGGCTCTGTAGATTAGGTAAAACTTCATTCATTTTAGAGAAGAGTTTTCTATTTTTCCATGGAAAGGTTCTAAGCTCAAGCACTAGTAAACATTTCCTCTGCAGCACCCAAAACATATCAGTAATCTAGTAAGAAAACAAAACCGGTATGAGGTCTGGACTCTTTACAATATGTGAGAGAATCAAGGATTAAAGAAATAATTTGAGAGCTAAGGCTATTTTCATAATGAGCTACTCAGCAGGAAAAGATCAAATGACAAAATGTATTGTGCTTTGGCAAAAAGCGTCTGTTTTCACACCTGACTTTCATTAAGTTGCATATTCTTAAGTGGGATTAGAGCAATTCTCTAGCAAATCATACAGGTGAGTTAACACATTAGCCCAGACTTTTCAAATGACCCTTAATTAGGGTCACAGGGACAATACGTGAGGGAAAACAGGAATATTTAACATATTTACACCTTCCCTTACAATTGAAATATTTGAAATGTAGACAATAACTTCACACTATAAAAAGAGTATAGGAACTACATTTCTAAAGTAATTCTGATTCTAAAGTAATCAGAAATCTAAAAATCTCAAACATTATTTGAAAAACATAAATATTAGTTTATAGCAGCAAAAAGATTAATTATTTAAGAATAAATTTAACAAGACTTGTGCAAAACCTATGTGAGGAAAAATTTCAAATACTCCTGAAAGATGCAAAAGTAGACTGTCAAATAGAAAGACATTTCCTATATCTGAACAGGATGACTCAAGATTATATCAGTTCTCCCTAATTTATAAATTCAATACAATCTCATTAAAAACACCAACAAATTATTTTATGAAGTTATCCAAACTGGTATTAAAGGGGCACTTGGGTGGCTCAGTGGTTGAGCATTTGTCTTTGGCTCGGGTCATGATCCCAGTCCTGGGATCGAGTTCCGCACTGGGCTCCCCAGAGGGAACCTGTTTCTCACTCTGCCTATGTCTCTGCCTCTCTCTCTGTGACTCTTGTAAATAAATAAATAAAATCTTTAAAAAAAGTTCATATAAAACAAACATACAAATATAGAGACTAGCCAGGAAAACATTTAAAAGAGAAAAACTATGAGAGAGGAATAGCCATTCCAGACATCAATACTTACTGAAACTCCTTTATCAAATCATGTAGTACTGGTATGTGAACAAAGAGAACAGATGAATAACTAAAAACTCTAAGGTCAGACCCAAACACAGATGGAAATGTATCACAGGACAAAGGTGGCACCTTGGATCACTGAGGGATGGACTTGTAAATAAATGATGCTAACACAACTGGGAAGCCATTTGGAAAAGACAAAATTGGGCCCATATCTAACACCATACATTTAGGGATCTGAATGTAAAACATGAAACCATACATGTACCAAGAGATAACATACGTGAATTCCTCTTTAACCTTCATGTAAGAAAAAGCTTACCATGACTAAAATCCAGAGGCAATAAAAAGACTGATAAATTTGACTATTTAAAAATTTTATATGGCAAAAGATACCATAAACAAAGTTAAAACTGAGACCCTGGGGGAAAATCTGCAACATATTCTTATCATAAAATGAATGTAACTCAACTGAAGAGACAATATGAACAGCTAAAGCCTAACTTAATTCAAACACAGGTAATGACAACTAAATTATTTAAGGATTAACAGTGATTTTTGAGACATATCTCAATTTCAAGATATTAAAACTTTTTAAATATCAATTTAGAATTGATTTAATGTGATGTAACGAGTTTAATGTTATTCTAACAAGAATGCCATGGCTTTAAGGTACTTAGTCACTATAACAATTCTGAGATTCAAATTTTAGATCTGATGATTTATATCCTCTAGATGCATGTCATATATATATGTATATATATGTTAGTATATATATATATATATATTTGTAAATGGGTTTACAGAAAAATTTAAAAATTTGAAAAATAAATATTTTTTGGTATATTTTAAAAAATAAACACCTATGTCATTTACTAGTATACTCTTTTTGTTTAAATATCTCAACTTTTCAGTCTAATTTAAATATTTAATACTGAATGTCCAGGAATAGTGTTTACATATAAAATAAAGGTAGTAAAAGGGAGCAGGTGAGCCTTTTCTATTTCCTAAGGAGGACTTTTTAAAGGCAGACAAAAAAAGAAAAGATTAACACATGTCTTCTATTAGAAAATGAGATACATGGTATATTTATATATTTGAATACTAAAAGAAAGGGAGGTAAGATAAATCTAAACTATTAACTCCTTCCTCTAGGGAGAAAAATTATTGAAAAACTGAAAGAATATCGTGACTAAACAACCTTAATGAAAACAAGAATTTCCTGGTAATCTTGTTTTATCTAAGTAATGTGTGTAAATTTTATATCCTAGTCCACAATTATATATCTGTTTGTTTACCTATTTTTAGAGCTACTTCTGAATTAAATCATTTGTACTCCCCAAATCTTCAAGGAAAATGGATACTCTGGAAAGATGGACCATATTCATCTTATGGTTTCTCGTACATTTTTTTCAATTAAATTAAAATTTTTTTTTACTTATTTAAAGATTTAATTTATTTATTCAAGAGAGAAAGGACAAGCGGGGAGATGGGCAGAGGGAAAAGCAGACCCCCTGGTGAGCAGGGAGCCTGACTCGGGGCCGATCCCAGGACCCTGAGATCATGACATGAGCTGGAGATGGATGCTTAATCAACTGAACTATCCAGGTGCCCTGGTTTCTCATATATTCTTGCATATACCATGCATACCACTGTTGTCAGGGATACAAGGCCCTCAGTTTGATAAGCTATTTTTAAAAATGATAAAAAACTTTAAGACAACTAAATGATATGGAAAAATGCCCATTATATAATATTAACTGAAAAAGAAGTATAGATACCACATATATGGATTTTTTTTATTCCAATTAAAAGGTAAGGAGATATAATAAAGTCATTTTCCTAATGCAACAATTTTTTAAAAGTTAGGTTAATTGAAAAATTGTATTTATAGAGTCATGGAAGCAAAAACGACTGAGTGAACTAAATCAGAGTTATTCAAAGAACAGGCTCTCAAAATATTTATTTGAAAAAAAAATTTTTTTTTTTTTTAAGAGAAAGGGGGAGGGGAGAGAGAGAGAGAGAGAACAGGCTCTCTCCTGCTGCTTTTTTACCTGGGCTATTTGCTGATTCTGTGTAAAGGCTAAACATTGAGATGAGCTCAAATAAAATGATGACACTGGGGGAAAAAATTAGCAAAACTTTTGAAGGTTGTTTGAGATTGGCTCAACAACTGAAAAATTTTAGAAGTCTAAACAGAAAGTGCTGTTTTCCCATATGGTTTAATTTCTGAATTCAGGGACTACGTGGGAAATTAGAGTTCCTAGAAGAACACATAAGAATCTGTTGTCTTGCAGTATTTGAGAAAGACAGTCTTGCTTGAGGAAGGAGGCCTGCCTCAAACAACAAATCTCAGCCCAAACACATCTGCCAAAATTTCGAAGCAATTTGAATACGAAGCTGGAGGACAAAGCTCGAAGAAGAATCAGACAGACTCTTCATCAGTCTTTCAAGGCAGGAAGGCAGACATCCATAGGCTCACAAGTAAAAGCTCTAAAGAATCTCCCTCCAAATATGTAGGAAAGCAGAGGTAGAACTACAGCTACCATCCAGCACCAACCTAGCTTGATTCCTCATTGGCCCGAGGTGATTAGCCCCTCAAACAATATCTGACAGAGGACTGGGGTTGTCCTTTCTTGGGGAGAATAACACTGACCTCAGTCTCTATTCTCCTTTATACATAATGTGCAACATACCATTAAAAATTATTAGATATAGCTCTTCCTCTTCCTTTATTGAATAGTTCAGTTTTAGAACCATAGGTAAGGTGAAATGAAGTAGGCATCCATGGCAGTGAAAAGGTAGAGAAGAGGGGAGTTGTCATTGTACAGAGCAAGGTATTAGAGACTAACTAGGATGAAGAGGGTGTCCACGTGAAGTGGGAGCAGCCTAATGTGAGGTGTCAGGGCTCATGCAGGATGAGGAAGATGTCCAGACAGAAAGATGGTCTGGTATGAAGTGTTAGGGTCCAAGTGGAGTGAAGAAGATATACCTACAAAAGGTTGGCAAGGTACTGGATGTTGAAGCCTAAGCTGATTGAGGAAGGCATTCCCATGGGAAAGTGACCTATCTCAGGGTGCCACAGACCAAGAGGTTTGAGTATGGCATCCTCCAGGAAAGTGGTCTGAACAAACTGTCAGAACTTCAGTATGATGAGGGCAACCACGCAGGAGAGGAGGTGGCAGCAGCAATAAGCAATTGGTTACACACTGGGAGATTGATCAAATAATAAATATAAGATAATGAGAGCAAGGCTTCTCATTATCAGAGAAAGAGAGTTACAAATATAGAAAAACTGAATGAAAAAAAAAAAAAAAAGAAAAAGTGAATGAATCTTGTGGTATTCACCTGGAAGTAGAGGTACTGGTGTGAACTTATGGTGTACACACACACAGCACACAAAGAAAATTGAACATAGATGTTAATGTGTGTGTGCGTGCATGCGTGCATGTGCGTGTGTCTGTGTCTGTATATATGTCAGAGGATCTGGGAGGACTGATAGCCCAATGGCAATGAGCACACCCACTACTCAGTTCTTGGTTTCTAAATACCATTCTCTATTAAACTGAACCACAGCTCTCTGGAGAAACTGCTGCTCCATGGATAGAAAAGGGAAAAGTTCAAGATAAACTGGAGTTCTTATTATGCCAGAAAGTGTGTAAAGTCTCAAAGTATTATGGGCATATGTCAAAAAGATACAGGAGCCAGACTGAAGGACTCCCACTGGACAAACCTGGAATAATCTAAGCATAAATGTAAATAATGATAACAGCGCATTATAAAATTAAATAAAATAGGGAACTATGAATCCAAACTGATGTAAAAAAAGCATGAATTGAAGTTTTGATGAGGACAGGATATTTATATATATCCAAGTATCTTTCCCACAAAACAAGAATGAATTACAAAGGGATAAAAGTAATATTACTGTGATGAATCTTGGCAGATGCCACCCTAACCAAGTGATCAAAATAAACATCAGTAATGGGTCAAACTAAAAGTATGTGCTATCAGATGGGTTCCAATAAGAATACATTATCACTTCTACAACATCATTGATGTTGTAGAGATGAATAACATAATCAGGAGGAAACATCAGATAAACTCCAACTGAGAAATAGTCTAAAAAATAACTCCTCTGTAATCTTTAAAGATATCAAAATCATAAAGGTCAAGGAGAAACTGCATAATTGTTCCAGACTAAAGGAGGCCCTTTTTGACATGTTAATCAAATGCAATGTGTGATTCTAAACTGAATCCTTTCATTATAAAAGATCCTCTGGAGGACACCTGGGTGGCTCAGTTGGTTGAGCCTCCAACTCTTAGTTTTGGCTCAGGTCATGATCTCACGGTCCTGGGATTGAGTCCTGTATTAGGCTCCCTGCTCATTGAGGAGCCTGATAATTCCTCTCCCTCTGCACTCTCCCTGCTTGTGCTCTCTTGCTCTATCAAATAAATAATTTTTTTTTTTAAAGGGAGGATTGGGTAAAGTTAATCAAATGGTCATTCTAGAAGTGAAAAATTACAACGTCTGTAATTAAGAACTAAAACAGAGTCTTAAAGCAGAAGATTATCAAAGACAAAGATGAGTCAACAAAAATTATCCCAACTGAAGCACTTAGAGAACTAAACAGTAATATAAAGCAAATAAAAACAACAAAAGAGAACACATGATTTTTAGAATACATGACAAATGGTCTAAAGTACGAGAAATTATAATTCTGGATAACAGAATGGAGCAGAAGTAGTATCTGAAGACATCACAGTGAAAAATTTTGCAAAATCAAGAGCAAGTATGTCAAAAGGTTCAGCAGACCCCAAGCAGTTAAACAACAACACCCATTTAGTCACACCTGGAAAATGATATATATATATTGGAAAAATCTTAAATGCTGTCAGACCAAAAGACATCATCCTTGAGGTAAGAACACTAAGACTTATAGCTAACTTCTAAGAAGAAAATATGAGAGCTAGAAGAAAATGGAATGACAGCTCTAAACAAAGAATTCTCTAAAGAGAAAAAATTATCTTTTTAAACTATAAGTGAAATAGACTGATACTCAATAACTAAAGCTGAGATGACCCATCACTATAAGTCAATACTATTAGAAATACTGAAGTAAGTTCTTCAGGCAAAAGAAAAATAATACCAGATGAGATCAGAAAAGTACAAGAAGGGATAAAAAAACATCAAAAAGAAGGAATGAAAAACCATCACTTATGTGAATAAAGATAAAAGACTATTGACTGCTTAATCCCACAACAGTTTCCTGTGAGATATGTAGCAAATAAAGAAGTAAAAATATATCATAGTTACAGCAATATAAGCAGGAAAAAAACATAAAAAGAATTATAACATTTTAAGATTTTTACACAGTTCAGGAGGAGGCAAAAGCATTAAATTAAGGCAGACTGTAATAAGGCACTATTTTGTAATTTCTGTCACAATCACTGAAAGAATTATTGTAAAAGGAATAGCAAATACCCGTTAAAGAAGGCAAAATGAAATAATAAAAAAATACTTGATAAATACAGAAAAAATTGGGAAAAGCAGAGAAATAAAAAGCAGGTGAAACAAAGAGACAACAAACAGAAAGATGGCAAAATTAAATGGAATAATACTACTAATTGCATTAAATGTAAATAAATTAAACCTTGCCATTAAAAGATAAAATTCTGAATAAAAACTAAGACCAAAATACATGCTATTTATAAGAAACACACCTTAAATACATAGTGTTAATATGAATTAATATGAATTGTGTTCTCCTCAAATTCTAAAGTTGAAGTCGTTCCCCCCAATGGGACTATATTTGGAGGCAGGGCTTTTAAGGTGGTAATTAAGGTTAAATGAGGTCATAGAAGAAGGGCCTTGATCCAATAGGGCTGTTCTCTTACCAGAAAAAAAGGAGAGCTCGCTTCGGCAGCACATATACTAAAATTGGAACGATACAGAGAAGATTAGCATGGCCCCTGCGCAAGGATGACACGCAAATTCGTGAAGCGTTCCATATTTAAAAAAAAAAAAAAGAAAAGAAAAAAAGGAGACACCAGAGACCTCTCTGTGAGCACAAAGAAAGGCCATGTGAGAACACAGTGAGAAGATAGCTGTCTGCAAGCCACTATGAGAAGTCTCACCAGAAACCAAACTTGCTTTCAGAAATATCTGAAACCTCCAGAGCTGTAAGAAAATGTCTGCTGCTTATGCCACTCTGTATTTTGTCATGGCAGCCCAAGCAGACTAACACAGAGATAGTGTAAAACTTAAAGGATAGAAAAAAATATAAAAGGCAAACACTATCCATAGAAAAACTGATATAACTATATAACATTGAACAAAGTACATTTTAAGACACTAAGAATTAATAGATTTTAAAATAAGCATTTCTCAATGATAAAAGGGTCAATTCAACAGCTTAAAATGATCTTAGATTTGTATCTAATAACATAGTTTGAAGGTATATAAAAAGGAACATCACTAAAAGAAAATAAATAAATCATAATTGGAGATTTTAACACAATTTTCTCAGTAGCTGACAATAAGTAGACAAAAAAATCAGTAAGAATATAGAATACTTGACTAACACTATTAACCAACCTCATGAAAATGATAGTTACACCAAAAGACACCAAACTGCAAAATAGTCTTTTCAAGTGAATATGCAACATTCCCCAAATTGCACCATATAAAGGGCCAAAAGGCAACTATTAATTTCAAAATACTAAAAATCTTCAGAGTATGTTCTCTCATAATAGATTCACAACAGAATTGAACACAGAAAGAGAACTATAAATTCCCAAAATGTTGGGCACTTAAACAACAAACATCTAAATAACCCATGATTCCAAGAAAGAAATCACAGTGGAAATTTAAAAATATCTTGACTAGAGGATAATAAAAATATCTCAGAATTTGCTAAATGCCTTTAAAGTATGCATAAAAAGAAATTTTTACCTCTAACTATACCTATTAGAAAAGAATACCTGAAAATTAATATCTAAGCTTCTATCTCAAAAGGCCAGAAAAAAAAAATCATAGCAAATTAAATCCAAAAAAGAAGTAGGGGGAAGGAACAAAGAACAAAAATCAATGACACAGACACCAAATGTACTATGGAGACAACAAAGCTGAAAGCTAGTTCTTTGAAAGATTAATAAGGTTAACAAATGCTTAGGAAAAATTTTTGGTAAAAAAAGTTACCAATATCAGACATTAAAAAATGTCACAATAGGATAGCCCCAGTGGCTCAGTGGTTTAGTGCCGCCCTCAGCCCAGGGTGTGATCCTGGAGACCCGGGATCGAGTCCCACTTGGGGCTTTCTGCATGGAGCCTGCTTCTCCCTCTGCCTGTGTCTCTGTCTCTCATGAATAAATAAATAAAATCTTAAAAAAAAAAAAAAGTCACAATAACACTACAGACACTAACACACAAGATGATATTATGAATGACTTTAGGTCAACCTTTTATAAGTTTAGATGAAATGGACAAATTCCTTGAAAAAAACCAATTTATTAAAACTGATCAAAGAAAAAATAGAAAATTTGAACAGTCTTGTATCATTTAAAGAAACTGAACTTATAATTTGAAGGCTTCCATGTTCAGATGGCCTCACTAGTGAATTCACCTAAATGTTAATTCACCTATAGTGCTTATTATTATGACTTTTTGTATAGTATTTTAAAGTCATTGATCTAGGTATTACTGTGTATGTGCATATGTGTTTACTATTTACTGGTATTGATATTTTATCATTTTGATAAAATTGTAGAAGCCTTACCTCTATTTAGCTTCCTCCCTTTGTAAAGTTATATTTATCCTGTTTAGTGTTTGCTGAGCTCTCTGGATTTGTGGCTTGGTGTCTGCCATTACTTTTGTAAAACTATCAGCCATTCAAACACTTCTTTTGCTCCATTTTTTCTTCCCCTTCTGATATTCTAATTACATGTATGTTATGGTCAAAATTATCCAACGGTTCTCAGAAATTCTTTTTATCTTTCTTTAACTATTTTTTTTCTTTGTATTTCAGTTTTAGAAGTTCATACTGACTTATCTTTCAAGTTCACTAATTCCTCCCTGTGTACAATCTTCTGAAGAATCTTCCAAAGGTATTCATTCTTCATTTCTATTACACCATTTTTTATTTCTAGTATTTCTGTTTAATTTTAATTTCCATCTTTCTGCTTACACGATACATTCCTCTTACACAAGCTTCATTTTTTTTCCATTAGATTATTTAACATATTATCATTAATCAAACAAATTGCCCATCAGCTAATTCCAAAATCTGTGTCATAGGTGAGTCTGGCTCTGATACTTGCTGTCAGACTGTGTGATTTCTTGCCGTACACCATGCCCTGTAATCTTTTATTGAGAGCTATATGTGAAGTATCCAATAATAGAAACTATGGTAAACAGAACTTTAGTGTGAGGTTTTATATCAATTTGGCTGTGTTCAATGTTTACTATAGTTGTAGGAACTAGGGCTTCAGTTTCCTGTTTTTATCTCCCCTGCCATCTTTGGGTTTCCCTAAAAACTCCTATTTAAAAAGACTCAATGTCTTGTAACTCTTCTACTGTTAAAAGCCACATTGCTGTGATGGTAAGGTGTAGGGAGCAGAAAAACATTTTCTAACCCATGATTATTTTTTGTTGTTGTAAGGACTGATAGTTTCTATGTTCTTTAACATTTATTTTATTTTTTTAAAGTGTTTATTTATTCATGAGAGACTCAGAGAGAGAGGCAGAGACATAGGCAGAGGGAGAAACAGGCTCCACGCAGGGAACCCGACATGGGACTCCATCCTGGATCTCCAGGATCACGCCCTGGGTCGAAGACGGCGTTAAACCGCTGAGCCACCCAGGCTACCCTGTTCTTTAACATTTAGAGCTGAAACTAGAAGTGTTCCCTCTATCCCAATGTAATTCTCTTAAATGTATCCTTTGGAGCAGTAGGATATTTAACATCAGATGATGTTAAAATTTTTGATTTGGTGGTCAAGTGTAATTTTAAAAACTCAAGAGTAAAGGATAGCATATTATTTTTACCCGTTTTTTTTATTTAAAAGATTTTATTTATTTATTCATGAGAGACACAGACAGAGAGGCAGAGACATAGGCAGAGGAAGAAGCAGGCTCCCTCTGAGAAGCCCGATGCAGGACTCGATCCCTGGACCCTGGGATCTTGCCCTGAGCCAAAGGCAGACACTCAACCGCTGAGCCACCCAGGTGTCCCACTATGATCTCTGATTTAACAAGTTTCTTAGAAATGACACCAAAAACACAAACAAAAAAACTAGATATATTGGGCTTCATCAAAATTGAAACTTTCTGTGTTTCAAAGGATACTCTTAAGCCAGTAAGAACACAATCCACTGAATGGAAGAATGTATTTGCAAATCATATATCTAATAAGGGCCTTGTATTCAGAGTACGTAATAAATCTCACAACTCAATAATAAAGAGATGACAAAAATCTTAAAATGGAGACAGATATTCTTAATATTAATCTGCTCTATCTGTGGAAGGTATAGAGACCACCTATAGAATTAGTTGAATCCATCACTTAAGCAAAGTCCCCAACCTACTCCCTTGTCCTCAACAGCCTTCAGGCTGCTGTTATGGCATATTTTCCCTTTGATGTCACCACTATTGGTCTTTTCAAAGCTAATTTCATCCAGATAAATATCTCAGACACGGGAGGGGATGGCAACATGAGACACATATGATTTACTTCAAAAGCACTGGCCCTGAGTCCATTATATCCCTCAATAGATTTTGCTTTAAAAAAAAAAAAAAGATTTTATTTATTCATGAGAGGCACAGAGAGAGAGGCAGAGACATAGGCAGTGGAAGAAGCAGGCTCCCTGTGGGGAGCCCAATGTGGGACTTGATCCCTGGACCCGGGGACCATGACCTGAGTGAAAGGCAGATGCTCAACCACTGAGCCACCCAGGCATCCCTAGATTTTGCTTCTAAAAAATCTTACTGTGCTTTCTATGGACTTTTTCCCCCCATCCAATTAAAAAAACAGTGGGCACAGGATCTGAATAGACATTTTTGTTTCAAAGAACATATAAATGTTCATCAAGACATTAAGAAAAGATAAATGGTGGTATATGCATGTATACAATAAAACATTATACAGCAATAAAAATAAAGGAACAAATGATATATGTTAACAACATGGATATATGTTATATTGAACATATGTTATATTGAGGATAATAAACCTGATCCAAATCAATATATATGTTACACATATATGAATTTCAAGAAGAGATAGAACAAATTGATGGCAATAAAAGTCAGAATAATAATTCTCAAAGTGGGAGTGGGAAGATTGATACTGATAAGTTGCTTAAGAAAAGAAACCTAATAGGGGTTTTGGAAATATTCTATTTTGATACAGGTGGTAGGTACACAAGTGTGTGTACAGGCGTTTGTGTGTCTTAATTTGTGTTCTTAAGATTTTTGTAGTATATGTAACTCACTATATGTATTTTATATCTCAATTCTTTTAAATAATGACGAAAAACTACTCTATGTACAATAATGTCCCAAATATCTTTCTTTTATTTCAATTTTTATTTATTTTCTTAAGTGATCTCTACACCCAAAATGAGGCTGAAACTCACTTCTACCACTAGGCCAGCCAGGTGCCCCTGTACCAAATATCTTCAAAATATGTAATATACATGTAAGTAGAGAAAATAAAGATGAGAATAAAATGTACTCTAATTTTACAGTGGAGAGGTTAAGATCTTGGGCTTTAGAGTCAGAATGACAAGATCAAATCTAAACTTTGTCACTTACTAGCTCTAGGACTTCCCAAACTCCTGTTTCTTCACCAGTAAAATGTAGGCAAAAATACATCTACATTATAGGACTGATGTGAAGACTAAGAGAGACAATATACGTAAAATGCTTGGTAGACAGTAAACAGCAAAAAATTGTTTTATATCTTACCCCTCCCTTAACACACATACATAAGAGAATTATAGATAGTTTTATTTACAGCTTTATACTTTTCTCACTTTTTTTTTGTTCTTTGTCTTTTATCAGATAATGAAGAACTCTGAACTGAAATCTAGAGAGTTCTGAATTTGTCCTATGGGCAGTGCAGTCATTAGAGAGTTTTGCCCAGATCAGTGACATAATAAACAGAAGTCTTGAGAAGTCTCTGTTGGCAGCAATATACCTGGTGGACTTGGGGAGGAGAAGTAGACTTGGCCAGGAGCAGCAGGACAGCTTAAGGTAGAGAGGCTACTGTCATTACTTTAAGCCCCATAATACCCTGGTGAAATCTAAACTTATCATTATTCCCATGCTTTTTAAAAAAATGTATTTTCTATTTATTTCATAAAACTACATATGGATATAGAAAGTCCTTTTTTCCAGATTCATTCATTTATTTTTTTATTCCACCATGTTGTTTTTTAACTGAGATATAACTGACAGACAAAATTATATTAGTTTCAACATAATATATATACTTACAACATAAATATTCAATATTTGTATATACTGTGAAATGATTACCACCGTAAGTTCAGTTAACTTAATGTTTTTGAAATCTTTTACAACACATAGTCACCAAGGCATTTACAGAGAGGGCACAATGCTCTACACCATTATATAAACCATAAATTTATGTAATTTATAAATCGCCAGGTCTTACACATTTCAGTACCACTCATACAAAATATTTTCCTTTAGAACTGCATTAACACCCAGTACACAGTGTAAACCCCTAACACCACAGATGCTCCCACTTCTCCAACCCTGCTGCTCCTTAATATTATTTTACAATAAATCTAAGAAAACCTAGTAATAAATCTTCAGCATTCAAATACTCCGTGTGCTCTGAGAGTAGTTTTAACTTTCTCCAGGGCTTGAGAAATCAAAATTACTCAAGAGGTCTGTGGGTGTATGTGTGTGTTTTAACCCATAACCTAATCTCAAATATGGTTAAGAACCTACCTTCCAGAATTGAACTAAAAATCAATATCAAGCAGTGAAAGAAACAAAACTGTGTCCATAATACTGCCAGATAACAAATGAAATCTATAAAGGGTCTTTTTTAGAAGTAAAATAAAAAGTCCCAATCAATCACAGAGTATAGAAACTGCAGTGCAATAAGACTATATATGAGATATACTGACAGGTAAAAATGACAGAAAAACACAGGGTAGACTTTGACATATCTCTAATTACTACTCCGTTTCAGGCTAATGGTAAAAATTAGTCTTCAGATAGTTGATAACATCAGCCTGTCTCTGCTGGGTTAGTACCAAGATCTGTGGCCAAGCAAATACTTCTAATAAAATTGATTTTCCTTTTTGGCAACCAATAGGCCAGTCAATAATAATGTTGTTTAAGAAAGATTGAATCATGAGGGAGATGAACCTTTCCTTCCATTTATTATGTTTGTATTGTCTATAGTTGAAAAGAGTTTTCAATAATGAAACCAAAGAAGAAATTACAAGGGGAAAGCTATTCTGAGAGCTAATCTCCAAAAGCTCTGCTACTTGGAAGCATGTAAGCAATCCAAACTGACAAAGCCAAAAGCATTCCCTTAACTGAAACTAGATCAGATGGATTAGGATGGTCAATAACAAAGGAAAATCAAGGTTAGGGGTAATATAGTCATGTGAATACAAATATGTCAAGGAAAACACTGGTTGTACATAACTTAAATGAACCATCCAAAAAACCTACATGGAACTTTTACTTTGCATTAAAGCTGGTGTTCTAGAAAGAGTATTCCAAAAAGCCACATAAGACAGTTTTTGGATTGTCTTATATCAAACAAACATAATACAAGAAAAACAGACAATAACCTCAGGCTATTCCTAACTTAGGAACATTTCCCTCCAAAATACCCCCTAACAGTACAAACCAAATAAAAGACACAAAAGTGCTAATACTTTGTTGATTTTTGTTTTTTAAACTTGCTTACCTTACTAAACATGATTTAAAAATTCACAATGAAAAATAAACTGTAACTGTTTTTTCCTGTAAAAATCACAGGAAAATTTCTCAGTAAGTAGTGAAGGAATCTATCCTACCAGATATTAAAAAATTTTGAGGCTATAATCCTTAAAACATCACAGCATGAGTACAAGAACAGAAAAACAGAGCAATGGAATAGGAAATAGCCCCAGAAATACACTGAAATACACAGAGGAAGGGAGAATATGGAACAAAAAAAGATGCTTCTATCAGTAGAGTTAAGATTATTCAATAAACATTACTGAACAAATGATTAATCATCTATACAAAAATAAAGTCAGCACCATCTGAACAAAAATAAAATGTCTATTACATACATGTGACACAAATTAATTCTAGTCGGATCAAGGAAACCATGAGATGATGAAAGTACAAAAAGGAAACATGGGGGAAAACTTTAATATTTGTATCACAAAGTGCTAATTTTTCTTAATATATAAAAAGCTCCTATAAATTAAAAAAAAAGATCAATCGGTGGGAAAATGAGCAAAATATATGTGCAGATGTTTCACAGAAAATGAAATACAAATGGTTCTTCGTTAAAGGAATGGATGCTCAACACATTGGTCCATTTATATGGTACCAGTTAAGTAAATTATGATACATCTCTACAAAGGAATATTATAAAACCATTAAAAACCTGATGAGATGAGCACTGGGTGTTACATGTTGGCAAATTAAATTTAAATTTAAAAAAATGTAAAAAAAACCCACAAACCATTAAAAAGAGTAAGGCAGCACTATCTATACTGATAGAGAATGATCTCCAAGATAAAGAAAACAAGTTATAGAATAATGTGTGTAGTTTATAACACATTGCTACTGTACATGCTTGTATAAATATATAATATTTCCTGAATGGATATATATAAAACTGATAATACATTCGTCTCCAGAAGAGGGAACTGGGTAGCTGAGAAACAATGTTGAGAGCAAGAGATTTTAGAAAGGAGTCTTCTGCATTTCTTAAGGGTTTTTTTTTTTTAAAGATTTTATTTATTTATTCATGAGAGACACACACAGAGAGGCAGAGACACAGGCAGAGGGAGAAGCAGGCTCCTCGTGAGGAGCCTGACACAGGACTTGATCCTGAAAGTCTGGGATCACACTCTGAGCTGAAGGCAGATGCTCAACCGCTGAGCCCCCAGGTGTCCCTGAGGGTTGTTTTTTTTTTTTTTAATATACTACCTACTTAAAAAAAAATCAATGAAATATATGTATTTCAAGGCAAGATTATGGTAACACGCTATGATTTGACTTATGACTCAAAGCTAGAAAACTGGTGCAAGAAGAATGTACACATGTCTAATGGAAAAAGAAGTATTTCTTCTGATAAAGCACAAGGATACACAAAAAGTTATAGTAAATGCTTATTTAGGTCCTTTTTGGTACTTATGTTCTATTTTTTCAAACACTTCATCAATTTCTTTATAAGCCAATATTATTTTATTCAATAATTACTGAGCATCTATTGTATGTCAGATATTATGCAAGGCATTGGTGATAAAACCAAACTCTAGTACCAATATATGGTAGTGTTGAGAATACAAACATATAATTAGCTAATTAAAATACAAAGTGCACTGTGATCACTCTTTGATGAGCTTAAGAACAGGGTGCTATAAACTACTGGGGCATGTCTAAGTGGCTGAGTGAAGGAAGGCTAATCCGGAGGAAGTGATGTGTAAACTGAGGCATAGGAAGGAGGATGAAGGAGAGAGAAAACAGCATTTGTAAAGGCCAAGAGTTGAGCAGCATGTCAAGTCCTTCAAAAGAGTGGAGCTTAGCATACCAGGAATGGGGCATAAGCAAGGAGCATGCTGACAAATAAGTGGAGATATAAGATCATGAAGGGCTTTCCAGGGTGCACGAAATTTAGACTATTGTAGAAAAATAAATGTAAACCAGAATCATTTGCAAATTAACATTTTAGAAAGACTCTCCAGAGGAAAAGTGGAAAATATATTGAAAGATCAAAGTAGAAGCAGAAATGTAGTTCAGAGCTGCTGAAATAATTTAAGAAGCCTGAACTAGTGCACTGGAAATGCTGAAATAGAGAAGTGGGTAGATTTGGAGATATACTTAGAAGGCAGAACCTACATGACTTGAAATGGTATGAAAAGGAGAGAAGAATCAAGGATGATTCCTGGAAAACTGGTTGGATGATGGTGCCAACTACAGTGAGGGGTAGTGGCAGCTGTTGAGAGATGGTAGGTTCAGTGTAATATATTGTGACTTTGAAGTACCTGAGGGATAGCCAAGAAAAGATACGTTTTTGGACCTAGTGACTGAGATCTGGGTTGGTGACAAAGATTTCGCCTATTCTCTAGGAAATGAGAGAGAATCTGAGAATAAAAAGGACCACAGGACTTTTCAGGCAAAATTAAAGATGGATGCCATGATTTTTGAGAATATCAGAGTAATTTTTTCTAGCTTTGCCTAGAGACTAGGTGCACATGTATAAAAAGGGAGGTAATTGGATTATTCACAACTAGGCTTTTTCCACATGGCTGTAACAGTTAAAAAACAAAATAGAGATGAAAAAGAGGATAACAGCATAAGAATGGATAAAATGAGCTGAAATGGGAAATAGAATCAATAAAGAAACTAGAGAAATCTTTTAGGTCAAATAAGAGATTTAGAGTAGAATGGGGAGTAGAATTAGAACTAAAAATTTCAGACTTAATGAGAAAGAACCAGGATGATCCCATGAGGCCTAAGGAGTTGGACTGGAATGGATATATATGGCAACCAGTATTATGTAAAGAAAAACATTTTATATCTAATACACTAAATTAAAAAGCAAACACCTAGAACAAGACAAGGAGACTCATTTTTATTACTTCTTTTTGACATAGTACTAGAAGGCCTAGCCAGAGCTCCCTTTCTCATCAAGTAATCCAGAAGAGCCAAAACAATCTTGAAAAAGAAAAACAAAGTTGTGGGGCAACTGGCTGACTCAGTCAGAGGAGCATGTGACTCTTAATCTTGGGGTTGTGAGTTTGAGCCCCACACTGAGGGCAGACATTACTTAAATAAATAAAATAAAACTATAAAAAGAAAAGCAAACTGGAGGTCTCACAGTTCCTGATTTCAAATTTTACTACAAAGCTACAATAATAAAAAAACAATGCCATAATGGCATAAAGACAAAAATATAGACAAATGGAATAGAAAGTCTAAACCTTCACACATATGCTCAAATTATTTTTGATCATTTTTGACCATTGAATGGTCAGAAGACATTTCAACAAATGATGCTGAGAAAACAGACTATCCACATGCAAAAAAATGAAGTTGGACCCCTACCTCAGGCCATATACAAGAACTAACTCAAAATGGGTCAAAGATGTAAATATATGACCTAAAATTATAAAACTCTGAAAGAAACCATAGGGAAAAAGCTTCAAAAAAAAAAAAAAGCTTCAATACATTGAATTTGGCAGTGATTTCTTGCATATGATACCAAAAGTACTAGGCAACAAAAGATAAAATAAGTAAGGTGGACTTCATCAAAACTCTTGTGGATCAAAGGACACTAACAAAAGAAAGACAATTCACAGGATGGGAGAAAATATTTGCAAATCAACTATCTGACAAGGGACTGACATCTAAAATATTTAAAGAATTCCTACAACTTACCAACAAAAATACAAACAACTCAATTTAAAAATGGGCAAAAGACACAAAGGAGATAGACAAATGGTCGATAATCACATGAAAACACGTTCAAAATCACCAGGAAATGCATATTAACACTACAAAGAGATACCACTTCACACTCATTAGGACCTAATTATCACAAATACAGAAAATAACAAGTGTTGGTAAAGATGTGAAGAAATTAGAACACTTGTTCCTGAATGATGGTAATGTATAATGGTGTAGCCACTGTGGAAAACAGTATGGTGATCCCTCAAAACATTCAACAAAGAATTACCATGTGACTGAGCAATTCTACTTCTGGGTAGATGCTCAAAAGTGAAAGCAAGGACTCAAAGAAACATTTGTTTTTTTTTTTAATTTTTAATTTTTATTATTTTTTTAAATTTATTTATGATAGCCACAGAGAGAGAGAGAGGGGCAGAAACTCAGGCAGAGGGAGAAGCAGGCTCCATGCACCGGGAGCCCGATGTGGGACTCGATCCCGGGTCTCCAGGATCACGCCCTGGGCCAAAGGCAGGTGCCAAACCGCTGCGCCACCCAGGGATCCCTCAAAGAAACATTTGTTACCTAAACTCATAGGAAGATTAACTACAACGGACAAAAGGGGAAAGCAATCCAAGTGTTCATAGATGGATATTTGGATAAACAGAATGTGGTATATACATATAACACATTATCTAGTTTTAAAAAGGAAGGAGATTCTGACACATACAGCATGGATGATCCTTGAAAATATTAAGTGAAATAAGTCAGTCACAAAAGGACAAATATAAAATTCCACTTACATGAAACACTTAGAATAGTCAAATTCATGAAGGCAGAAAGTAGAATTATGATTGCCAGAAGCTGGCGGGATGGAGGAATGAGGAATTAGGTAACAATTCAGAGTTTTAGTTGGGGAAGAAGAAAAAGTTCTAGATATGAATAGTGGTGATGACTAAACAATGTGAAATGTACTAGGTGCCACAGAACTACACACTTAAAAATGGTTAAAATGGTAAATTTTACGTTTTGTATATTTTGGTACAACAAAAACAAAAAACAAAAAATATAAAGGTAAATCTTAATATCCTTATATTTGGCAATGGTTTCTTAGGTATGACACCAAAAGCACAACCAACAAAACTAAAAATAGGGATGCCTAGATGGCTCAGTGGTTGAGCATCTGCCTTCTGCTCAGGGCATGATCCTGGGATCTGGGATGGAATCCTGTATCTTGTGTGGAGCCTGCTTCTCCCTCTGCCTGTGTCTCTGCCTCTCTCTCTCTCTCTGTTTCTCTCATGAATAAATAAATAAATCTTTTAAAAAACAGATAAACTGAACTTAAATCAAGATTAGAGTGCACTTTGCAGCAAAGTGCACTATCAAAAAGTGAAAAGAACCCACAGAAAGGGAGAAGATACCTGCAAATCATGTGTCTGACAATGGTCTACTAACCAGAATATAAAAAGAACTCTCACATCTTAACAAAAAGAAAAACTCATTTTAAAAAGTGGTGAAAGACTAGAATAGATATTTCTCCAAAGGAGATACAGACTTTGTTAAAAAGTACATGAAAAGGGGGGATCCCTGGGTGGCTCAGTGGTTTAGCGCCTGCCTTTGGCCCAGGGTGCGATCCCGGAGTCCCGGGATCGAGTCCCGCATCGGGCTCCCGGCATGGAGCCTGCTTCTCCCTCCTCCTGTGTCTCTGCCTCTCTCTCTCTCTCTCATAAATCAATCAATCAATCAATCAATCAGTCAATCTTAAAAAAAAAGTACATGAAAAGTTATCAACACCACTAGTTTTTAGGGAAATGCAAATCAAAATCAAGCAAGATGTACTATAACTTTGCCTCCACTACTATGGCTATTAGAAAAGAAAATAAGTATTGGCAAAGCACGGGAGAAATTAGAACGCTTATGCGTTGCTGGTGGGAATGTAAAATGATGTGATTCCTATGGAAATAGTTTGGACATTCCTCAAAAACATCAAATTACCATACAACCCTGAACTTCTACTCTTAGGTGCAGAACTAAAAGAAGCAAACACAAGCATTCAAACAAAAACACACATACATAAATTGTTCATAGCAATAACTCACAACTGCCAAAAAATGGAAATAACCCAACTGTCCATCAACTGATGAAATGATAACATGCGGTATATTTATATACCAGATTAAAAAAATGAAGTACTGTTAATGCTACATGGATAAACCTTGAAAAACATCATGCTAAGTGAAAGAAGCCATTGATTATTACTGGTTATGTGAAATATCCAGAATAGGCAAATCCATTGAAACAGAAAGCAGATTAGTTGTTGCTAAGGTCTGTGATGAGGAGGACATGAGGGGGACTCTTAGTAAGGACCAGGTTCCTTGGGATACCTGGGTGGCTCAGAGGTGAAGCGTCTGCCTTCAGGTCAGGGCGTGATTCCAGAGTCCCAGGATCAAGTCCCACATGGGATCCCTGTACCAAGTCTGCTCCTCCCTCTGTTTATGTCCCTGCCTCTCTCTCTCAGTGTCTCTCATGAATAAATAAAAATATATTTTTAAAAAAGGACCAGGTTCCTTTTGGGGTGATGAACATGTGAAACAAAGTGATAGTCACACAACACTGTTAAGTGTATGAATGCCAATGAACTGTATATTTTAAAGTGGTTAATATGGTGAGTTTTATGTTGTATGAATTTTATCTCAATTTTTTGTAAAAAGCTCCCTTTTCGTCACTCTTACCTGACAGTTAATATCAGCTTTATATCGTAGCAAGACTGTAACTAGTTCTTTATGTCCTCGATCACACGCCCAATGGAGTAGAGTTCTACCCTGAAAAAAAGAAAGGAATGTTATTCCTGTTATGAGGCCAAGTACAACATACTTATTTTTTGGTTGAGAATTGTGTATATATATATATTTTTTTTTCATTTGAGTAAACTGACACACAATGTTACATTAGTTTCAGGTGTACAACATAGTGATTCAACTTCTCTATACATTATGCTGTGCTCACCACAAGCGTAGCTGCCATCTGTCACCATGCAATGCTATTACATATCACTGACTATATATCTTATGCTGTGCCTTTTACTCCTTTGATTTATTCATTCCACAACTAAAAATCTATCTCCCATTCCCCTTCACCCATTTTTCCCATACCCTCAACCCCCTTCCCTCTGACAACCATCAGTTTTTTTCTATGTATTTATAGATCTTATTCTGCTTTTTGTTTATTCATGTTTCACTTTTTAGATTCCACATATGAGTGAAATCCTACGGTATTTGTCTTTATCAGTCTGATTTATTTCACTTAGCATAATACCTTCTAGATCCATTTTGTCTTGCCAAATGGCAAGATCTTATCTTTTTTTAAAGGAGTGTAATATTTGCATGCTCATGCATGTTTGTGTGTACACATATAGATATATCACACCTCCATTACCCATTATCTATCAATGGACACTTAGGCTACTTCCATATCTTGGCTACTGTATGTAATTCTGCAATAGACATGGGGGTGCATTTACCTTTTCAAATTAGTGTTTTTGTTTTCTTTGGCTAAGTACCCAGCAGTGAAATTATTGGATCATACAGTATTTTTTTGATCATATAGTATCTCTTTTTTTTTTTTTTTTTTTTTTTTTGAGGAACCTCCATACTGTTTTCCACAGTCACTGCACCAATTCACATTCCCACCAAAAATGCTGGAGGGTTCCTTTTTCTCCACATCCTCAACAACACTTATTATTTATTGTGTTTTTTATTTTAACCATTCTGACAAGTGTAAGATAATATCTCACTGTGGTTTTAGATCTACATTTTGTGATGGTTACTGATGTTGAGCATCTTTTCAATTGTCTATTAGCCATCTACATGTCTGGGAAAATGTCTATTCAGGTCCTCTGCCCACTTTTTAATTTGGTTATTTTTTTGGTGTTGAGGCATATGAACTCTTTATATATTTTGGATATTAACCCCTCATTGGATATATCACTTGGAAATATCTTTTCCCATTCAGTAGGTTGCCTTTTTGTTTTGCTGATGGTTTCCTTCGCTGTGCAAAAGCTTCTTATTTTGATACATTCTCAAAAGTTTATTTTTGCTTTTGTTTCCCTCACCTTAGGATACTTATCTAGAAAAATGTTGCTATGGCCTAAGTCAGAGAAATTACTACCTGTGTTCTCTTCTAGAATTTTTATGGCTTCAGGTCTCACAGGCTTTAACCCATTTTGAGTTTATTTTTGCATATGGTGTGAGGTAGTGGTCCACTTTTTTTTTCTTTCACTTTTATTCTTTTACATGTAGCTCTCTACTTTTCTTAGCACCATTTATTAAAGAAACTATCTTTTCCCTATTGTATATCTTTGCCTTTGTCACAGATTATTTGACCATATGAGCATGGGTTTATATTTGGGCTCTCTATTCCATTCATCTATGTGTCTATTTTGTGCAAATACCATACCATTTTTATGACTACAGTTTTGTAGTGTTATCTTGAACCCTGGAATTAGGATGTCTGCAGCTTTTTCTTTCTCAAGATTGCTTTAGCTATTCAGGCTCTTTTGTGGTTCCACCCAAATTTTAGGATTATTTTTTTCTCATTCTGTGAAAAATATTGTTGGTATTCTGATAGGGATTGCACTGAATCTGTAGCTTGCTCTGGGTGGTATGAACACTTTAACAATATTGGTTCTTTCAATCCGCGAGCAGGGAATATCCATTTGTTTGTGTTGTCTTTAATTTCTTTCATCAATGTTTTATAGTTTTTAGAGTACAGGTCTTTATCCTCACAGTTAAGTTTATTCCTAGGTATTTTATTACTTTTGGTGCAATTGTAAATGAAATTTTTTCTTAATTTCTTTTTTTTGTTATTAGTGTATAGAAATGCTGATTTCTGAGTATTAATTTTGTATCTTACAACTTCACTGAATTCGTTTATCAGTTCTTGTAGCTTTCTGGTGGAGCCTTTAGGGTTTTCTATGTATAGTATCATGTCATCTGCAAATAGGGACACTTTAACCTCTTCCTTACCAGTATGGATGGATGCCTTTTATTTCTTTTTATTTCTTTTTTTTTTAAGATTTTATTTATTTATTCATGAGAAACACAGAGACAGAGAGAGGCAGAGACACAGGCAGAGGGAGAAGCAGGCTCCATGCAGGGAGCCGATGTGGGACTCGATCCCGGAATTCCAAGATCACGCCCTGGGCTGAAGGCAGAGCTAAACCACTGAGCCACCCAGGGATCCCCTATTTCTTTTTCTTGTATAATTGCTATGGCTAGGATTTCCAGTACTATATTGAATAAAGTGGTAACAGTGGACATCCTTGTCCAGCTCTCAGTTTTTCACCATTGAGTATGGTGTTAATTGTAGGTCTTTCATATGTGGCCTTTATTATGTTGAGGTATTTTCTCTCTAAACCCACTTTGTTGAGTTCCTATCATGAACAGATGTCAAATTTTGTCAAATGCTTTTTCTGCATCTATTAAGATGATCATATGATTTTCATCCTTCATTTTATTGATGTACTGTATCACATTGGTTTGTGAATACTGAACCATCCTTGCATTCTCAGAATAAATCTCAGAGTATATCTCACTTGATTGTGGTAAATGATCCTTTCAATGTATTGTGAATGTGGTTTAGTAATATTTTGTTGAGGATTTTTGCATCTATGTTTATCAGGGATATTGACTTGTAGTTTTCTTTTTTACTGGTGTCTTTGCCCAATTTTGGTATCAGAGTAATAATGGTCTCATAGAATGTATTTGAAAGCTTTCCTTCCTCTTCTATTTTTTAGAACAGTTTAAGGATAATAGGTATTGACTCTTCTTTAAATGTTTGATAGAATTCACCTGTGGATCCATCTGGTTCTAAACATTTATATTTTGGTAGTTTTTTGATTACTAATTCAATTTTGTTAATAGATTTTCAGATTTTCTATTTCTTCTTGATTTAGTTTTGGAAGGTTGTATGTTTCTAGGAATTTATCCATTTTTTCTAGGTTGTCCAAATTGTTGGCATATAATTTTTCACAGTAGTATCTTAAAATACTTTGTATTTCTATGGTGTCAGCTGTTACTTCTCCTTTGTTTCTGACTTTATTTGGGCCATTCCCCACCCGATGAATATGATTAAAAGTTATCAATTTTATCTTTTCAAAGAACCTGCTCCTGATTTCATTGATTTTTTTAAAACTTTTTAGTCTTTATGTCATTTCTTTAGCCTCTGTTCTTCATTATTTCCTTTCTTCTACTCACCTTGGCTTTGTTCTTCTTTTTCTAGTTCTTTTAAGTGTAAGGTTAGATTGTTTATTTGAACTTTTTCTTGTTTCTTGAGGCAGGCCTGTATTGCTGTACACTTTCTTCTAAGAACTGCTTTCACTGCATTCCAAAGATTTTGGATCTTTGTGTTTTCATTTTTATTTGTCTCCATGTTTTTTATTTCTTCTTTGATTTCTTCACTGACCCACTGGTTGTTTAGCCTCCATAAGTTTGGGGGTGTTTTTCCAGTTTTTTTTTCTTGTAATCTATCTCTATGTTTCAGACTGTTGTGATCAGAAAAAAACGCATGGTGAGATTTCATATTATTAAATTAATTGAGACTTGTTTTGTGGCCTAACATGTGACCTATTCTGGATTATGTTCCATGAGCACTTCAAAAGAATGTGTATTCTGTTTCCTTTGAATGGAATGTTCAGTATATATTGTGTAACATCCATCTAATATAATGTATCATTCAATGACATTGTTTCTTTATTGATTTTGTCTAAATTTATTCATTGATGTAAATGGGGTGTTAAATCCCCTATTACTTTATTACCATCACTTTCTCTCTTTATGTCCATTAATATTTAATTTATGTATTTAGGTGCTCCAATGTTGGGTGCAGAGATATTTACAATTCTTCTATCTTCTTGTTGGATTGATCCCTTTATCATTATGTAATGCTCTTCTTTGTATTAACAATCTTTGTTTTAAAGTCTATTTTGTCTGATTTAAGTATTGCTACCCCAGCCTCTTCCTTGTTTCCATTTGCATGGCAAATGTTTTTCCATTTCTTCACTTTTCAGTCTGTATGTGTCTTTAGATCCAAGGTGACTCTCTTGAAGGCAACATATAGATGGGTCTTTTTTTTTTTTTTTATCCATTCTGCCACCCCGTGTCTTTTGATTGCAGCATTTTGGTCATTCAAGTAATTATTAATAGGTATATACTAAAAGATATAATGTTTTAAGAAAGAAAAGTAATATGTAAAACTGTAGGTTAATTATTTTAAGAATAGCTGATATAAAATGCTCTATGGGAAAGGCAGTAGACTTTTCTAAATCAGTTGGAAATCCTGCATTCTATTTCTGGAATCCATTATGTGCTAGCCCAATAACTTACTTCAGCCTGATCCATTTCCTCACCCACAGAGTGAAAAAAAAGGATAATACTAACAACAATAACATCAACAGTATTTGTTGAATGAATGAACTATAAGATAATGCCCTGTTAATTTTAAAGAGCTTTATAAACGTAAAAAATAGTTTTTTTAATTTATTATGTTCACGTCTGGTGAAAGAAATCTTAAAATCAAATGTGAGTACTTAAACTTAGGTCGAAATCACACTCAGTACATATGAATTAATTCATATTCCTTAAAATGTAAGAAAATTTAGTCAGTTTGAAACTAGGCATCGCCCATTAATATTCCAAGTTTACATTCTGAAACATTAAAAAAAACACTAATATAGTCTGCTGTGTCTATCTTCAAATGCTGCACTTGCAAAACAAAATAGATGATTAACTGTTAGAAGACAAAGTACTAAATATGGAACATTTAACCACTGTCTACCACACAGTTACTATCAACATGTTAATTCTATTCTCCACTATCAGAAAATCTTGATTTAGTTAATTAAAGAAGTCTACTTTGCCCAAAGAATTTTTAAAAACCCAGAAGCTAATGGCTTTTCTGAAGAAATGAGTGGTACATAGTTTAACCTTACTTTTTGAGGGTAGAAGTGATGTCATTTCTAAACAATGGAATGCTTTTCTGCATTAAGTTGAAGTCCCTACTTTATGTCTGTCATTTTAGAAAAGATTTAAGAAGATATAAGCTGGGACAAAGATGGTTTTAAAATAAGCACTTTTTGAGAAAGCTTTTCTAAACCCAATTTATAGTTTTTATCTTTCAGACTCTCTTCACGCACCTAGTAGTTTGACTAATTAAACCAGATTTATTCTTGAAGCAAACAATTAAAAAAAAAAAAAAGATAACTTCTTCCCTACAAATTACTCTTTTTTTATTTGCTCATTTTTATTTACTTTGAATTTACACACACATAAAAATCAAAAATTTTAAAAATGTGGGCAAATTCTTCACAATTTGTTACAGTAGCAAAACTAGTTTGTTCAGAGCCCACTAAGAATTTCCTTTAAAGGAGACAGTTCTAAAAGCCAAGTAAACAATGCATTTGTTGAGTAAAGAGTTTCCCATGTTAAAATTTCTGTAGCTCCAATGTGTATTGACCTGCTGTTACTAAGGCACAAATTCCAAAACCTTTCATATGGACAGATATTGTAATAAGACTCTTGGGGAAAAATACCAATGTATAAAATATTCTATGGTTCGATTTAACTGTTTCACAGCTTTTTACATTAAAAGAATCAGAATTTCAAAGTCTTTTTTTGTTCTAATTTTAAGTGTATATTTTATGGCTATTAAGTTAAGCTATTAACAAGAATTACCATATAGTTAAAATGATATGTGATACTTACACAGGGCACCTACCAAAGTACCTAATAGTTAAGTAAAAAAACCATAATATTAATATATCTAGTAGTTTTACTTCAAAATGTACAGATAATTTCTACTTTTCAACCAAGTTCCTGATTTCTCCTTAGGCTTTAACCCAATAGGGTTATATCGACTAATGCTAAAATATAAATCCTTAGCTGTTGCAATGGGAAAGCAGACAAGCAACACATTTTACTGTTAATGGGAGTTATATTTTAAATTTCCCATATGTGGTGCCAAAAATTTACTTTAGGGGAAACACCTATGACTGGACCTCAATAGTGATTTCCATTTTAAACATATTTTCCAGAATGGTAGCATGAGTCTAGCAATGTTTTAAGGAGGATGATGTGCTCTCAGACATTTACACTATGCTTTTTAATACGTTTTTTGACCTGTGATGTAATTAATTTTTGTAACACATTATTTTAATGGTACACTAATTAACCTTGAATTAGAATGAATTCTGACAATGACTTTCTGTAGAAGTGCTGAAGATATCTACATTAAGACCACCTAATGATTGTTTTTATGCAGTATTAAGAAGCTCAAAACAAGAGCAAGATTAAACATACTTGTAAACAAGCAAAAATAAAATGAATTAGGCTTTGGAATCTTTGGTTTTAAAATGCTTTGTACTTAAATGAACAAAGACCAGCACAGCCAGGTGTTCAAATGTGATTTTTCTTTACTTCAAATTATAAAGTTCCTCTAAACATGCTCTAATTTAAGAATATCAATTCAAGTAATAACCAGTAATTTGCAAAGATTCTATCCTCATAAACATTCAGGACAATATCAGGAAGTAAACACCTTCTTTCTTCTCTGTTAACCATACACATACCTTGACCAATATAATGCAATTATTAAATTATTTTAGATACAGGATTTCATAATCTCTCCTCTAAAAGAAAAACCATGAATTAGGTACACATTAAAGCTATAGTTTCTTAAAGACTATCCAAATTCATAAAGTAGTTCACTCTTTTTTTATGTAATTGCTTTATTTTCTATGAATGATAAATCTCCTACAAATTACCAAGTTAAATGTATTTTTACTGCTATCACAAAAGCTGACAATTCCTTGTTTGTTTCTAGTTTAACAACTCTCCTGATAAAATATTCTACAAGTATTTAGGAGATTAGGGGGGAAAGCCATTATTAAAAGGAATCTTTGGCCACAAGGAGACTAAGAAGCACTATTTGGAGAGCTCTAAATAAATTCTGGAATTCAAATACAGTAAAACACAGGGGGGTATAAAAGAGTTCTCATCTGTTAACCAAGAGTGCAAATACTGTCCTACCTCAGACAGATGAATGACTCTTAAGTGCTTTGAAAGTGCAGGGTGGCAGCTAACCTATTAAGTGGTATTACTTTCATACCTTCTGAAAAGTAAAGAACAGGTCTTAATATTTTAAATGCTTCTTTGATATCCTTAGTTACTTGTCTTTATACCTGTAGAATTTTTTTAAACTAGATTTTCTCCTGATACCATACATTAAATGAAAAGAGAATGCATTATAAAATAAGTCTTGATGTTCTTATGGTATTCTGAGAATAGATACAAAATGTACACCACAGGTACAGTGGACAAAAACATGGCAAATTTGGTATATTTAAATTTGTGAGAATTGTCATCTTGCCATTCTGTGCAAAGGACATACTTCAAACAGATTGACTTGAATTTCTCTCTGCAAAAAAACTGGGTTTAAAGTGACAACTGTGGTGGAGACTGACTTCAGCTACTGATAACCTTTCATGTCTCTGTCTCCTCTATCCCATCTGTATCTTCTACCCTCTGCTGCTGCTTCTGTAGCAGCTGGCTACAGGGACAATTCCTTCACTTGCAAGCACCAGACACTACACAATGCCTCGTTACTTATACCTCCCTCTCAATAGTGAATCAACGATGTTGTCTCAAAAATTTAAAGACAAGATTAGGACCAGGAGGCAGTTCAAGGTGTCAAGATGCACTCTGCATGGAAGCCAGTGGCTCCCTGTAGGATAACTTATTTACCACCATTAAAAACAATACCACTTACCAATATGTGTGAGACATATTTAAATCAGCAACTTTTTTTATCTCTTTTACTGGCTAAGATCTAAGGTAAACAGAAGTGGTGTTGCTGAGTTATCAGGGAATTGAGAAGCATTTTAAATTTACTACTTTAAAAATAAATAAATAAATTTACTACTTAAAAAAAAAAATCTCTTCACAAGGAGTTACTAAGCCATAATGCTAGTGACTTAACAAATGAAGAAAGAAGCAAGGGAGATATTACTTTATCCTGTATAAAATAAGTAATAATAAGTTGCCATGAAAATAGCCCAGGTGTCCATCACAAAACAATGGCTCATAATACATTCATATGATGGAATATTACTCAGCAATATAAAAAAAGAAAGAATTGATTAACACAACAAAATGAACGAATCTCAAAAACATTATGCTAAATGGAAGAAAACTTACACAGAAAGTACATATTATGATTCCATTTACATAAAGTTGTAGAACACACAAAACCAATCTACAGAAGAAAAATTATCAGAACAATGGTTATCTTTGTGGAATTAGAAGAATGAATCACCTGGGAAGGGGCATGATGGAGCTGTCTGGGGTGATAGTAATGTTCTATATCTTTCACTTACATAGGTATATTAATTGAATGTGCAGTTAAGATTTGTGCATTTCACTGTATGTAAATGCGATCTTAAAAAAACCCCTCCCCCCCAAAAAAAGCCCAAACTGGGGATCCCTGGGTGGCTTAGCAGGTTTAGCGCCTGCCTTCAGTACAGGGCATGATCCTGGAGCCTCGGGACTCGAATTCCACATTGGGCTCTCTGCATGGAGCCTGCTTCTCCCTCTGCTTCTCCCTTTGCCTGTGTCTCTGCCTCTCTCTCTCTCTCTGTGTCTCTCATGAATAAATAAATAAAATCTTAAAAAAAAAAGCCCAAACTAATACTGAATTCTAGTTAATAATATGATGCTGAAGCATTTAGAAGGAAATGTGTGGTCTTCAAAATACTCTGAAATGCATCAAAAATAAGATAGATCGGTGGATGGACAGAAGGATGAATAGATATTGATAAAGCACAGTAAAATATTAGTGGTAGAAGTCAGGTAGTAGGGATGTTCACTATAAAATTCTTTCAACTTTGCTGTATGCTTAAAATTTTTCATAGTAAAGTGCTGGGAAAAAATCAAACAAAAATATGTACACTCACATTCATAGCAACATTATTCATAATAGCCAAAGTATGAAAGCAACTCAAGTATCCAAAGACACATATCTGGATAAACAACATGTGGTATACACATACAATGCAGTATTATGTAGTTTCAAAAAGGAAGAAAATTCTGACATATGCAATAACACAGATGAACCTAAAGATGTTATGCTAAGTGGGAAAATCCCAGAAAGGATAAAAACGTGTGATTCCATTAACATGAGTGATGTAAAGTAAATGTAAAGTAGTTACATTTATGGAGATAGAAAGTAGAAAGGTAATTGTTGGGAGGTGGGGATGGGGGAAGGAATGGAGAGTTAAGTGCTTAATGAGTACAGACTTTTGGTTGTGGAAGATGAAAAAATTCTGTAGATGGATGGTGGTGATAGTTACACAACAATGTGAATATATTTAGTGCCACATAACTATACATTTCAAAATGGTTAAAATGGTAAATTTTATGTTATGTATATTTCACCACAATAAAAAGTTAATAAAAAGTAAGTTGCCACAGCTCATTTAACCTACTTTTACTATTATCTGATTTTGTATTAAATCCAAGCTTCTGATTAAAGTTAGGGTGCTTTTGAAATGGTGCTGCCTGAATTAATGCAAATGAGAATAATATGACAGTTTAGAATGCATTTCTCCATTATTAACGTGAATAAGTTCCTTCAAATTACTATTTTAATCAAATACACAATCAAAATAACATATACTCATATGTAGAAAATTATTTAAGGACATATATTTCTTTTTCTAAAATCTTAAATAAAAGCATAAATTTAGTATCAATACACTGATTCTGCTTCTTAAACCTTTTGTTAGGTTAACACTATCACTTTCACCAGATTTTGGAGCAGTTTCTCAAGGCAAAGCATGCAAATTATACTCGGACATGAGCCACAAATTTAAAACAAAGCAAGAAGGTAAAGGGATGAAGAGAAAGGTAATTTCCTTCAAAGCATTTGAAAGAATCAACAAACATATGGAGAATGGTATAGTAAGTATAACTACAAAACTTGTTTTTTTTTTTTTTATAAAACTTTTCTCTATTATGAGAAATACAATATCCTAATTATGGTATCAGCTGGAGAAACACAACATAATTTTCTTCAATTAGAAATACATGCCTTACTATATTTATAGTAATTACAACTTGAATAAATAAAAGATATATACCAGGAGCTATACTTATTGATAGTAAAATAACTTTATTATGAAATATGAATTTAAGAGCATTTTATATATATATTCATGTGCTATGATAGTTACAGATCCAAATATATACATTTCCAGCAATAAATGATTGTGTTTATTTCAATATGTGGAAATGCAAGCATATCATTTATTACTATAAATTATATTTCTATGACTATGACTTATTTTATGACTATAATTAAATTTCTTTATATGCTTACAGCAAATTTTAAGCGCAATAAATGTAATTTTTAGTCATCTAAGGGCAAGGCTGAAATTGGGCTGGACTTGCTAGATGAACATTTTAAATAAAGTCATATACCATCCCAAAGTATCCTAGGCAATCAGCAATGAAATCTCTCAAGCTCAAATCAGATAGACAGACACAAAGAACTGGATGTCATTTCAGAACTTTAATTGTCACCCAACTTATTATAGTGGGAAATACCTTTTTTTTTTTATAAAGGGGTTAAAACTATTTAGCTAGCAATTTAATTATGACATTTCATACTCTTAGTCCATCAGCAAGGCTTACCAAGTTGTTGTTTTATTTGCTAGAGCTTTAAAAGTCATGAAGCAATACTATTTATTTTATTTAGGATGTTAAGTTTGATTCTAATTTTAAGCTCTCATTTCCCTCATGTACTTAAATTAATTCATACAAATCCCTGATTAATAATAAAAGGCTTGCCATCAGTATTCAAGGCCCAGCCTGAGATGTCATGGCTGAGAGGGCAGAAATCTGCTTGGAGTAATGAGAGAACCCAACTGAATTCTTGGCGTCTCAGTCTATGAATGTGTAAGCACTTCATCTGTTCACGGAAACACAATGTTCTGGCAGGCTGGGGGTAAAGGTAGCTGCATGGGTAACAAACTGGAAGACATGGGAAGCCATACTACGTCAAAGTAACTGAATGACAGAAGCACATTTTACAAGTTTCCTTTATCT
Source organism: Vulpes vulpes (assembly GCF_048418805.1). Classification (NCBI taxonomy): domain Eukaryota; kingdom Metazoa; phylum Chordata; class Mammalia; order Carnivora; family Canidae; genus Vulpes; species Vulpes vulpes. The sequence continues at coordinate 146,416,644 of NC_132792.1, read as the reverse complement.
TTGCAAAAAAAATTGTTTTAGTGTAAGCTATTGTGTTCTAGACATTTTATTCCAATCACTGCTGTCCAATGATCTTTGCAAAGGTCATGTGTAGATTTGCCTTCTAGTACTATTTTATAAAAGAAATTGTTGCAAATCAGAGCATACTCCTAGTAGGGCCAACTTGAAACTGTATATCCTTCTTAAATCCGGTGGAAAAAAGAATACTCTCTCAGACCTGCACTTCCACTTAGCAGTTACATGTATTTGAGTAAGTGATATGTAGATCTCTGAATTAGTTCCTGTCTGTAAAATGAGGCATCTACCTCACAAGGTTGTTCGCAAGATAATAAGTTAAAGTACTCTATAAACTAAAATATATACCATATAAAGTATTACCATCTGAAAGACAGGAAATTCTAATAGGGAACATCTAGTACATGCACAATACATTCCAGGGAAAAAGTGACCTTGAAAAGTTAAGTGGACTTTCAGTTTGCAATTCCATATATAAGGAGCTTGGAAGTAGCCACTTCATCCTAACAACAAGCAAAATGCTGAACAGACTGAAAAATCAACTATTCTTGTTGGATCCATAAGAGAGGGGAGGGCACAGGAGCACCTGGGTGGCTCAGTTAAGTGCCTGCCTTTGACTCAGGTCGTGATCCTGGGGTCCTGGGTTTCAGACCCACATCAGGCTCCCCACTAGAGTGGGTGGGGAGCCTCCTTCTCCCTCTGCCCCTCTCCCCGCTCCTGCTCGCTCTCTCTCAAGCATGCATTCTCTCTCTCTCAAAAATAAATAAATAAACAAACAAACAAATAAATAAATAATAAATAAAATATAAAATAAAATCTCTGAAAAAAAAAAAAGAGAGGGGAGGACACAGGGCAAACCACTGCCCCCAAGACTAGAGAGACAGACAAGTGAACTCAACTTTCTAAAGCAGAGCTTCAGGGCAGCCCGGGTGGCTCAGTGGTTTAGCACTGCCTTCAGTCCAGGGCGTGATCCTGGAGCCCCGGGATCAAGTCCCGCATCGGGCTCCCTGCATGGAGCCTGCTTCTCCCTCTGCCTGTGTCTCTGCTTCTCTCTCTCTCTCTCTTTCTCTCTCTCTCTGTGTGTGTGTATGTCTCTCTCATAATAAATAAATAAAATCTTTATAAAAAAAATAAAAATAAAGCAGAGCTTCACAAGTGAAAACCACTCCAGGAACTGCCAGGCACAAAAACCTGACTACAACTGACAAATTGATGAAGGTTCAGTGTGGACAACTCTGAAGAGTTAAAAACTCCAGGGGAATCGACTCATGCTAGGGAGGCTACACAACATTATGAGATTTATCTCCAGGAGTTTGACCAGGTTCCCAAAGTAACTAGCAGAGAAAAATCTCCTCTTGCTTCTGGAGCAGGAAATAAACCCTTCTGAAATATATCAGAGCACTCTGCTCTTGACAAGGCCTGCCTTTGGGGAAAACTAGTTAAACCAGTGCCTAACCTGCTGGAATATTATCAGAGCCAACTGACCTGGGGTAAGGGAATTACCCAACTCCAGTCCACTCTAGTCATCCTGTTCCACTTTAAGTAGGGAGGAAAAAAGACAGAAAGACTTGTGAGATTCAGACAAGAAGCATAGACTCGCTAAAAAGACAATCCCAAGGCTACAGAGCTCTTCCAGTCTTCCACACCTCACCACCACATCACTAAAAGACGATTTATAGCAGTTTCTTTTATCCAATATATGATGTTTAGCTGTTAGTAAAAATTATAAGGCATACCAAAGGACAAAAAACACAATTTGAAGAGACAAAGCAATTATCAGAACCAAATATGGCAAGGATATTAGAATTATCAGGCCAAAAATTTATAACAGCTATGATTAATATGCTAAAGGCTCTAATAAATAAAATCAGCACTATGCTAGAACAGATGAACAATGTAAACAAAGACACAGAAACCCTAAGGAAGGGATCCCTGGATGGCTCAGCGGTTTAGCGCCTGCCTTTGGCCCAGGGCGCGATCCTGGAGACCCGGGATCGAAACCCATGTCGGGCTCCCGGTGCATGGAGCCTGCTTCTCCCTCTGCCTATGTCTCTGCCTCTCTCTCTCTCTGTGTGACTATCATAAATAAATAAAAATTAAAACAAAAATTTAAAAAGAAAAAAGAAGCCCTAAGGAAAAACAAAAGAGAAATTCTAGAGGTAAAAAAAAAAAAAAAAAAACAAAAATAAAGAATGTTTTGATGGGCTTATTAAGTGGCCTGGATATGACTAGAGAAGAATCTTTGAGCTAGATAGAATCCGTGGAAACTGAAAATCAAAAAGAACAAGGCTTGAAAAAAAAATGGAATAGAGTATCCAAGAACTGTGGGAAAACTACAAAATGTGTGATATATGCATCATGGGGACACCAGAAGCAGAAAAACAGAAGAAGGTACAAAAGAAGTACATGAAACAATGACTGGATTTCTCCAAATTAATGCTAGTCACCAAGCCACTGATCCAGGAAGCTCAGAGAACAATAAGCAAGATAAATATCCCCCAAAACCCAAAAAACTACATCTAGGCATATCATTTTGAAATTATTTAAAAATCAAAAACAAAGAAAAATCTTGAAAGAACAGAGAGAAAGAAACACCTTACTTATAGAGAAACAAAGATACAAATTACATCTGACTTCTCAGAAACCATGCAAGAGGGGCACATGGGTGGTTGCTCCAGTCAGTTAAGTACCCAACTCTTGATTTCAGCTCAGGTCATGATCTGTGGGTGGTGGGATCAAGCCCCATGTCAGGCTTCATGCCCTCAGCATAGAGTGTTTGACATTCTCTCTTTCCCTCTATCCCTCCTCTGCACTTGCACTCTAAATAAATAAAATCTCTTTTTTTAAGATTTTATTTATTTATTCATGAGATGCAGAAACACAGGCAGAAGAAGCAGGCTCCTTGTGGGGAGCCCAATGTGGGACTCGATCCTGGGACTCCAGGATCACACCCTGAATCACAGGCAGAAGCTCAACCACTGAGCCATCCAGGTGTCCCCAAATAAATAAGATCTTAAAAAAAAAGAAAAGAAAAAAGAAACCATGCAAGCAAGAGAGTGGAGTGAAATAGTTAGTGTTGAAAAAAACTCCACCAACCTAGAATTATGTATCCTGAGAAATTCTCCTTCAAAAATGAAGGACAAATACAGACTTTCTCAGACAAACAAAAACTGAGGGGATTTGCTGCCAGAGGACCTTGCAAATAATGTTAAAAGACGTTGTTTAGAGAGAAGGAAAATAATACAGGCTCTACATGAAGAAAAGAAGAAAAGAGAAGAAGGAATAAATAAGGGCAAAAATAACCTTTTGTTTTTCTTATTTTTCATTATCCAACAGATAACAATTTGTTCAAAATAACAGGAACACTGTGCTCAATTATGTACGCCTATATATCTATCATATATATACATATAGAGGTGTGTGTGTCTATATATGTTTATGTATGTGTATATATAAGTGAAATGAGTGACAGCAATGATACAAAGGATTAGAGGGAAAAATTAAGATTATTTTATTACTATAAGATATACTATTCATGAAATGGTATCATGTTATTTGATAATAGACTTGGATTAGTTGTAAATGTATATTGCAAACACTAGGGCAACCACTAAAAAAAGTTAAAAAAAAAATAAAAGAGGCCTGATATGCTAAGAAAGGAGAGAAAACGGAATCATTAAATCCTCAGTTAAAACCAAAAAAAGTTGAAAAAGAGAAGACAAAAATAGGAAGAATAAGTGTAACCAAGAGAAAACAGTAACAAAAATGACAGATACTCATCCAACTATATTAATAATTACTTTGAATATCAATGGTCTAAATACACCAGTTAAAAGACAGATTTTTCTCAGTGGATCAAAAACATGACCCCACTATATACTGTGTCTACAAGAAACTCCTTTTAAATATAATGACACATATAGAGTAAAAGTAAATGTTTGGGGAAAAATATACCATGCTAATAAAAAGATAATAAAAAAGACCAATGGTTGGAGTAGAGCGGAGAGTATAAATTAGCAGAGCATACAGGATTTTAAGGGCAGTGACAATACTCTGTATAATATAAAATGATGGATAGATGTCATTATACATTTGTCCAAACCCACACCAAGAGTCAACCCTAAGGTAAACTACAGATTTGGGTGATAATGATATATCAATGTAGGTTCATCCTTGGTAACAAATAGACCATTCTGGGGATCCCTAGGTGGCTCAATGGTTTAGCACCTGCCTTTGGCCCAGGGCATAATTCTGGAGTCCCAAATCAAGTCCCATGTCGGGCTCCCTGCATGGAGCCTGCTTCTCTCTCTGTCTATGTCTCTGCCTCTCTCTCTGTGTCTCTCATGAATAAATAAATAACATATTTAAAAAAATATATACCATTTTGGTGAGTGATGTTAATAATGGAGTCGGCTATACACATGCAGGGAGCAGGGGATATATGGGAAGTCTCTGTACCTTCCTCTCCATTTTATTGTAAACCTAAAACTTCTCTAAGAAATGAAGTTAAAAAAAAGTGTTGGGGTACAATTTTTTTTTAAGTTGGTTGGGTGTCTGACTCAGTTTGGATCAGGATCTCAGGGTTGTGCAATCGAGACAATGTTGGGCTCCCAGTGGGGAGTCTGCTTGTCCCTCTCCCTTTCCCACGCACCCCCCCTCCACCCTGCACACACATGTGCACTCTCCTTCTCTAAAATAAATAGATGAGGGACACCTGAGTGGCTCAGCAGTTGATTCCGCAGTCCTGGGATTGAGTCCCACATCAGGCTCCCTGCATAGAGCCTGTTCCTCCCTCTGCCTACATCTCTGCCTCTCTCTGTGTCTCTCATGAATAAATAAATAAAATTTAAAAATAAATAATTAGATGAGTGAAATCTTTAAAAAAAAGTTGTCATCTTCATCCATTTCATTATATTATCATTTTTTATTCATATTATTCATTAAAAACAATCAAGAAAGCTAAAATTTATTGAGTGCTTGTTATGTGTGTGCCAGTTATTGTTTAACTTTATATGTATTGGGATCCCTGGGTGGCGCAGCGGTTTAGCGCCTGCCTTTGGCCCAGGGCACGATCCTGGAGACCCGGGATCGAATCACACGTCGGGCTCCCGGTGCATGGAGCCTGCTTCTCCCTCTGCCTATGTCTCTGCCTCTCTCTCTCTCTCTCTCTCTCTCTCTCTCTCTGTGTGTGTGACTATCATAAATAAATTTTAAAAGTTTAAAAAAAAACTTTATATTTACTGATTTAGTCCTCAAAAACAATGATTACACAGGTACTATGATAACCTCCATTTTATACATTAGGAAACTGAGACACAGAATAAGCTTAAGAAAGTCATATAGCTAGAAAGTGACAGTACTAAGATTTGAATCCAGGTGTCTAGCTCACCACAATTATAATACACTACTTTTTTTCTAATGACTTATTTATGTCAGAGAGCGAGAGAGAGCGAGAGAGAGAGAGAGAGAGAGAGAGAGTGCGCAAGCAGGAGGAGCATAGAGAGGGAGAGAAAGAATCTCAAGCAGCCTCTGCGTTGAGCGCAGAGTGCATTGAGTGACTGGGGCTGGATCTCATGACCCCGAGATCAGACCTGAGCTGAAACCATGGATCAGACACTCAACCAAGTGCACCACTCAGGTACCCGTAAGATATAATGCTTCTACTTATTCATTCACTTAATCATTCATTAGTTCATCAAATATTTATTGAGCATATATGACAAAAACTCTGATAGAAACATTTTCAACACAGAAGGTCTTAAAATATTTACCTTTCTCAGGAAGCTGCTAGAGGAAATGCTCCAACAAAACTGGGAAACAAATAAAAAGGGAAGCTACTGGAGGAGATACTTCATCTAAACAGGAAGTAAACAGTAAAAGATAAAGACCTGGGATCCAGAAAACAGAAGACTCTAGGAGAGAAGGGAAGGGAATTCCCAAGATAGTGGTAAAGCATAATCCCAGGATGACATCTACACAGCACCAGCTGAGATTAGAGAAGAAAGGAGAGCTCCAGAAGGTATATCACTAAAACAATACAGGATTGATTACCTGATATGTGTGACCACACAGGGAAGACCTCTGTTGGGCAATTTGAGGGAAGAATTAATGATAGAAACATAGAAAATATAACATAAAAACAAAAAAAGGGCAACAATTATCAGCCTTTAGAAAAAAATAATGTACCATGGTATGGGGATTATATCATTCATAATTATATAATTATTCATTTCCTTCCCACTCTTGCATTGGTTCCCTGTAATCAGAAGAGGTTTCCTACCATCCAGACTTGGGAATTTGGCCCTGTGACTTGTTTTGCCAAAGGAATGTGAGTACATGTGACACATGCTACATCCAGGCAAAAGCTTTAAATGTATTTGTGGGGCTTGATTCTGTCTGCCTTTAGTTCTGCCCCAGACAGTATCTATCTACTGAGGATGGATCTCAGAATGAGAATGAGAAGACACATGAAATTAAGATGAACTGAGCCCAAACAAGGTTAGCAAACACAGCAGAGCTATGACTGATCCAAAACCCTTTTGAAATATGAGCAAGAAATAAATGTAGTTGTTAGCTACTGAAATGTGGCTAACAGCAAACACTGACTAGTACACACAGTTATCACCTATAGCTCAGCAATGAACATAATTTAATTTACATAAAAATAATATAATTACTTTATACCTATACTATAATTAATAATAAAATAATAATATTTTAACATTGATTCTGTAGAGATTCAATCAGAAAGCTGAAACTAAATGTTGTGATATAATTGTTAGGAGGGTGGGGAGAGGTGAGGGGGATATGAATAAAACAGGTAAATCCTAAATCCTAATACAGCAGAAAAGAAGACCAATAATGTCCAAAGTTGAAAATCAATAAATATATGTATGTTATTTAGAAATATGCAGATAAATTGCAAAAGAAATAACTAAAGGAATTGTAAGTTTTTGCTTCAAAGGAGCTAGAATCAAGGTGAGAAGGGTATAGATAAGGGAATAGTTTTTGTTAAAAGTCTTATGTAAAAGACTGATTTTCAAAAAAAAAAAAAAAGACTGATTTTCTCTGAACTACCTACATGTATTAATTTTATAAAAACTTTAACTCATAAGTACAAAAATTAAAAAAAATAAAATAAAATCAAGGGAAGCAGTCCGACCTGATTTACTGAAAAATATATATATATATATATATATATTTATATTCTATTCCTGAAAGGCAAAAAAACACCCTAGTTGGATCAAAAGACCTGTTTTCGTTATTTTATAATCTGGCTTCTACTTTTCTCTAGCTGCATCTTTCTTAGCTCTGTTTGTTTCATTACTTAGGGGAGAACAAACACTATTACTGGTCCCCCTTTACTACAGAATTATAGTCTGTCAGATGTCATTAACAATACATTACAGGAAAGAGACTGCGTAACAGATAACATTAAGGACTAACTTGTATAAAGAGCTGTCAATTTGTACATTGATTATTTATCTACTCCATCTATGATGACTGCCTGTCTTCTTCCTAACAATCACCACCTTTTGGTCATTTCGATCATCTTTCACTGCATTACCAAAGAATGAGTAAAATGATTAAAACTGAATTAGTAAATTTTGCTCCCTATTTAACAACTATAATTCAGGGACAGTTTAAGCTCAATATGTGAACAGTTTTATTCACAAGACAAATAAATTAACAAGTAATATATTTTACAAAATAATTTATAGAATCCCTTAAAGTAGCAGGCCCACATTTAAATGAATAGATTTACCAGGGTATCCAGGTAGCTCAGTGGTTAAGCAGCTGACTCTCAATTTCAGCTCAGATCATGATCTCAGGGTTGTGAGATCGAGCCCCGCATGGGGCTCCAAACTTGGTGTGGAGCCTGCTTGAGATTCTCTCCCTTTGCCCCTCCCACCCCCTCCACCTCTCTCTTCCTCTCCAAAAAAAAAAAAAAAGAAGAAGAAGAAAGAGGAAGGAGGAAGGAGAAGAAGGAGGAGGAAGGAGAAGGAAGAAGGAGAAGGAAGGAGAAGGAAGAAGGAGAAGGAAGGAGAAGGAAGAAGGAGAAGGAAGGAGAAGGAAGGAGAAGAAAGAAGGAGAAGGAAGGAGAAGGAAGGAGAAGAAAGAAGGAGAAGGAAGGAGAAGGAAGGAGAAGGAAGGAGAAGAAAGAAGAAGAAAGAAGAAGAAAGAAGAAGAAAGAAGAAGAAAGAAGAAGAAAGAAGAAAGAAGGAAGAAGGAAGAAGGAAGAAGGAAGAAGGAAGAAGAAGAAGAAGAAGAAGAAGAAGAAGAAGAAAAAGAAGAAGAAGAAGAAGAATCTACCAAAATTCTGGCACAAAGTTTTCCAGAAATATATTTACTAAGCAAAGGATGATATACCTGTTTAAAGTATAATGACAGAAGGCACTAGAACTATTTATAAATATTTTTATTTTACCTATAGATCTTACTTATGAGGTTCACAGTCTCTTCCTTTATTGTGAAGAAACAGAAGTTATTTGACTGCAGCTAAGTGTCCCCTGGTAACTTATACAACATCAGTGGATGGATACATATGCAGAAAGTATCTTAAATGGGTAACGCCATCTCATATAAATATTCTGACACAATCTTAACCATACTCTACTTTGAGTTGTCCTTCATACGCCATTTTGAAAAAAAGCATTAGGGCAGAACACCAAAGCATAAGAAAATAATCAATAGGGCATATTTTTCATACCTCTTCATCTTTCATATTCACATCCACATTTTTTGATCTGATGACTTTGGTTACATGATCAATGTTGTTTTCCCTGCAGTAGTCAAATATGTTTTTGTCTTCTTCCCTAATTAGAGTAAAAATAAAAAGTGTCTTACTAGGTAATACATAAAAGTTACATATTTTTAACACAACCTATTTACTGCTGACAAACATCAATGAAATTTGTTTTCATAAAGAATTTTACATGAATAATATATTTTCCATAAGACATTATATATCTGATATCTAAAGACTAAAGTTCTTAACAACTGTAAGAGTTTCCCTCTTACAGTTCATCTGCTTCATCTGCTTTAACAAATTCCTCTAGTACACGGATACAATACTTTGAGTAGATTTTCTCAGCGCTCTTCCCCTCTGCAGTTCCTTTTATGTACTGACAGGCACAGATTTCCTGACTCAGAATTTTCAATAGTAGCACTACAGTAACGAGGTTATTTGCTATTGTCTATACAGAGGTCTCAAAAGATCAGGACACAGCTTACTACTTGTCTTACAGAATAACGGAATAATAGGATTGCTACACAAGTTAAAAAACATGTGTGTATTATATATATATATAATGTTATATTACACACACATAATACATATATAAATATACACACATATAGACATACATACATACACATATACCCTAATGTAATTTTCTTGAAAGACAGGAAGCAATTTCCTTAAAGGAAAGATAGAGCATACAAACAAAATTCAGAAATCTTTCCATGAGATATTAGAAACAAAGACTAGGAACAAAATTTGGGAAGCATACTATACCCAGCACTATTCTAAGTATTTTGGTGGACTAAATTCATTCTTCAAGAAAAAAAGAAACAGGTAAGGAGAGATTATATGGCCTGCCAAATGGCATCACATTTATCAAAGGTAGAACAAGAGCAAGAACTCACTCAGATCAACCGATTTTGTATATAGTACATTTTTCTATCATATCAAGCTACATTTTGACTAGTCAGCTAGTCTATTCTAGAATCTAATGCAGAAGTTCTTAACATGAGATCTATGAGTTTTCTACAATAGTATACAGAATTCTGTAAGTGTGTGTGCATTTTTCTGAGTGTGTTGTGTGTGGGGCGGGTATGGGAAAATTCAGTGAAGAGTCTCAAAAAAAAATCAGTAATTCCCAAAAGGATCAGTAATTTGGAATATTATCAATGAAAGTGTTCTATATGTGAGCTACGTTTTCTGGACAAGCATAAAAGAATGCAATCTGAGTTCCAAAAATTATTACTAGTATGTTTTATAACTTGCAGGGCCATAGCTTCCATTCATCAGAAATGGAAGCAATTGGCCTTAAGAGTCCTTCTATCTTAAGAGCCAATTTAAACACCTTATACCCTATAAAAAGCTATTTCCTCTCAGAGGTAATTAACTTAAAACACCCTACTTTGGCATTAACCAGCTAAGCTTCCTTACACATGTGATGTATTTAATTGCACATCTACTACATGCAAGGCACTGAACAATCTGTTGGTGACATAAGGATAAACAAGAAACTTTATGTTCAATACATGTACAGTACAGTTGGGATGAGAAAATCTATATATGATTAACATAAGCTAAAGACAGATCTTTAAAAAGGCCTATAAGAGTACAGACTGCAGCTGGAGAAAATGAGGTAGAATTCCAGGAAGAGATGTTTTAAAGGAGTATGTTTGAAAACATTCAGGAGAAAATGTTTTTCCAGATTACTTACTCTGAAAGAAAACAGAGAAGTCTGAGGCCAAAACCCCAGAATGGAGAAATAAGACTTTTTTTTAAAAATTTTTATTTATTTATGATAGTCACACACAGAGAGAGAGAGAGGCAGAGACACAGGCAGAGGGAGAAGCAGGCTCCATGCACCGGGAGCCTGACGTGGGATTTGTCCCGGGTCTCCAGGATCGGGCCCTGGGCCAAAGGCAGGCGCTAAACTGCTGCACCACCCAGGGATCCCGAGAAATATGACTTTTAAAATTAAGGCTGTATATAATACCACTTTAGCTATACTTAACTATTGCAAAAAACCCTACTGTTTTTGTGAAAGTGTATTAAGAATTCTGATTTGAAGGGCACCTGGATGGCTCAGTCAGTTAAATGTCTGCCTTTGGCTTAGGTCAGGATCCCCAGGTCCTGGGATCAAGCCCCATGTTGGACTCTCTACTCAGCGGGGAGCCTGCTTCTCCATCTCCCCCTTGCTTATGCTCTCTGTTGCTATCTCTGCCTCTGTCTCCATCTCTCTCTCTCTCAGAAAAATAAATAAATAAGGTCCTAAAAAAAAAAGAAAGAATTCTGATTTGGGAATAATAGGGACCTATTATTTTTGTCCAATACAGTAAGAGAGGCCCATCTAATTCCTCTTAGGAATAGGCCCATCTAAGAGGTAGCAACTTTAAGTGCAAGAAAGGATTGTATCATTTCAAATCTTAACCAAAAAACACCCTACTCCCCAATTGTTTTGAACTTGAAAACAATGGAGAGTTGGTGGTGGGACACAGAAAGGTATATAAGGAGGATTCCTGGGATGTAGGTTACCCATAGCCAGTAATACATAAGGGTTACCCATAGATGGAGGACCTCAATCTATGAGGTCTTTCTTCCTGAATCCCAAATGTGTATGTATACTTGGGCCTTAAGCAGTAAAAGTGTAAATACAGCACAAACTTATTTAAAATTTTATTTAATCTACTCTATATTTTCAATATTTATTATGCATCACTTACATAAATTATTTTGTTTTGGTATATGAATGTTTTGGAAGGCAGGGGAATTTTTTTCATCTGAATACCAGCTCATCATCTGTTGTTTATCACCACTAAATACATCAGGCACATAGAGGACTTATAAAATCCTTATGGGCCAAATATACAATGTAAATTAAATATCAAAAAGAAATTCAGTAAAAACACCACAAATGTGCCACAAAGCTAAGTGACTAAGACAAAAAAAGGAAAATTAAGTGATAATCCTGGGCTTAGTTGCTAATAGTTATCCCCACTCCAAGTCTGACTGTATTACTTGCCAGCAACCAAGCTGTCTTTATACAATGTCACCACCTAGTGTCCAGAATGGAGAAACATCTGGAGTAACAGCTTTCCACATCTCTTTTCTTGCCTCCAAGATTATGTAGTTTACAAATCTAATTCTCTTTTCCCAACTACATTTCCCTGTTAATACAGTACTCTGTAAGCAATCTTTCCCTCTATGACATACTTAAATAAAACATGTGCAAATGAATTCAACCATTACCAAACACAACAGAGCCTAAACAATGTTAATGCTCTTGGCACATCTTCTCACTATTTCTTCCTTTCTTTTATGATTCTTAGCCAGTTATCTTTCTCCCTCTCTTTGTGAACTTGAGTGATAAAATTACCATATCTGTTATCTGTGGGTAAACATAAGTTATGACCAAGATTATCACCTTCAAGAATATCCCACATTATCCCTAGCAAAAGACAGAAAGGCCTCTCTCTCTCTCTACTCCAAATTTTCTGAAATTGACAGAAAACACGATTGTATATCTGAAGTAAAGAAACTCACTAGTTTTCTTTGAAATTCTTTTGAAATATGAGGACACACCCTTATGGAAGGGAGAAATAATGTTTAAGTATGGTTGTGTTTCATCAATCACAGGAAGAATAGTTCCTTGCACACTCCTAAATATGTTATCTGTGTCACTTTCAACGAAGATTGCATTTTCCTATCAAAACAGTATTTCAAACAGGTTTCATAGCAAGCCACCTAGAGTCCATTAGCTACTATTTCACTTACCTTGTAGAATTAAACACATTTATGGAACTAGCTCAGATATCTAACTATTTAAGAGATACATTCAATAAACATTTCAATTCAATTTATATTTTAAACAATCAGATAAAAATAGTATGCTAATAAATAGAGGATGAAAAATTCTTTATTAAATAAAGGAAAAAACCAAAGTAGAGTAAACTAATACCTATACAAATATAAACCAATGTCACCAATTCCTCAAATTAAGAAATGTGTACCTGTATGCTCTGTGAGGGTACACAAAGAATTTAAAGGGATATGCAGGTAGGAAAATTTTAAGCTAGAAAAAAAATAAAAATTTTAAGTGAATCAATTTTCAGCTCAACTTGTAAATAAAGGCATTTTTCCCTTAACTGATCTACCTGGGTGACTATCCTATCACCATGGTCCTTTTCAAATTTCCTTCTACTCTGACCACTCCTCTCCCTAGGTTATATCAGAAAGGTATATGCCTCTCTCCTTACCATGCTACCCTTTTAGGAATGATAACCAAAAGTCTTTGCTAAGACTTAGGAAATGATTATTAATTAAACCTGTTACTCTTTCGCTTAGAAATATCCATTTAACTAATATAGTGGGAAAGGTTTAGGGGGAAAAAATCAATCCCAGGTTGATTACCCCAAGATATAAAACCTTCCTTGGTACCAAATAAAGGGACAAGTCTTGTAAAAAACTGGTGTTGGTAAACATTCTATAGCTAAGGCTAGAGGAGGAAAGAGGTGAAATGAAACAAAAAACAGACTTGATGCTGTACTCTGTGTCATTTTAATAAAAAATTATATTCATCTGCCACACTATTTTTAAAAGTCTCATTCATCTCAGTAAGACACATTTTCAACTGAATTTTATGTTTAATAATTATTTAATAATATTTATGATGTATGTCAATCAGCTGTATAGAAATAATTACAATGATAACTCAAATGGGAAAATAATGCATAAAGTCACAGAAAATTATATTTTTAAAAAGTCTAACTTACATATGTATTTTTGTTACAGAGAATTATGATAGTAAGATTACAAAAAAATCATTACGTTAAAAATTGTGAGGGAGGGCAGCCCCAATGGTGCAGCGGTTTAGCGCCACCTGCAACCCGGGGTGTGATCCTGGAGACCCAGGATCGAGTCCCACGTCGGGCTCCCTGCATGGAGCCTGCTTCTCCCTCTGCCTGTGTCTCTGCCTCTCTCTCTCTCTCTCTTTCTCTCTCTGTGTGTCTCTATGAATAAATAAATAAAATCTTTTAAAAAATAAAATAAAATAAAATAAAAATTGTGTGGGAGAAGTAGAATAAAAGGAGAAAAACAGAGAACATAAAATTTGTTAAAGATTTAGTTCATATATTTTATTTTTTAAAGATTTATTTACTTACAGAGAGTGTGCATGCAGAAGTGTGAGTGGACGAGGGGCAGAGGGAGAAAGAAAGTCTACTCAAGTAGACTCCGTACTGGGCATGGAGCCCCATGCAGGGTTCAATCTCACAACCCTGAGATCACAACTTGAGTGGAAACCAAGAGGTGGATGCTTAACCGACTGCACATTCAGCAGCCCTTTTCTTATATTTTTAAATCAAGATCAGAATTTTATTTTTTTATTTATTTTTAAAGATTTTATTTTAGTTATTCATGAGAGACACAGAGAGGCAGAGATATAGGCAGAAAGAGAAGCAGGCTCCATGCAGGAAGCCCGATGTGGGATTCGACCCTGGGACTTCAGGATCATGCCCTGAGCCAAAGGCATATGCTCAACCACTGAGCCACCGAGGCATCATCAGAATTTTATTTTAATTAAACTTTTTATTTTGAGACATCTAAAGATTCACATGCAAATATAAGAATTCAGAGAGATCTTGCATACCGGTTTCTCTCATTGGTAGTATATTCATGTATTTTAAAAAACGGATTATCCTTAACAGTATTTAGATTCATCTAAAAGAGTGATCTATTTATTTTACAATATTATTATTTACAAAATACCAGATCTTGCATTCCCAGTTTCTCTCATTGGTAGTATATTCATGTATTTTAAAAAACGGATTATCCTTAACAGTATTTAGATTCATCTAAAAGAGTGATCTATTTATTTTACAATATTATTATTTACAAAATACCAGAAATTATGCCCTTTAATATACTTAAACTTTTAAATAAGAACTTTAGATGTTATAAAACTCAAGGGAACTGGCTATAGTGTACGGTGTTGGGAAATAGATACCAGATATAGATCCAAAGAGCTACTTGATTCAGGCACTAACCTTAGCATCTAAATCAAACAAAAAAAACCTGAAAAGGCAAATATCCTCAAGTAGGAGGTATGATTAGTAATGAACTATAGTGGGAGGAAAAGTCAGTGGGGCCAATTATGGACTTTGACCAAAAGAAACAATTTGAGGCAAAAAAAAAAAAAAAAAAAAAGCATTCTGAGGTATCTTTCTGCTGGGAGACAGTTTGTTCAAGAGGCCTCATTAGGACCTTGGCTAAAGCAACTCTCAAAAAAAATGGTTTACCTTCTATTTACATATTCATAAATAGTCATCTATTTGTCTGTCTGGGTTCTTTACTACTCAAACTGAGGGTACCAAGGTACCTAAGCAGTTTGGATCACTACAAAGATACAGACTTTCGTAAATAAATAAGCCTTTTTGTTTACACCTCAGTTTCAGATGAATTTCATTATTGCTATTCTGTCTCTGAGAGTGTGTGTCTTTTTCTAGATCTTTGAGATTAAAGAATGAATATAAATTCACTGGAAAGACACTGTGAAGCTCCTTAGGAGCCAGTCTTTCTAGAATGAAAGCCTGCTTGCTGTCTTACAAAATTCAGGAGAACTGTTACTGAATACTACTTCTTTGTAAGAATTAAGTTCTGGGCAGCCTGGGTGGCTCAGCAGTTTAGTGCCGCCTTCAGCCCAGGGCATGATCCTGGAGACCCGGGATTGAGTCCCATGTCAGGCTCCCTGCATGGAGCCTGCTTCTCCCTCTCTCTCTGTTTCTCTCATGAATGAATAAATAAAATTTAAAAAAAAAGAATTTAAGTTCCTATTTATTTGATGAGTGTATGGTCAGAAGTTGTCAATGGCATGGGAGAGCTCCTGGGTGGAGCAGTCAATAAGTGTCCAACTTGGTTTTGGTTCAGGTCATGATGTTGGGCTCATGAGATTGAGCCCTGCGTCAGGCTCAACATGGAATATGTTTAAGATCCTCTCCTTCTTCTTCTGCCTCTCCTTCTCAAATTCTCTCTCTCTCAAATAAATCAATAAATCTTAGGGGAGAAAAAGTCAATCTGAAAGATAAAGACTTCCTATTCTGTCCCAATACAATGTTAAAAAATAAGATGTCATTTTACTAATCTTGTTTTGACTAGATTACCAACATTCTATCACTGTATAACAAATACAAAGCCCAAAGTCTAAGGCTGATTCTTTTTTATATAATCTTTTGTATATTTAATGTATATATATAATCTTTATTTTATATATATCTATATATAACTTTTGATATGACTATCAATACTTTAGAAGCTGAGATAAAATGTCTACATAGAAATTAAGATACTCTGTATCTTAAAAAAAGCATGTTTTAACTTACAAATATAAAAAAAATTATACAAACATATTTTAATTTTGGTTACAGTTGCTCCATTCCTGAACAGAAAAAATCTGTTCTTACTCAAAGGTTTTTAGCAAAGCTGGTGTAAGGCTTATCTGGGAGAAGCAAATAGGTAATATCAGCTCCTAACTCAAGAATTTAATAGAGCTATCATACTTATTAGCACTTCAAAAATCCCTACTTTTGATTAATATCTAGTGAAAATTTTGAATATTAAATTTCACCTTGTAAAACACTGTTTTCGAGTCTCAATCTTACAAAGACCATAAATGAGAATCTATACTGTGATCATCCAGATAAAATCTTATAAAGAATGCCTCTTTTCTGAAATACCTTGGTCACATGCTCTTGAGGAAGCAAATATGCTAGGGCAATGACTATGCTCAAGAAGCCCAGCATTCAGATCAAGGCACTTAAGAAAGCGTTTTTTTGTTGTTGTTTGTAAGTGCTATTCTTAAAATAATGCCTGAAATCCTAAATGGCAAAAGAACATTTAGAAATTGTTCATTATGTTACTATATGTCCTTGATTCTAAGATACAATTTTTTTCATATTTTAACATTTTAACATTAACATATTAACATAATATTTTATAATATATTATAAAATATAAAGTATATTATAGAATATAAAAATAAAATATATTATAAATATATATAAAATATATTTATAATATATTAACATAATATTTTAACATTTCTGACAAATCTTATAATCTGTATAAGATTAGTGGCATTTTTTAATGGTATTTAAATAATGGTATTCTAAAACCAGTAGTGGGCAGCCTGGGTGGCTCAGCGGTTTAGTGCCGCCGTCAGCCCAGGGCCTGATCCTGGAGAGCCAGGATCGAGTCCCATGTCAGGCTCCCTGCATGAAGCCTGCTTCTCCCTCTGCCTGTGTCTCTGCCTCTCTCTCTCTCTGTCTCTCATGAATAAATAGATAAAATCTTTAAAAATAAATAAAACCAGTAGTGTTTTAGAGTAAATGAAGTAATGAAGTAGGTTCAAAATACACAGTGCCAAAATGGACAGATGAATGACTGAGGAATTTATATAAATTGAATCATAATCCTCCCACTCAGAGTGCTAACTACATTTTAACTGGTTTCAGATAGTTATAGTACATAACCAGTTAGTCTTCCCCCTTCCTGTTAAGTAGTAATGGCAATGTCTTCTTCACCAAATCATACCTATTTTTGACTGGGTTACATATACAGCATACTTAATTCTAGGCCTAGAAAATTCTTAAAAGCATCAAATAAAAAGTTCTATTTATTATCTTATTTATGTTGTTAATATGCTGTTGATGTATTTTTCTCACATTTTTGCAAAGAAGCAATGACAAAGGAAAAATCGATATCCCGAGTACTTCCCGAGAAGTAGTACTCGGGATATCGATTACAATAAATTACAATAGTAATTTATAGTAATAGTAATAGTAATAGTAAATTACAATAGTAATAGTAAATTACAATAACTTGTAATTCTGGAAAAGTTATCTAGCCATGATTTACAGACACTAGTTACTAAAAATGCATTTTCCTTCTTTTAAAACCTGCTTAACTCTAAAATAGTTGATTGAAAATTTCTGATAACTTTAAATGTCTGTATGAAAAAATGTATTTCAATTCTGATCAATCCAGAAAACCAGTGGCCACATCAGAAAAATCTATAGAGTCCCTTGGCTAACAGACTCTATAGAGCTGAGTTACATTCTCAAACATTAAGGTAAGTCTAAAATCAATAAAGTCAATTAATCCTAAAGAGCATCATCATTAGTATACTGATATATGAAAGGCTATAGTCTCTAATTTTATCAGTAAAGCACATTTTAAAAAACATCAAATGGGAAAGGGATTTAAAAGTTTAAATGGAAGATATTTGCTTTGTTCATATAATAACAACTATCACAATTACTTTCACTAACTGCGGAACACAAGGATTCCTCAAACATCTCAGGAGCAGCATAGCATAGCAACAGCAGAGTACTAACCATGTGACCTTGGGCAAGTAACCTCACCCCTCTGAGTCTCAGTTTCCTCACCTGCAAAATAGGTATATTAATAGCTACATCTCATAGGATCATTCTGTAGTTTAATTGAAATAATATATACTAACACATGTAGTAGGGTAACTAGCATATTATTAGTGGTCAATAAATGTTAGCTGGTATTATTGCCTTAAAATTTCAACATATGTTAAAAAAATTCAACATATGTTGTACACTGGGTCATTTCTCATATGCTATTATATAACACTATCAATCAATTCATCTAACAACTATTAATTAGACCTTTAAGGAAATTAAAATAAGCCAATGTGGGTGGAACAATAATGGGGGAGGGGAAACTGGCATTAGATAAAATGATGAAGGGCCCTATACGATATGTTAAGGAATTTTAGATTTTATCCTAAGTGCTATAAGAAACCATTAAAGGGCTAAGCCGGAGAGTGATAGGATGATACGAGTTATAAATCCGGGGGGGGGGGGACAGCAAAGGAAAAAAGAATCCATTCTGTGGTGTCCTGGCCAAGAGACAGTGATTGTTTAAGAGTAGCAACAGTATTGTCAAAGGCAAGATAGTGGTGATAATGAAAAGATGAACTTAGGTTATTTTGGAATATAAGAAAACAGAATTTCTAATTTATAAAGAGGCTTGCTTGTAGTATTAAGAGAACAGCTGATAATAATTAGAAGAGAATCAAGATGACTATTTTACAATGCTGAGTCTTTGCTAATACTTTTAAAATGTTTCTTTAAATTTATGTCTGTAAAGCATTTTAACAGAAGAAAACATTTGTTTAAATTATACATAATATATACCACCATTTATTATAATGGATACAGTAAATCCATAATTATGCATCTTTATACATGCACACACACATACTCTAAAAACTTTGTAAATGAGTCTCAGTGTCTAGCATTTCGCAGGTACTATATAACAATAAGGATAAGATTAGAGGGGCAGACAGAAAAGAGACAACAAAGCAAGATAAATAAAGAGGGGGAAGAAAAAAGAATAAGAAAAGGAGAGAGGAGAAGATGATGGTTTTAGTTGAGGAATGACCTCTTGTTCAGAAAGGACTGCTGATCTACAAACAGGTGGATCTGCCCATATGCTTGGTTGGCATCATGACACTGAGCACACAGGAGCTAAATACAGCACAGGAGAAAAGGGTGAATATGAGAGCCAGGAGACTCTTACAACAGTTACTGTTTATGGCAAGACCTGCTTGTCCCAGGGGACCCATTTTCACATAATCTATAATTATCTCTTCGCTTTAATCGCCTTGTCATTCCTAAGGCTCTCCTGGGCACTGGAAGAGGAAAAGCTCATTAACTAAACCTTTTCTCCTCTCTCCAGCCACCCATGGCTTTTAATTGCTTGGTGTGTTATTATCTAGGAGTGCAACTGGGATCATTTTCATAAGAAAGGGAGGTAGAGAGGAGGAAGGGAGCCATGAGTCCCTAAGGTATGCACCACAGAAAAACCTTTGCTTTCTCAATTATTTATGCCAGCTGAGGTTTTACAGGCTGAATAAATCCATAACTCAAGTTCATTCTGAGCAGTCAGATTCTCAAGGGGGAGTTGCCCACTTGCCTATACACACTTGTGTAGTCCTCAAAGAATAACCAGAATGTAACAAGACATATGTCATCCAATTTATCACCTATCACCAGTGTTAACACAATGTTGATCATGGGCAACATGGCGAAATAGGGAAGGATTTCACTACTACCAGCCAAACAGATGTAGGGAAGAAGGATAATCTTTTTGATGCTAAGGACAGCAGTATCAATGGAACAGTAATATCCCAGAAACTTAAGACAATTGAAACAAAAAAATCCAAATATTCAAATTTTAAAATACATATATGTATAACACATACTCTTGAAATTTTGTAGTCTTACATGGATTTGTTCAAACACATTGCTATCTAACAATATGAAGCTTTGAATAAGTAACTGAATGGAATTTCATATCATCTGATTTTATAAATCATTTAAAAATATAACAATATATGTTGTAGCTTTTCCTCCAATTATACATCTTTCAGGAAAATTTTTAGAGTACAATTTATGACTAAGTAACAGGCTTTAACTTTCATTCCAGTTCATATTTTTACCAAAAATGCAAAATTAAAGCATAATCACTTTCAATGTAGTTTATTATACTTCTATTATTCTACTTTATAACAGTACTAAAGAGCAGCCAATCAAAATAAATTTCTAAAATATTTTCAAAATCCAATGTCGTTTAAAAATTTTTAACTTTATAAGTCAATGATGAAAGCATCTCTTTAAAATTCTACAGGCTTTTGTGTCTGACCACAGCAGTGACCTCTGGTATTTTCTGCCAAAACAGTTCATTTGTCTCACAGAACAACTAATCAATTCCAGAGCCCATCAATCATCTTAGTTGTATACTGGTCTGGTCTTGCTTAGAGAAGGTCCAGATGGCTGGCTGTCTAAGTGGGATTAATAAAATTCTGATAGATTACATAGCATCAAACTACAAAATATAACAGGGAAGACCAAATCTTACTGCAAGGTAGAATGGACACTGTATATGCTTCATTTATTGTATTTTTAATTCTTACCTTAATTTCTCAGTTTATGTACCAACTTCTAGATAAAACCTTCTAAGCATACAAGTCACCAAAAATGATTTCTTGTTAAGCAAGTCAGTATATGTAGTGTAGAAGCATTTGCCTCTTTGCAAAACCCTATGCTTATTAATCAGTCTTTTCTGTCCATCTGCAGTATAAATGAAACATATCCGATCAAGGCTAGAGCAACTGTCTGTGAGTTAAAAGATTTGTTCCTTTTTGGTTTCTATAGTTCCAAACACAGATTCTAATAGCACTGGCTCTTCCTTTCTTGTTTTCCATTTTCTCTTGCAAGTGCAAACAACCTGGGGCAGCCTGGATGGCTCAGCGGTTTAGCGCCACCTTTGGCCCAGGGCCTGATCCTGGAGACCTGGGATGGAGTCCCATGTCAGACTCCTTGCATGGAGCCTGCTTCTCCCTCTGCCTGAGTCTCTGCCTCTGTGTGTGTGTGTGTCTCTCATGAATAAATAAATAAAAATCTAAAAAAAAAAAAAAAAAAAGCAAACAACCTGTACTCAATCCTACCACCAGACTGACATGTGATTTTAGCTCATAACATAAGCCCTGTGCCCTGGGGTCCTGCAATAGGAGTTCTGTGCTGAATAACAATACTAATAAAAGTTAACAGTTACATAGTAACTTATTTTGTGCCAGATACTGTTCTAGGATGCCTGCATTCATATAATCTACATAAGTGTCATATGAGAAAGGTAATATAATTACCTCCGTTTTGCAAATAAAGTAACATGTCCAAGTTCATAGTTAATAGATGGTGGAAGCAACATTTGAATGCTGGCAGTTTGGCTTCATAATTTTTTTATATTTAATTAGTCTCACATTGTATCTCCTCTAGTACACTACAGAACAATTAACCAGCTTCATTTTTTTTAAAGATTTTATTTATTTATTCATAGAGACAGAGAGAGAGAGAGAGAGAGAGAGAGAGAGAGAGAGAGAGAGGCAGAGACACAGGCAGAGGGAGAAGCAGGCATCATACAGAGAGCCTGATGTGGGACTCATCCAGGGTCTCCAGGATCATGCCCTGGGCTGCAGGTGGCACTAAACCGCTGCGCCACCGGGGCTGCCCATTAACCAGCTTCATAATGAAAAATTGGTGTCAGGAGGCACCTGGGTGGCTCAGTCGGTTATATGGCGGACGCTCTACTTCAGCTCAGGTAGGCTTAGGGGTGTGAGTCTGAGCCTCCCATTGAGCCCTGGGTTGGCCTCTGCGCTTACCAGAGTCTGCTTATCCCTCTCCCTGCATCTCCCCCAACTCTCTCTCTAAAATAAGTAAAATCTTTAAAAAATTACTGTCAGGGCTCTAGAATATTAACACAGAGATCTGTACCTATGACATTTTATTGTCACTTTCTGTAACAGAGTAGAAATAAGGGTCAGAACCAAAACAGGCTCAGAATTGGCCCCAGTGGCCCTCAAGCACATTTACAATAAAACAAAAATGGGTCAAACTTACTACCTTCAATGCACATTAGTAAAGCTGCCACAACAATGGAGCCCAAGCCATATTAAATGAGTTTATTAGATACTGATTCTCCTGATATTTAAGAATATTTTTAAAAACTAGAGGTCTATATAATAAAATATCCAAAACAGGCCTTTAAAATACTTTTGTAGGGGCTCCTGGGTGGCACATTCGGTTAAGTGTCTGACTCTTGGTTTTGGCTCAGGTCATGATCTTGGGATTGGGAGATCAAACCCCGGTCAGGCTCCATGGTAAGCATGGAAACTGCCTGGGATTCCTTCCCTCTTATTCTGTCTCTCCTGCTCATGTTCTCTCTGTTTCTCAAGTAAGTAAATAAATACAGAATATTTTTCAAGTGTTCTTTTTAAAAACAATGGTTCTACAGAAGAAAACTTCTCTTTTCACCTAGTTTACCACTTAATATTTCTAAAACTCTGAAATCTACTATCACTTTCACCTCAGTTGAACATAATTCTGCCAAGAAACTGCAATTAACATAAGTTAGAGCACAACTTCCTCTTGGAAAAATAAAACACCAGGTATATTTCACCTGAATACAAGCAGAATTTGATTACATAAACTCCAAAAAATGGCCTATTTTCTTTGTTGCAACTGTATTCTTATACTTCAGAAACAACAGGGATCACACGTGATCCTTTATTGAAATAATCCATTTAAATTTAGAATAATTTTTATCACGATCTAGCTTATTACAGTGGAATTCAGTTTAATCACAAAATGATTTATCAAATAGAAGAAAATGACCAAATGCTATGATTTCTGATGGGCTATCAGTAATGGCAAATTTAATGTTTGTAATACTTAAAATGCTTTCAGTGGCTCACATTCATGTTTCCTACTGTTTCATATCTTACTAATATGTTCCAGAATACATAAGAAGACTAAAATTTAGATGACTTAAAAAAATAAGTCCAGGACTAATCAGGTTTGTCCCTAGCAGAGTTCATATTTCACTGGCTTAACCAAAAATATTCATTGAACATACTGTAGACGCCAAAAATATCAAGAACATACTATTCAAAAGTGAAGCTGGGAAGCACAAATACCCACAATGTTGTCCAAAAGACTCAAAATAAATGTGTTGAGTTGAATTAAAAACTGTATTTTATGAAAATAAGCTATTTTATTTTGTTATTGTTTCTTATGATCCAAATCCTAAATGTTGATTTAAGTCTAAGAGTGAATTCTTTAGGAATTGGGTGGTGGATAAGCAGATAGGTTACCTCTTCCAGTATACTTTAAGTTCTGCCTTAGGAGTATTCCAATTATCTAGATACCTACTCTCACTTCAACTTGGAGTAATGTTCCATAGAGCTACTGTAATCATCACGTCATTGGGCATTCCAAAAGAAACTGTATTCAGCATGTTATCTGGAAAGTACTAGAGTTTGGGAGCCCTTAAGGAAACTGGTACACAAAATGAAAATCAATATTGTTTATAGATAATTGATATTGTTAGAAAGTTAAATATCATGATTTTTAAAAAGTCAAGAAACAATCCCAATGTATTTTGCTAGGAAAAGAAAATAGCCTATACATTTTTTAAAACTGCTTAAGAAAACAGGTGAGAATGGGTACTACTACAGGGAAACCAAACCAGTATTCTTTGTTTTATGATAGGAACACTAGACTAAATCTATGTGAGCAACAATCGCTAAACTATCAGTTCTCTGAGGGAAGAGACACAGATACCTCCCAAGTTCTGAGTACTTTTATTAGATATCTATTCAGTTCTAGGAACTTCCTCAGATACTGAGAATACAGAGATGGATAAAATATGATCCTTGGCCTAAAAATTTAGTGGAAAGGATATAGTTTCTTTTAAAACTTATAACAAAACCATGTGAGAAACAGAGAAGGAATACCTAACTTCCCCTTCTAATACACAGAAAAATGATTCTAAACGTTTACTGACTTGATTTCAACATTTAATAAACTTTGATTAGTAGGATTAAAATTCTACAATGCCATTTATAGCAGACTCTAAAGATAGAATATACAAATCAAGAACCCTAAAACAGGGACATCTGGGTGGCTTAGTGGCTGAGTGTCTGCCTTTTGGCTCCAGGCATGATCCTGGATTCCCAGGATCGAGTCCCACACGGGATCCCCGCAGGGAGCCTGCCTCTCCCTCTGCCTATGCCTCTGCCTCTCTCTCTCTCTCTCTGTCTCATGAATGGATAGATTTTAAAACTCTAGGAAAAAAACAACAACCCTGGTTTAAAAACAAAAAAGAACCCCAAAATACTTTCTGAATATTTAAGGGTTAAGGAGAATGGGGGTGTTAAACTCTGAAAAATGTTTTTTAATCTATGTTTCCTCAAAACTATATGAGCTCCTCAGAGTTCTCAAGCTCCCTAAAAGGGATCACAGTGGCAAATGTATTCCAGATCAGCCTTAAAAGGTATTTTTATTCCTCTCAATTTTCATTGGCCTTTCGCTACCTACCTCAAATAAACAGTCTGTAAAAATGATATGCCTGCTATGTAAACAGATTCAAGACAGGATCCTTAGTATTAAATGACTAGTCAGTAACTGGAAACTCTGAGCATTTAAAGTTTTTGATTCATAGTGGTAGCAAACTTTCCTCCTAGAATGCTACGTGGGAGTTCTATCATTACATCTTCATGTGGCAGATAATGTCAGCAAAATCATCTGCAAGAGTGGAGCATACCTATACCCAATATTCTCTTTACTGTATAAAGATAGATATTTTCTTTCAATAAATTTAGGTGAACCCAATTTTCGACTTAAAAATTACTGCTCATTTATTTCATGTTATTACGTAAGAAAAGTAACAAAGTTCAGGTTACTCAAAAAGGGTAACAGCATCAGAGATTCCTCCTGCAGTTTGTTTGTAAGGTAAAAATCTTAGAAGAATGTGTCACATGACTTTAAACATGACAAAATCCTTTTCCTGATTTTCATACAGTGCTGAAAGAAAAAAAATTATCCAAGAAATTTTATACATAACACATAAAGTGTAAGATCCTTGTTAAATAATGCAAGATGGCCATTAAGAATTTCTTTACACTGTGGTTTAGAAAAACCCCACATAGCATAAATGTTACCATTTTAACCATTTCTAAGTGTACAATTCAGTAATGTTAAGTACATTCACATTGTTGTACAGCCAATCCTCAGAAATTTTTATCTTGCAAAACTGAAACTCTACACCTTTTAAATAACAAATCCCACTTCCCACTTCCTCCAGCTCCCGACAACCACCATTCTACTTTTTGTTTCTACAAATTTGACTACTCATGATACCTCCATATAAGAGGAATCATACTGTATTTATCTTTTTGTGAATGGCCTATTTCAGCTAGAATTATGTGCCTAAGGTTCATCCATATTCTATAGCCTGTGTCAGAATTTCTTCCCTTTTTGAAGCGGAATAATATTCTATCCTAAGTATCTACCACATTTTGTTTATCCATTCATTTGTCAATGGATGTTTGGGTGGCTTCCACTTCTTGGGTATTGTGAACAGTGCTGCTATGAATATGGGTGTACAAAGAGGTCTTTGAGATCCTGTTTTCAATTCTTTTGGATTTAAAACAGAGGTAGAATTGCTGGATCATATAGCTATTCTTTGTTTAAGAATCTCCAAAATATTCTCTTTAGTGTGACATTTTATACTCAAAATGATTTTTAGTTCTTATTTTTTAAAATATTGTATTTATTTATTCATGACAGACACACAGAGAGAGGCCAAGACATAGGCAGAGGGAGAGGCAGGCTCCCTGTAGGGAGCCTGATGTGGGACTCGATCCCAGGACCCCAGAATCACGACCCGAGCCAAAGGCAGATACTCAACCACTGAGCTACCCAGGTAGCCTCAAAATGGTTTTTAATCTTTATAAGAAATAATAATAATTTCATAATGACAACAAAAAATTTAAAACTTTTTTTTCTAAAAAAGAACATAAACATTTTTTAGAAATTGTATGAGCTTAATGGGACTGAATCACCACTTTCCCTTACATACTTCAGATTGCAACCATACTAAAAAAAGAATAATAATAATAATAATGGCATTTTTATCAGTATTGTGAATAAACTTGAACACAAATATATACACACACAAAGAAAAAATGGTATTTTAAGGAAAACTAATAAGATCAACAATGAAAACCCACAGCTTTAGATTGTGTAAGACACAAAACCTTGCCCTACCAACTACTTACGTGGTGGGAAAAGTTACTACCTAGCACTGATTCAGAGGTATATTTCAAAGATAATTTACCTAAAAAATTCTTTCCTCCTATCTATTATACTACTAGAGATACCACCAAATTAGTTTCATATTAAGATAAAGGTCTTTTACAAATGGAAGTTTTCAGGATTAAAAATTAAGACACATGTACACACACATATAGATGTATGTATCTCTATTATCAAAGACCAGAAGAGAAATTACCTGATGATTTCTTCATGATACAGAGAACTAACAACAGGCCCACCAAAACCGGTATTTGCTTCTTTTCCTTTCTTCTCTGGTGACTGTAGGGGGAAAGAAGGTGAAAAAAAGATATATGGATTAAGGCAGTGTGTATTTAAAAGCGTTACAAAACTCTACTTTGCTAAGGAATACTAAAGATTTGAGGTCCATCATTTCTCTAAGGCTCTAGTAACAATTTCAAGATAGTCTCCAAAAGGCAAGATGACCCACAGGTCATCAGAGTAATGGAATAAGTTACCCACCAGAAAATCAAGGTCATTCCACTACCGTGCTCTCAAGCCACCTAAAGCCTATCATTCCCTGATTATAAAATGCTAGCTTTGTTTACTGTGGAAAATACTGATGCTCAATGTAGAAAAATGAAAATGAAAATACCATATGTGAATATGATCATGAAAATCCTATCTAACAAAATCAAAGTTTCCAAGTTAAAAAAAAAAACTAAACTGTAATACACTCCAAACCCAACCATAAAGAAAAATAAATTAAATAAATAGAAAATAAAAATAAAAATAAACCTTTTTAGGTAGCAAGAAGAGAGAAGATGGAAGAGAGAAGAAAGGAAGTTATGATCTAATACATTCTTTTATTTTAAGATTTTATTGATTCATGACAGACACACAGAGAGAGAAAGAGAGGCAGAGACACAGGCAGAGAGAAAAGCAGGCTCCACACAGGGAGACCGACGTGGGACTCGATCCCAGATCCCCAGGATCACACCCCGGGCTGAAGGCGGCGCTAAACCGCTGGGCAACCGGGCTGCCCCAGGAAGTTAGGATCTACAGTAAATGAAAAAAGAAGCAAATTGTTAGGGAAAAACTTTCCAAAATCAAATTCAATAGGTCTTGACCCTCGGGATCCCTGGGTGGCGCAGCGGTTTGGCGCCTGCCTTTGGCCCAGGGCGCGATCCTGGAGACCCGGGATCGAATCCCACATTGGGCTCCCGGTGCATGGAGCCTGCTTCACCCTCTGCCTATGTCTCTCTCTCTCTCTCTCTCTCTCTCTCTCTCTCTGACTATCATGGATAAATAAAAAAAAAATTTTTTTTAAAAATAGGTCTTGACCCTCAATATTCTCAAAAAGCACAAAATTAAGATTAAATTTAGAAATAAGACTCTTCTAAAACATAACATGGAAGAAGTAAACTTGAATGTTATTACTATAACCTAAAAGGTTCAAACTGCAACCTCCGCAAAAGCCCATATCTCCTGCAACAATGACAGTTTTTAGGTCAGGGCACCCCACAAAAAATCAAAATTCTGAACATAAATATCTTAGAATCAAAACTAATGCTTTTATTGTTCAATTTGACTAATTAGTTTTACTTAAGAAAAATACAGGCAGTCCTCATATACCTGGGTTTTCTTCTTTCCTGTTCTTTAAAGAAGGAGTTTTTGTTTTATTATTGTTACTTTTTTGTGTTACTTTTGCTTTGCCAACCACTGGGAAAAGGAAAATGATCCTATAGACAGCATATTCTATGAGTTCCTAACATCATGGACAACTTAAGTTTTGAGAAAGGGTGGAAACTTTTGAAATGCATCAATACAGTTATGAGTTTATGACAGAAACAAAGTTACAAAGTCATAAACAACTACTGTCATGATTAAATGACTAAGTACAGTACTCCATGCTGGCAAATAAGAAGCACCAAGTAAATGCCAGATCCCTCTCTTCCCTGAGGACCGTTCTTAGAGAATAAATGCTGCAAAGAATTTTCAGGATAGACAATATCTTCTTTATACTAAAAAAGCCACAACCAAAGGGAGAACTTATTAATCTAATTGTGTTCTAAATACATATTCCCTTAGTATGATAAAGTTGAAACATACCTGGTATTTAAGACATGCTAAATGTCTAATAAAACTGAAAAGAGAAAACTGTGCTGCAAGTACAGCTTCCTGACCAAGAACTGATTCCAAGATAACACAGGGGAAAATCAAGATGACCCTGGATTTGGCAATGACTTTTTAAAATACAACACCAAGGGGCGCCTGGGTGGCTCAGCTGGTTGAGCATCCAACTCTTGGTTTGGGCTCAGGTCATGATTTCACTGGTGGTGAGATGAAGTCCCTCTATCAGATTCCTCACTTAGTGAGGAGTCTGCTTGAGGTTCTTTCTCTTCCTCTCCCTATGCCTCTCCCTGATGCAGTTACACTTGCGCTCTCTCTCTCTAAAACAAATAAATCTTAACAAAAAAAACACTAGAGGCATGATCATGAGAGAAAAAAACTGATGTCTTTATTAAAATTAAAAATGTCTGTTTTCTGTGTTTTTTTTTTTAAAGATTTTATTTATTTATTCTTGAGAGATAGAAGGAGAGACAGAGCCAGAGACACAGGCAGAGGGAGAAGCAGGCTCCATGCACCGGGAGCCCGACGTGGGATTCGATCCCGGGTCTCCAGGATCGCGCCCCGGGCCAAAGGCAGGCGCCAAACCGCTGCGCCACCCAGGGATCCCTAAAAATGTCTGTTTTCTGAAAGATACTGTTAAAAGAATGACAAACCACAAACTGAGGGGAAAAAGTCTTTGCAAAACGGCTATCTGATGAAAGACTGGCACACAAAATATATTTTTTTAAATCCTCTTAAAACTTGGGACGCCTGGGTGGCTCAGTGGTTGAGCGTCTGCCTTCAGCTCAGAGCATGATCCCAGAGCCCTGGGATCAAGTACCATATCGGGCTCCCTAAAAAGAGCCCCATTCTCCCTCTGCCTGTGTCTCACCTCTCTGTGTGTCTTATGAACAAATAAATCCTTTTAAAATTTAAAAAAAATAAAATCCTCTTAAAACTCAACAATAAGAAAAAAAAATTAAAGGCTAATATCCCTAATGAACATAGATACAAAAATCCTCAAAAGAAAAATGAGCAAAACTAAATTCAACAAAATATTAAAAGATCATATATCATGATCAAGTGAGATTTATTTCAGGGATACAAGGAGGTTCAACATTCACAAATCAATTAACATGATGCAGCACCACATTAATAAACTGAAGGATAAAAATCATATGATCATCTTAATAGAAGTAGAAAAAGCATTTGACAAAATTCAACATCCATTCATGACAAAAATTCTCAACAATGTGAGTAGAGAGGAAACATAACTCAATATAATAAAGGGCATATAGGACAAACCCTATATGAAGCTAACATCATACTTGATTGTCAAAAGCTCAAGGCTTTTCCTCTAAGATGAAGAACAAGACAAGAATGACCACTTTCATCACTTTTATTCAACATAGCATAAATAATGCAATTTTAAACATGGGCAAAAGATCTGAACACACAGCTCATCAAAGAAGATACACAGATGGCATATAAGCAAATAAAAAGATGTCAAACATCATACATTGTTAGGGAAGTGCAAATTAAAACAATGAGATATTACAACACACCTCTAGAATGGCTAAAATACAAAGACTGACAATACCCAATGCTGGTAAAAAATGTGAAAGCACCAGGAACTTTCAATTGTTGCTGGATGAAATGTAAAATGGAATCACCACTTTGGAAGATGGTTTGGCAGTTCTTCTAAAAGTAAACATATATATATATATATATATATATATATATAATCCAGCAATCTTGCTTCTAGGTATTTACCTCCCAAAATTGAAAATTTATATCCACAAAACATCAATATTTAGTTTTTTTTTTGTAACTGGCAAAACCTAGAAGCAACAAAAATATCCTTCAATAGGTGAACAGATAAACAGATAAACTGTGGTAATCTATATAACAGAATATTTTCTGATAAAAAGAAATGAGCTGTTCTATATTAACTAAGAAAAATAATAGTAAACTAAAATCATTAATTAAAAAGGAGACTTTACAATTGATACCACAGAATTTTGAAAAAGATTTTAAGAGACTATTATGAACAACTGTACGCCAACAAGTTGAATAACCTAGAGAAAATGCATAAATTCCTGGACATATACAACCTATCATGATACAATTATGAACAAAAAATGTGAAGAGACCTATAATCATTAAGGAGATTAGTCAGAAACTTAAAATCTCCCAATGAAGAAAAGCCCAGGACCAGAAGACTTCACTAAGGAATTTTAACAAATATTTAAAGAATTAACAGAAATCCTTTTCAGACTCTACCAAAAAACTGAAGAGGAGGCAACAAACCTAACCTCATAAAACGTTGATACCAAAGACAGACACAGAAACTAGAAGAAAATTATAGAGTAATATGTGAGGAATACTGATGAAAAAATTCTCAACTAAATACTAGCTAACTGAATACAACAGTACATTAAAAGGATTATATACCATGACCAAGTAGGATTTGTTCTTCTGAACCATAAGGATGGTATGGTTCAACGTATGAAAATTGATCAGTGGAATACACAACATTAACAAAATGAAGAAAAACTAAGTGATCATCTCAACTGGTACAGAAAAAAGTATTTGACAAAATTCAACACCCTCTCATGATAAAAAAAAAAAAAAATTCAGTAAACTAGAAATAGAAGGAAATTATTTCAATACAATAAAGCCAAATACAAAAAGCCCATAGCTAACTTCATATTCAATAGTAAAAAAACTGAAAGCTTTTTCTCAAAGATCAGCAACAAGGCAAAGATGCCTACTCATAATATTTCTGGAAGCCCAGAAGTACTGAAGTCCTAAATAGCCAAAACAATTAGGCAAAATTAAAAAAAAAAAAAAAAGTATGCAAATTGGAAAAGAAGTAGTAAAATTATCCCCATTCACAGACATGATATTATATGCAGAAAACCCTAAAGATCCCCTCCACATACACATATATAGATATACAAGAAACTGATAGAACTAATGAACAAATACAGCAAAGTTGCAGGATACAAAATTAACACACTAAAATCATGTAGTGTCTAAGAGAGGCAGAAATAAGTAAGTTTTCTAATATTAAGTGATCAGTGTTATGGAAAAAGAATAAATGTGAGGAAGAAAACTGCAATTTTAGGGCCTCACCAAAAAGGCCATTTGAATAAAGACAAGGGAAGTAAAGTGAGCCTTGCATATATCTGGGGGAGACTTGGATATATAGGAAACAGCTAGTACAAAGGCCCTATGGTGAGGGTATGCTTAGAATGTTAGAGAACTTAAGTACTTTGCTGAAGGCTAATTAATGTATTTTAGGGGGCAAGACTAGAGGCAAGAACACAAGGTTGTTCACAAGACAATCAAAGTTTCTGTTGGTGTCATTCACTGAAGCTCTTAACGTGAGTGAAACAGGCAATTTAGAAGAATACCTGCAATCCGCTTGGCAATTATTAGCCATGAAAAAGCACACTAGTAATTCAGAGTTATATGTATTTTGAAAAGGGATGAATACAGTTCTCTTTTTTATTTAATTAATAGCCTTTATTTTTTAGAGCAGTTTCAGGTTATAAAATACTGAGTGAAAAGTATGCAAGCTAAAGTTCTCAAAAAATAAATAAATAAATAAATAAAGTTCTCATACGCTTACCTTCCCCAAACTTTCTCCTATTATTAACATCTTGCATTACATGAGGTACATGTTATTAATTAAGGTCCATAGTTTACAGTAGGGTTCATTCTTTGTGTTGTATCTGAGTTTTGACAAATGTATAATGACATGTATTCACCATTACAGTATCATTGAGAATACTTTCATTGCCCTAAAAATCTGGTACTTCACCTATTTATCCCTCACTCCCACGGAAACTCTGGCAAATACTGATCTTTCCATGGTTTCCATATTATCTTTCCCAGAGTATCATATAGTTGGATCATATAGTATATAATCTTTCAGATTGGTTTCTTTCACTTAGCACTATGTAATTAAGGTTCCTCCATGTCATTTCTTGGTTTGATAGCTCATTTCTTTTTTAAATTTTTAATTGTTATAAATACACACACACACACACACACACACAACACACACACACTTTTTACCACTGTAACCATTTTTAAGTATATAGTTCAGTAGTGTTAATTATGTTCAATCTTCCCTGGCTCAAAACACAAGATTTTTCTCCAATCTTCTTCCTAAGAGCATGGTGGGACTCTGGGCAAAATTAATAGAAATAGGGAGCCCTCCTAAGACTGGGCCCCAGGAGTTTTTAACTCCCAAGCTTATCCACTTGGCCTCCAGGAATCTTTTACCATTTAAGCCAGTTAGTTTATAGCTCAAAGTGCTTCTGCTTCCAATAAGTTGATTTCAGGTGTGATTCTCTGTGTTCATCTGTCTTTCCAGTTTGACAAGTAGCTTCCTCATAATCTCAAATCTCAGAAGGATCCAAGGATAGTTCTTGATTTTTAGTTTGGTCAGATTTTTGTTGCTGTTGAAGACAGGAGTGATGATTTCCATGTTCTTTACATGCAGAGCTAACACTGGAAGTTTGATTTTCTTTTAAATATATTTTAAAATGCCAAAACGTCTTTTATATTTACCCATATATATTCAGCGCTTCTAGTTTCTCTTCATTCTTTTATGTAGGTCCAAATTTCCATTTAATATATATTTCCTCTTACCTAAAGAAGTTCCTTTAGTATTTATTTTAGTGCAGATCAGTCAGCAATGGATTATCTCTGCTTCTATCTGTGGAAAAAGTATTTATTTTACCCTCCTTTTTTTTTGTATTAACATATTCACATAACAAAATTAACTATTTTAAAGCATACAATTGAGTGGCATTTAGTACATTCACAATGTTGTACAAGTACTACCTCTATTTAGTCTCCAAACATTTTCATCATTCCAAAAGAAAATCTTAAACCCATTGCAGTCACTCCATTGCTCCTTCTCTCTAAAACCCTGGCAATCACCAATCTATTTTCTGTTTCCATGGATTCACCCATTCTGGGTATTTCATACAAATGGAATCATTCATTATGTGACCTTTGATGTCTGGCTTCTTTCACTTAGCATATTTTTCAGGTTCGTCTACATGTTAGAAAGTATCATTCATGTACTTCATTCCTTTCTATGGTTGAGTAATATTCTACTGTATGTATATAACCTCATTTTGTTTATCCATTCATTAGTTGATGGATATCTGGATTTTGTGTGCCTTTTAAGCTATTATGCTGCTATGAACATTTGTGTACAGATAGTTGAATTCTGGTTTTCAATTCTTCTGGGTATATACCCAAGAGGAGAATTGCTGGGTCATATGGTAATTCTATGTTTAACTTTTTGAGACACTATCAAAACGATTTTCCATAACAGCTGCACTATTTTACATTCCCACTGGCAAAATAAGATGTTTCCAATATCTCCACATACTTGCCAATACTTGTTATTTCTGTCCTTTTTATCATCATCTTAGTATACTAAGTATAACTACTTACTGAAGTAGTTATCTAGTGAGTAGTTATCTCATTGTGGTTACGATGCACATTTCCCTAATAACAAATGTGACTGTGGGCTCTTCTTTTTGGAGAAATGTCTATTCAAGTCCTTCACCTATTTATGAGTTATCTTTTGTTGTTGAGTTGTAAAAGTTATTTATGTATTCTGGATAACAGATCTTTATCAGATATAGGATTTGCAAATATTTTCTCCCACTCTGCAGGATGTTTTTCAGGTTCTTGAGAATAGTTTTAAATATCAAAACTAAAAGTTTTAAATATCAAGTTCTACTTACCTATTTTTTCTTTGGTTGTGTTTTTGCTGTCAAATCTAAGAATCCATAGGCAAGTCCAAAATTATGAAAATATATCCCTATGTTTACTTCAAAGAGTTTTATAGTATTAACTCATTATTTAGGTCATTGATCCATTTTGTGTTAATTTTTGTATATAGTGTGAGAAAGGGATGTACCTTTATGCTTTTGCATGTAGATATCCAGTTGTCTCAGCATCATTTAAAAGATTATTCCTTCTCCATTGAATAGTCTTGGATTCCTTGTTGAAAATCAACCAATCATAAATATGAGGGTTTATTTATACACTCACTTTTATTCCACTGGTCTCTTATGTTTACCCTTATGCCAATACCACACTGTTTTAATAACAGTAGCTTTGTAGCAAGTTTTGAAATTCAAGTGTGAATCTTCCAATTCTGTTCTTCTGCAATACTGTTTTGCTCATTTAGAGCCCTCTGCAATTCCATATGAATTTGAGAATAGGCGCTTTCATTTCTGCAAAAATGGAAGTTAGAATTTTGATAAAGATTATATTGAATCTGTAGATCACTTTAGGTAGTACTGCCATCTTAACACTAAAATCTTACATTCTGTGAAAATGGGGTATCTCTCCATTTATTTAGGCCTTCATTAATTTGTTCCAGCAATGGTTTGTAGTTTTCAGTGTAAAATCTTTCCCCTCCTTGGTTAAAATTATTACCAGGTATTTTATTCTTTTGGATGCTATTATATATGAAATTGTTTCCTTAGTTTCCATTTTGGGGTATTCACTAACAACATATGTCGCTCTTGTATCTTGTAACTTTGCTGAATTTGCCTATTGACTCTAGCAGTTTTTTTGTGAATTCTTTAAATTTTCTATATGTAGAATCATGTTATCTGTCAACAGAGATATTTTTACTTTTTCCTTCCAATTTGGATGCTTCTCATTTCTTTTTCTCGTCTAATTGCTCTGGCTAGAATTTACAGTACAATGTTGAATAGTATTGGTAACAACAAACATTCTTGTCTTACTCCTGATCTGACGAGGAAAGCTTTGTCTTTCAGCACTGATTGTAAAGTTATCTGTAGGTTTTTATTAATGTCCATTATCATAGTAAGTAAATTTCACCTTCATTTTTGAAAGCTACTTTAAGTGGTATAAAATTAAAAGTTGAGAGCTTTTTTTTTCCTTTTGATGTCCTTATTGACTTCAGACTTCTGAAAAAGACTGCTCTAGTTCTTACC
This sequence comes from Vulpes vulpes, assembly GCF_048418805.1. Lineage (NCBI taxonomy): Eukaryota > Metazoa > Chordata > Mammalia > Carnivora > Canidae > Vulpes > Vulpes vulpes. Next base: position 146,381,074 of record NC_132792.1, on the reverse strand, counting down.
TTTGTTCCTCTGTATCATGTTTATTGTCTAGTGCTTTAAGATTTTCTTTTTCACTGGTTTTCAACAATTTATGTCTTGGTATGGTTTTATGTTTCTGCTGCTTAGGAGTCACTGAACTTCTTTGATCTATGAATTTATGACAGCGATTCTCAATTAGGGGAGATTCTTTTTTGCCTCCCATCCCTCCATCAGAAATATCTTTCAATGTCTGGGCTAATTTTTAGTTGTTGCAAGTGGGTGATCCAATTGGTATCTAGTGAGTAGAGTCCAGAGCAGAGATGCTGCTAGACATCTTAAAAAGCAGGAGACAGCCCTCTACAACAAAGAATTAGCCAGCCCTAAATGTCAATGGTGCAAAGGCTGAAAAACTTTGGTTTCTAGTTTTCATCAAATGTTTAAATTTTCAGCCAACATTTATTAATTTTTTTTCTATATTTTCCTCTGTCTCTTGCTTTTCTCTTCTATCTGGGATTCCAAATATATACATGCTACATTGCTTGATATTTTCCCTAGGTTCACTGGGGCTCTGCTGATTTTTATTCAGACTTTTTATGATCTGTGCTTCATTTTTATTAGGCTTATTTGCTACATATTCCAGTTCACTGTGCTTTTCTTATACAATGTCCAATCTGCTACTAATCCTACCCAGTATATTTTCATTTTAGATATTATTCTCTTTCTAGAAATTCCATTTGGGTCTTTCTGCATCTTCCATTTCCCTCTCCATTATATTTATGTTTTCCTCGACTTTCTTGAATATACAGAATATATTTATAATAGCTACTTTCATCTCTATCATTTCTGCAACTGCTTTCATTGACAGGTTTTTCTCCATGTTATGGGTCATATTTTCCTACTATCTTTTCATGCTTAAAAGACTTTCACAATTAGGCAGACATTGTGAATTTTACTCTGCTTTTGTTGTGTTCTTTAAATTATGTTAGACTTAGTTTTGGCATTAATTAAGTTATGTGGAATCAATTTGATCCTTTCAAGCTTCACTTTTAAAGTTCTGTTAAGCCAGGGGCAGACCAGCCTGTAGTTTCAGTTAGCCTCACTACTAAAGTGAAATCCTTCTGAGGCCTCTACTATATTATGTCCCATAAACCGCATTTTCTTCCCACTCTGACTTATAGTAAATGAAATATTCTTAGTCCTATGCCAACTCCAGAAATTGTTTCACCTACTGCTTTCTTGTATTTCTTTCCTCAGCTTGCTAATTTCCATTCTCTCACATACAGAGATTAGTGTTCAGACAAAGAGATCTCTCTGCACATCCTGGAAACTCTCTCTTTTTCTGTACGAGAACATCCTCTCTAGTAGTCAGCCCTCCATTTTCCAGTTCAAATTAGTAAGACAGTCAGACTCTTTTGGGTCCCTCTTCCCTGCACTGTAGCCTGGAAATTGTTTCCAGGCAACTAAAGAGCTCATTTTGCTTCCCTTTTTTATTAGTTATATACTATTCTTAGTATGTCTCAAAAATCACTATTTTTATCTATTGTTTGGTTTTCTTCCAGTTTTAGGCAAAAGAATAAATCTCACCCCCATTACTCCAAAATGCCCAGGAGAAGTACCACAAGCATTAATTTAAAAACTAGCATAATATTCCATGTATAATTTACTTAACCATTATCTGATAGTTGTCTAAGGTTATTTTCATTTTTTCACTCATACACAAAGATTATGAATATCTTTGTACATAAAGCATATAGTTTTAATTAAAATCTTAAGGAATACCATGGACTTTCTTCAGAGAGTTAGAACAAATTATTTTAAGATTTGTGTGGAATCAGTAAAGACCCCAAATAGCCAGGGGAATTTTAAAAAAGAAAACCATAGCTGGGGGCATCACAATGCCAGATTTCAGGTTGTACTACAAAGCTGTGGTCATCAAGACAGTGTGGTACTGGCACAAAAACAGACACATAGATCAATGGAACAGAATAGAGAACCCAGAAGTGGACCCTCAACTTTATGGTCAACTAATATTCGATAAAGGAGGAAAGACTATCCATTGGGAGAAAGACAGTCTCTTCAATAGATGGTGCTGGGATAATTGGACATCCACATGCAGAAGAATGAAACTAGACCACTCTCTTTCACCATACACAAAGATAAACTCAAAATGGATGAAAGATCTAAATGTGAGACAAGATTCCATCAAAATCCTAGAGGAGAACACAGGCAACACCCGTTTTGAACTCAGCCACAGTAACTTCTTGCAAGATACATCCACGAAGGCAAAAGAAACAAAAGCAAAAATGAACTATTGGGACTTCATCAAGATAAGAAGCTTTGCACAAGCAAAGGATACAGTCAACAAAACTAAAAGACAACCTACAGAATGGGAGAAGATATTTGCAAATGACGTATCAGATAAAGGGCTAGTTTCCAAGATCTATAAAGAACTTATTAAACTCAACACCAAAGAAACAAACAATCCAATCATGAAATGGGCAAAAGGCATGAACAGAAATCTCACAGAGGAAGACATAGACATGGCCAACATGCACATGAGAAAATGCTCTGCATCACTTGCCATCAGGGAAATACAAATCAAAACCACAATGAGATACCACCTCACACCAGTGAGAATGGGGAAAATTAACAAGGCAGGAAACCACAAATGTTGGAGAGGATGCGGAGAAAAGGGAACCCTCTTACACTGTTGGTGGGAATGTGAACTGGTGCAGCCACTCTGGAAAACTGTGTGGAGGTTCCTCAAAGAGTTAAAAATAGACCTGCCCTACGACCCAGCAATTGCACTGCTGGGGATTTACCCCAAAGATACAGATGCAATGAAACGCCAGGACACCTGCACCCCAATGTTTATAGCTGCAATGTCCACAATAGTCAAACTGTGGAAGGAGCCTCGGTGTCCATCAAAAGATGAATGGATAAAGAAGATGTGGTCTATGTATACAATGGAATATTACTTATTACTCAGCCATTAGAAACGACAAATACCCACCATTTGCTTCCACGTGGATGGAACTGGAGTGTATTATGCTGAGTGAAGTAAGTCAATCGGAGAAGGACAAACATTATATGTTCTCATTCATTTGGGGAATATAAATAATAGTGAAAGGGAATAGAAGGGAAGGGAGAAGAAATGTGCGGGAAATATCAGAAAGGGAGACAGATCATAAAGACTCCTAACTCTGGGAAACAAACTAGGGGTGGTGGAAGGGGAGGAGGGCAGGGGGTGGGGGTGAATGGGTGACGGGCACTGAAGGGGTCACTTGACGGGATGAGCACTGGGTGTTATTCTGTATGTTGGTAAACTGAACACCAATAAAAAATAAATTTATTTTTAAAAAAATCTTAAGGAGCACTGAGTGTTATACTATATGCTGGCAAACTGAATTTAAATAAAAAATAAAAAAAATAATTTAAATCTTAAGAAAAAAATGACTCCATAATCTGATTATAGTATATTCTAAATATATCTCTTCTTCCTGATCTCAACTTTTCTTTCTGAAACTTTGTGCATGGTAGAATGCTGGTGACAACTTTTTTGGTCGGGAGGTGGAGAAATTATATCTTAAGCAGAAATAATATTTAAAAAGTAATCTGCCATTATCAGATTGAATTCAGAATAAAGCTGCCAAAGCTTTACAAGAAGGGGTAAACTTTGGCTACCTTACCCTCCTATTTCCACTCCGATGAGATGTTTCTCACAGAGCCTTAAGAAGTTTATTCCATTTCTCTCTACTCAAAATCCATTAAGTTATTTTTATGTTACATCAGCAGTTAAAGAAAGAGACTCCAATTTGGCAGTCAATAGGATAAAATTTGCCAATTCTTACATTGCCTCAGACTGTATTACTTGAGACACTGAAATGCTCCTTCAGTCAAAGCAGAAAGGATAAGTTGTTGGCTGAATCTTTATCACTTGATTCAGATTCCACCTTAGTCGGTTGCAGAGTCAAGATTTAAAACTTGTGAAGCATTCTTTCCCAGCTGAAAAATATTCCAAAGATTATCAGGCAAATATATGCAAGGGGGCTTCTTGCTTCCTGTGCTATCTTTTTTGGCTTCTCTTGTATTGGTTTGCTTAATTTTTTTATAGGTCTAGCTGTAGAAATTTGGGTAAGTTAACCTCTCTGCCCTACCTTCCTTGTTTATAAAAAAAAGGAATACTACTTCTCATCCTACATGGGTATCTGAAGGTATAAAATATATAGGAAAAACAGAACAGTTCCCAGCCTAAAGAGGATACTATATAAGTGTTAACTAATATAATAATTAGCCAAAATATAGCCGTTTCTCCAAAGCTAAAGTATCTCAGTAACACAGATAACAAGATGGTTTGACACAGAAGCTTATAATATTGAGCCATGAGTCTTTATCTAAGACTTTTAAACTTCTGAATCTCCTGCTAAAGCAATCAACCCCCAAACCAAACAACCAAACAAGAAACTTAACATAACTCTTGTCACTAAGAAAAAAGAAAAGAAAAACCGGACTTAAGGAGTGTCTTCCATGTGCTTTGTACTTTATATAAATTATCCAATTCCAACTTCAAAACAATTCTAGAAAGTTGGCATTTTTACTGTATTTCACTTAACCTAAGACATTGATTATAAGAAGTACATTATTTTCTGTAATGCTAAAGAAAGAAAAAACACAAATATAATACACCATCAATTTTAAGATACATCCAGAATTTTTTTTAAATCTCAAGAACTGAATGTCTGCCTTATACTTGATGAAATATATCTCCATTTTATAGATTAGAAAGCTGAAGATAAGAGAAATGAAGTACTCAGTGCCATATAGTAAGTGGCAAAAGCAAGATTCAAACCAAGATGCTCTTTCTGTTAAACTGTTACCTCTCCAAGCTACTTTAGAAACCATTATTACATATAGATAATATTATGAATTAAAATTTTGTTCAGTTTCTTAAGTGTAATTTTTAAAAATTTAAGTACTTAGTTCAAAATGAAACTTTAAATATTTAACTCTTTTTTTGAGGTTAATTTATGATAAATTATCCACAATTTAATCAACTACACAGACTAACACTACAATCCTTAAAGAAGAATACTTTTTTAACAATCTTTCACAAATATTCATTGTAGTTTTTTCCTGAAACATGGATAGTTATTCATTTCCACATAAAAAAGTACGAATATTAATCCTATTTCAGCTATGATCTATTACAACAAAAACAAAAACAAAAACCTAGGGGATCCTGGGTGGCTCAGTCAGGTTAGCACTGACTTTTGATTTCAACTCAGGTCATGATCTCTGGGTAACAAGATGGAGCCCTGTGTCCAGCCCTCCACTCAGTGCTGAGTCTGCTTGTCCCTTTCCCTCCCTGTGCTTGTACTCTCTCTCATTCTCTCAAATAAATAAATATATAAAATCCTAAAACAAAGAAAACGTACCATGAAAATATTGTTTGTTGTAATTTTAATGGTACTACTTCTAAGATTTCACAAGAGAGGCATGCGGGTGGCGCAGTTGATTAAATGTCCAACTCTTGGTTTCAGTTCAGGTCATGATCTGAAGGTCATAAAATCCAGTCCCATGTTGGTTTCTGTGCTCACCATGGAGTCTAACAGAGATTCTCTCTCCTTCTCCCTCTGCCCCTCCCACTAACGCTTATGCTATCTAAAATAAACAAGTAAATATCTTTTAAAAATAAATAAATAAGTAAAATAAAATTTCACAAGAAAGATAAAATTCCAGGGGCACCTGGGTGGCTCAGTCAGTTAAGTCTCTGCCTTCAGTTCTGGTCATGATCCCAGAGTCTTGGGATCAAGCCCCACATCCTGTTTCTCCCTCTCCCTCCCACTTACCCTGCTTGTGCTCACTCTCTGTCAAATAAAAAAAAAAAAAAAGAAAGAAAGATAAATTCCATAAACCTATGTTTTAACCTTAGTTTCCCTTAAAACTACAAACAACACAGCCAAAAATAATCAACTCATAAACCCTTAACTACAATGGACATTTAATCAGGATGTCAATTATCTAGAAATATTACAAAAATGCTTAAGCTACAATTGGAAAATAATTTTTAGATCAAAGAAAAGAAACATATAATACGTGCAAGTAGATATTTTATCCAAACCTCCAAATTTCAGCATTTTCTATTTTTTGCATATACACTATATATATATACATTGGCTTAAAAAAATGACACAGATTTTTTAAATATAAAAAACTTAAAAATACACTTTTTTACCAAATATTTTCATCTTTATACCAAAATACGAGATTTTTTTTCCAAATAATTAATATGGCCAATAGAACTATCATAGAATCCTTATAATTCACCAAGTAAATTTCATCACTGAACAACAAAACAAAAAATAATTTGTTCTTTCACCACTGTATATAATGGAATTTAAGAATATATTAATTTTGTTGTTTTAATTTCCTGACTATTGTCAACTGTCTTGGTTCTAGAGTACTTTATTTTTTTACTTTTTTTTTCCCAAGGGAATTTTTAAAAATCTAAATTCAATTCATTAACATATATTATTAGTTTCAGAGGCAGAGGTCAGTGATTAATCAGTCTTACATAATGCCCAGTGCTCAGCACAATACATGCCCTCCTTAATGTCCATCACCCAGTTACCCTAGTCACATACCCCTCTCCCCTCCAGTAACCCTCAGTTTGCTTCCTATGATTCAGAGTCTCTCACGGTTTGTCTCCTTCTCTGATTTCATCTTGTTTTTTCTTCTAGGGTACTTTTTTTTTTCCCCTAGGGTACTTTAAAACAAAGGTACAGGGATGCCTGGGTGGCTCAGTTGGCTAAGTGTTCAACTCTTGATTTTGGCTCAGGTCATGATCTCAGGGTTGTGAGATCCAGCCCTGTGGGGTAAGGCTCCTCACTAGGCATGGAGTCTGTTTAAGATTCTCTCTCTGCCCCTCCCTCTGCACTATCCCTTCGCCTTCTCTAAAACAACAACAAAGGTACAAAAGATTATCACTTATACACATGCCCAGTTTCCATTGTATAATATATAATGCAACTATCTTTATGAAGTATTTTATTCAAAATAATGCTATTTTTAAATGTCCCTCATGGAAAATTAGCCTCAGGTTATTAGTGACTTCCTAGAAATATAACACTGATCAGTATTTAAATGTTCTTTGGAAAATTATTCTGAATATTTATCATATATATTCAGAAATTATAGTTTTTCTTAGATTTTAAGAACCAAAGAAAATCATAAAAAAATCCAACCTTCAAATACTTAAACATTTCTGAAGTAATGTAGTAAAAATAAGTTAGAAGAAACTATTTTAAACAAATGGTTAATATTTCTATAATATTATAAGCAATATAACCAAACGATCCTAAATGTAAGAAAAACATTAGAATCCAACAGATAAACAGACCATTGTTATAAACAAGCAACAATTAGATATTTGAAGTTACATAGAGGTTTAGAGTTTTATTCACATTTATACACATAAATATCAATAATGTTATACAAATATTTGGGAAAACACTCAACATGCCTAATCATTTAAAAAAAAAACAAATTAAGCTCTCTAGATCCATCCATGTTGTTGTAAATGGCAGTATTTCATTATTTTTAATGGCTGAACAATATTCCATTGTGTGGATGGAGACTTGAGCTGCTTCCATATCTTGGCTATTATAAATAATGCTACAATAAACACAGGGGTGCATGTATCTTTTTGAATTAGTGTTTTCATTAAAATAAGTAGGTCAGAGAAAGACAAATACCCTATAATTTCACTCATATGTGGAATTTAAGAAACAAAACAAAGATAAAAAGAGACAAAAAAAGCAGACTCTTAAATATAGAGAACAAACTGGCAGTTGCCAGAGGGGAAGTAGGTGGGGGAGTATAGGTAAAATAGGTAAAGGGAATTAAGAGTACACTTGTGGTAATGAGCACTGAGTAATGTATAGAATTGTTGAATCACATCGTACCCTTGAAATTATTATGATTGTTTTTTAATGATACACGAGTTAAAATAAAAATTAAAATAATTAATTAAAATTGCAAATTAAAACAATGAGCAATGAATTTTAAACTAATTCCTTTAGGATAACAAAATCATCCAATTTGGTAAAGCTGTAGTCAAACAGGTACTCATACTACTAACCCTAAGATGACCTTGTAAAAAATGGTATTACTCTCTGGAACGCAATATTGCTATCTTACTATGACCCATAATAATATTAGCATACTTTAATTATTTTCACCCTTAATACAGCTTCTGGATTATAAGAAAAAATACAATCTTGAATTATAGTTCCTTTGTAGGATTTAACCACAATCCTTTCTATTACTGACCTATACTTGAAATGAATGTTCTTGAATTTTTAAGATTGAAATGTGGACTGGGATAGATTTGGGGGTCTATACCTCTCTTTTCTGTTGTTTTCATTAATCATTTAAAAAGCTGGCCCTTGGGATACTTTCAAGATTGCTTGGCTCTGGTCCCCCTTCCCACTTTTATCTGTTTTTTTCCTTTTGTCTTTGTTATCATTGTCCTGCTTGGTTTTGATTAAATTCCCAGCCGATTCCTCTCAGTGTAAGGTTTTGTACTGGTAGGAAAATTTGGCTGGTTAATTTTGGAGGCTTCAGAGCCCAGAGAGCTATAAAGAACGTTATCATAAACCCTTTATACTCAGACATGAAGTGTGCAAAGGCCTCTAAATGACCTGTTGGCAAAAAAATAAAAAGTAAAAGGGAAACTACTTGTCACCAATTTTAGGATCATGACATTCTCCCTATTGCTTCCTCCTTTGGAGATCCCTTTGCTACACTAATATTGATGGTTTGTCCCAATTTTATCTGATCAACTAGTTTTTATAGAGATACAGATATTGCTTAAGAGCTTTTGATTATGCTATCCTTGTTATCCTGTTGAGGAAGCATTCAGGAATATTAAAAAACTATGCTACAAGCATGGCCATCTTCCCAGAATTCCAATGACCATAAGTGATTTTTGATGGAATGCATGAATGGGAATACACAAATACATAGAGTAGTGCTACACTAGGTGTATTTCCTTTTTTTTTTTTTAACTTTAAACTGAATGTATTTCCGTTCCATTCTGTTTTCCATTACTTTTGCCTCCATTCAACCAACTATCTTAATAGGATGAATGGATGATTTCATGAAAGAGAAGTACAGAGATTGTTAAAGCAAGACCAGTTTATTTATTTTTAAGTAAATTCTACCCCAATGTAGAACTTGAATTCACAACACCAACATGAAGAGTCAGGTGCTCTACTGACTGAGCCAGCCAGGCACCCAAGGACAGACAAATTTAGGGAACATCTCTTATTTGTATCTTACCAAAGTCACTTACACACTACCTCAACATTTCAATAACTTTCCATATTGTGAATCTCAACTTTCCAAAGCAGAATCCTCAAAACTTCATTTCTCAAAACTACCTTCTTGCAGCAACCATACGCAGGCCAATAACCTAGATTCCATCACTCAGATGCACAAACAAGCCAGTTGGATATAAAATGGAGCTATATGTCACTGACCTGCAACAATTATACTTCTTAATTCACAGCTCAAAATCTAATTGATATGAGTCCATCAACAAAAGTAGCATATTTGATACAAGCAGAATATAAGTAATTAAATCAAACTTATCATATTAATTCATATTTTAAGTACACAGGAGGATACTAGTTAATGCCATCAGGAAATCCACAGTAGAAATCACTGTCACCTTATGTATGGATAGCTCTCATGAAATATGGCATCTATTGTTTGGTGACTGCTATTTTTTTAAATACATATTTGTGAACTCATCAGATGTGTAAATTTATGGACTGAAAACATTTACCAACTATGCAAACATTAAAAGTATTTGAGTTTTTATAAATATTCTTTATCAGAATAAGAAAGTCCCTTTCTATTGACAGCTATTAACAGTTTTTATCGTAAATGGATATTAAATTCTGTTGAATCTTTCTTTCCCTCTTGCAAAATGACCATATGATTTTTCTTTTTGTCTCATAATATGATGAATTATACTGCTTTTCAAAAGTTAAACCACTCTTACAGTCCTAAAATTAACCCTACTTCATCATGATGTTTTATTCTTTTTATTTGTTGCTAGATTTGATTTGCTAACATATTTTTAAAAAATTTTTTTCACCTATGTTAATGTAATTGATTTGTATTGTTCTTTTTTGTATCATTCTTGCCAGGCCTAAGTGTAAAGGTTATTCTGGTCTTAAAAAATGAAATGAGAAGTGTTTCTCCTTTTCCTATTTCCCAGATGAATTTGCATAAGACCTGCACTCTTTCTTCCTTAAACAATTGAGAGATTGTACCAGTGAAGCTATCTGGGGCAGAAGTTTTCTTTGCAGTAGCTCTTTAAGAGTCAATTTCTTTAACAATATTTGTTCTTCCAACTCATAAGCATAAAATGCTTTTCCATTTTTTAATAGATACAGAACTATTCAGATGTTCTATTTCTTAGTCAACTTTGTTAAGTCAAATTTTGAAAACTTTGTCCATTTTTTTCTAATCAACTCATTTGCCTAAAGTTGTTCATAAGATCTATTTATTAATTTTTGTTTCTTCAACATATGTGGTGGTGCCCCTTCTGCATTCCTGACATTGACCGTTTGTCTTTTTTTCTCTTCTTTCTTGATCATTCTTGCTAGGGTTTTATTAATATTTTCAAAGAACCAACTCTTGGCCTTGCTGATTTCTCTCCAGTACACATCTGTTTTTTATTTTATTGGTTTTCCACTTATCTTCCTATTTTTTTTTAAATTTGACTTTTTGTGGCATCTTGAAATGCAAACTTAAAGCATTATGTTCTCTTGGGAATTACAATTCATTCAAAGAAACTTATTGAGGATAAATATTCAGAAATATTCTTAACTTTTAGTGGATTCTCTGCCTTCCTACTTCAAAAAAAAAAAAGGAGAAATGTGTTCTTGCTTTATCAAAGAGCAAACTGATGGATGGAAAGCAAAGGCTCAAAATAAAAATTTCCTTGGACTATATAAGGCCCCTTGTCTTATTTAGGTATAAACTAAAGATAGACAAATAGGTAGAACTACAATACATAGGGAATAGAAAGGTTAATAAAGAAGCACTTCCAGAAGCATTTCTCCAGAAAGTGTATTTTAGATCCCTACAATAATCCGAAAGCATCTAAAGTAACTGTCTCTGGTCCTACTATATTATAGAGTAATTTTAAGGAGGAGTGAATAGGAATCTTTTCTTCCAGTTATATGAGTAGTTTACTCCCTTACCAATTTAAAGCCCTTATTCAGGGATGCCTAAGTGGCTCAGTAGTTGAGTGGCTGCCTTTAGCTCAGGTTTTGATCCTGGAGTCCCGGGATCGAGTCCTGCATTGGGTTCCCTGCTCAGCGGGGAGTCTGCTTCTCTTTCTGCCTCTGCTCCTCCTCCCTGCTAATGCCTATTCTCTCTCAAATAAATAAATAAATAAATAAATAAATTTTAAAATAAAAATTTAAAAACCTTTAAAAATAAAGTCCTTATTCAAATATTGCCCTTCTCAATACAGCCTACCTTTATCACCCTATTTACAACTATACCCAATACCCTCCCCTATCCCTCTTGTCTTCCTGTGTAGAATTTAAGCTCCACAAGGCCAAAGATTTTTGTCTATTTTTGTTCACTGATGCATCCTAGGAACTTACAAGAACAGTGACTGGTACATAAAGGTACTTAATAAATATTTGTTGAATATATGAATAAATAGATTAAAAAATAAGACATAGCTTCAAATAAGTTACAATTTTACATAAGTGTGAATTTTAGTTACATATTAATTTTAGAATGAGAGATATTATCGTGTTGAAATACTATTCTGTCACTTATTGGCTATGTAACTTTAAGAAAAATTATTAACTTTCCTAAGTTTCTGGTTTTTTTTCCAGAAAATGCAAATAAGTTTTTGCTTTATAGGATTGTGGTGATAACGAAATAAAATATCTAAATTGGGGTGCCTGGGTGGCTCAATTTGGTTGGATATCTAACTCTTGATTACGACTCAGGTCATGGTCCCAGGATCATGGCTTCAAGTCCTGTGTCAAGCTCTACACTCAGTGTGGAGTCTGCCTGAGATTCTCTCTTCTCTTCCTCTGCCCTTGGGTCCTGGGATCAAGTCCCGCACCAGGCTCCCTGTGAGGAGCCTACTTCTCCCTCTCTCTCTATGTCTCTCATGAATAAAAATAAATAAAATAAAAATGAAGGACTCCTGTGTAGATGAAGAATTGGGACACGGGCCTAGAAAGCTAAAAATAGAACATATGAGAAAACAACAACAATAAAAACAAAACGGTGAAGTAGATTTTCACCTAATATAGAAAGAAACTTCTAATAACCACAGTAAAAAAAATTGGGCTGATTCACAAATTGTCTATTTCCATCACTAGAGTCTTCTACCAGAAGCTAAAAGTCTATGTTGGAATAACTTGAAGACAGAAAATTAGTCTAGACCATCACTAAAGTTCTAACTATAAGATTACAGCTCTACAAGAAGAAAAATATGATTGTTTAAAAAGACATATATAAATGGCCAATAAGTACATGAAAAGATGCTTAACATCATTACACATCAGGGAAATGTAAATCAAAAACCACAATAAGATACTACTTCATACCCACTAGGATGACTATAATCATAAAGTCAGAAAATAATAAATGCTGGCAAGAAATCAGAACCTTTATATACTGTTGATGGGAATGCAGAATATTGTACCCACTTTGGAAAATGGCCAGGCAGTTCCTCAAAAAGTTAAACACAGAATTAGTATTTGACCCAGCAATTCCACTTTTACACGTGTACCCATGAGAAATGAAAACGTATGTCCACAAAAAACCTTGCACACCACTGTTCTTAGCAGTATTATTTGTAATAGCCAAAAAGTAAAAACCCAAATGTCCATCAATGGGTGAATGGATTCATAAAATGTGGTATATCCATACAACAAAATATTATTTGGCAATGAAATGCGGAGATTGAAACTGATAGCTAAAAGGTATTTCAAAAACTCAAAAAGAAACTCCATATTCTTTAGCCATCAATTTTAATCTCCTCATCTCCCCCAGCCCCAAGTAACTATTAATCCGTGTATCTACAGATTTTCCTATTGTGGACATATCAAATAGGTGGAATCAAATATATGTGGTCTTTTGTGAATGGCTTCTTTCATTTAGCACAGGTTAGCATGGAAAAACAAGGATTCTCCCAAATTGCAGCATGTATCAGTACAGCATTCTTTTTTACAGCCAAATAGTATTCTGTTTTTTTGATATACCATATTTTGTATGTCCATTCATCTATTAATGGACATTTGGGGTTTTAGCATGTTCATACCTGACTGGGGTAATAGCTGTACAACTTTGTGAACTTACTAAAAACTACTGAAATGAACACTTCAAGTGGGTGAACTGTGTAGAGTATGAATTATGGTGTCTCAATTTAAAAAAAAAAAAAGAGGAGGGGCAAGATGGCGGAAGAGTAGGGTCCCCAAATCACCTGTCCCCACCAAATTACCTAGAAAACCTTCAAATTATCCTGAAAATCTATGAATTCGGCCTGAGATTTAAAGAGAGAACAGGGGATCCCTGGGTGGCGCAGCGGTTTGGCGCCTGCCTTTGGCCCAGGGCGCGATCCTGAAGACCCGGGATCGAATCCCACGTCGGGCTCCCGGTGCATGGAGCCTGCTTCTCCCTCTGCCTGTGTCTCTGCCTCTCTCTCTCTCTCTCTCTGTGACTATCATAAATAAATTAAAAAAAAAAAAAAATAAAGAGAGACCAGCTGGAATGCTACAGTGAGAAGAGTTCGCGCTTCTATCAAGGTAGGAAGACGGGGGGAAAGAAATAAAGAAACAAAAGGCCTCCAAGGGGGAGGGGCCCGCGAGGAGCTGGGCTGAGGCCGGGGCGAGTGCCCCCAGGACAGGAGAGCCCCGTCCCGGAGAAGCAGGAGCTGCACCAACCTTCCCGGGCGGAAAGGGGCCCGCAGGGAGTTGGAGCAGGACCCAGGAGGGCAGGGGTGCCCTCAGGCTCCCTGGGACAGTAACAGACACCTGCACCCCGGGAGAGTGCGCCAAGCTCCCTGAAGGGCTGCAGCGCGCTCGGCTGGACGCTCGGCTGGACCCGGGAGCAGCTCGGAGGGGCTCGGGCAGAGGAAGAGGCTCCGAGTGGAGGGGGCTGCGTGGCCGGGAGCAGCTCGGAGGGGCTCAAGCGGCTCCACGGAGGGGGCTGTGCCACTGGGAGCGCGAATCCAACAGCACAGGCCCGGGAGCACTGGGCGCCGGGACACAGCCCAGGATCCGGCCTCCCCCGGGGACAGGCAGAGGCCGGGAGGGCCCAGGACCGCAAGGACGCTCCCACCCCGAGCTGAGCAGATCCGCGGCCCTGCCCCTAGCCTCCAGGCCCTGCAGACAGAGAGCTCTGTAGCTACTGCAGGAGCTGAATCCAGGGCTCCAGAGATGGCCCCGCCACTGGGGTTGTTCCTCCTGGGGCCTCGGGGGGTAAACAACCCCCACTGAGCCCTGCACCAGGCAGGGGGCAGAGCAGCTCCCCCAAGTGCTAAGACCTGAAAATCAGCACAGCAGGCCCCTCCCCCAGAAGACCAACTAGACGGAAAAGTTCCAGGGGAAGTCAAGGGACTTAAAGTATACAGAATCATAAAATACTCCCCCCGTGTTGTTGTTTTTTTTGTTGTTTGTTTGTTTTTTTGCTTTTTGATTTGTTTCCTTCCCCCACCCTTTTTTTTTCCTTTCTTTTTCTTCTCTTTTTTCTTCCTTTTTTCGTCTTTTCTTTCCTTCTTTCTCTCTTTTTCTCCTTTTCCCAATACAACTTGTTTTTGGCCACTCTGCATTGAGCAAAATGACTAGAAGGAAAACCTCACCTCAAAAGAAAGAATCAGAAACAGTCCTCTCTCCCACAGAGTTACAAAATCTGGATTACAATTCAATGTCAGAAAGCCAATTCAGAAGCACTATTATACAGCTACTGGTGGCTCTAGAAAAAAGCATAAAGGACTCAAGAGACTTCATGACTGCAGAATTTAGAGCTAATCATGCTAATACATCGCAATACAAGCATCCATTCAAAAACTGGAAAGAACTCAAATACAAAAGCTAAACTTACACATAAAGGAGCTAGAGAAAAAACAGCAAATATATCCTATACCCAGGAAAAGAAGAGAGTTAATAAAGATTCGAGCAGAACTCAACAAAATCGAGACCAGAAGAACTGTGGAACAGATCAACAGAACCAGGAGTTGGTTCTTTGAAAGAATTAATAAGATAGATAAACCATTAGCCAGCCTTATTAAAAAGAAGAGAGAGAAGACTCAAATTAATAAAATCATGAATGAGAAAGGAGAGATCACTACCAACACCAAGGAAATACAAACGATTTTAAAAACATATTATGAACAGCTATACGCCAATAAATGAGGCAATCTAGAAGAAATGGACGCGTTCCTGGAAAGCCACAAACTACCAAAACTGGAACAGGAAGAAATAGAAAACCTGAACAGGCCAATAACCAGGGAGGGAATTGAAGCAGTCATCAAAAACCTCCCAAGACACAAAAGTCCAGGGCCAGATGGCTTCCCAGGGGAATTCTATCAAACGTTTAAAGAAGAAACCATACCTATTCTACTAAAGCTGTTTGGAAAGATAGAAAGAGATGGAGTACTTCCAAATTCGTTCTATGAGGCCAGCATCACCTTAATTCCAAAACCAAAGACCCCACCAGAAAGGAGAATTACAGACCAATATCCCCGATGAACATGGATGCAAAAATTCTCAACAAGATACTAGCCAATAGGATTCAACAGTACATTAAAAAAAATTATTCACCATGACCAAGTGGGATTTATCCCCAGGACACAAGGCTGGTTCAACACTCGTAAAACAATCAATGTGATTCATCATATCAGCAAGAGAAAAACCAAGAACCATATGATCCTCTCATTAGATGCAGGGAAAGCATTTGACAAAATACAGCATCCATTCCTGATCAAAACACTTCAGAGTGTAGGGATAGAGGGAACATTCCTCAACATCTTAAAAGCCATCTACGAAAAGCCCACAGTAAATATCATTCTCAATGAGGAAGCACTGGGAGCCTTTCCCCTAAGATCAGGAACAAGACAGGGATGTCCACTCTCGCCACTGCTATTCAACATAGTACTGGAAGTCCTAGCCTCAGCAATCAGACAACAAAAAGACATTAAAGGCATTCGAATTGGCAAAGAAGAAGTCAAACTCTCCCTCTTCACCTATGACATGATACTCTACATAGAAAACCCAAAAGTCTCCACCCCAAGATTGCTAGAACTCATACAGCAATTTGGTAGCGTGGCAGGATACAAAATCAATGCCCAGAAATCAGTGGCATTTCTATACACTAACAATGAGATTGAAGAAAGAGAAATTAAGGAGTCAATCCCATTTACAATTGCACCCAAAAGCATAAGATACCTAGGAATAAACCTAACCAAAGAGGTAAAGGATCTATACCCTAAAAACTATAGAACACTTCTGAAAGAAACTGAGGAAGACACAAAGAGATGGAAAAATATTCCATGCTCATAGATTGGCAGAATTAATATTGTGAAAATGTCAATGTTACCCAGGGCAATTTACACGTTTAATGTAATCCCTATCAAAATACCATGGACTTTCTTCAGAGAGTTAGAACATATTATTTTAGATTTGTGTGGAATCAGTAAAGACCCCAAATAGCCAGGGGAATTTTAAAAAAGAAAACCATAGCTGGGGGCATCACAATGCCAGATTTCAGGTTGTACTACAAAGCTGTGGTCATCAAGACAGTGTGGTACTGGCACAAAAACAGACACATAGATCAATGGAACAGAATAGAGAACCCAGAAGTGGACCCTCAACTTTATGGTCAACTAATATTCGATAAAGGAGGAAAGACTATCCATTGGGAGAAAGACAGTCTCTTCAATAGATGGTGCTGGGATAATTGGACATCCACATGCAGAAGAATGAAACTAGACCACTCTCTTTCACCATACACAAAGATAAACTCAAAATGGATGAAAGATCTAAATGTGAGACAAGATTCCATCAAAATCCTAGAGGAGAACACAGGCAACACCCGTTTTGAACTCAGCCACAGTAACTTCTTGCAAGATACATCCACGAAGGCAAAAGAAACAAAAGCAAAAATGAACTATTGGGACTTCATCAAGATAAGAAGCTTTTGCACAAGCAAAGGATACAGTCAACAAAACTAAAAGACAACCTACAGAATGGGAGAAGATATTTGCAAATGACATATCAGATAAAGGGCTAGTTTCCAAGATCTATAAAGAACTTATTAAACTCAACACCAAAGAAACAAACAATCCAATCATGAAATGGGCAAAAGGCATGAACAGAAATCTCACAGAGGAAGACATAGACATGGCCAACATGCACATGAGAAAATGCTCTGCATCACTTGCCATCAGGGAAATACAAATCAAAACCACAATGAGATACCACCTCACACCAGTGAGAATGGGGAAAATTAACAAGGCAGGAAACCACAAATGTTGGAGAGGATGCGGAGAAAAGGGAACCCTCTTACACTGTTGGTGGGAATGTGAACTGGTGCAGCCACTCTGGAAAACTGTGTGGAGGTTCCTCAAAGAGTTAAAAATAGACCTGCCCTACGACCCAGGAATTGCACTGTTGGGGATTTACCCCAAAGATACAGATGCAATGAAACGCCAGGACACCTGCACCCCAATGTTTATAGCAGCAATGGCCACAATAGCCAAACTGTGGAAGGAGCCTCGGTGTCCATCGAAAGATGAATGGATAAAGAAGATGTGGTTTATGTATACAATGGAATATTACTCAGCCATTAGAAACGACAAATACCCACCATTTGCTTCCACGTGGATGGAACTGGAGGGTATTATGCTGAGTGAAGTAAGTCAATCGGAGAAGGACAAACGTTATATGTTCTCATTCATTTGGGGAATATAAATAATAGTGAAAGGAATAGAAGGGAAGGGAGAAGAAATGTGCGGGAAATATCAGGAAGGGAGACAGAACATAAAGACTCCTAACTCTGGGAAACGAACCAGGGGTGGTGGAAGGGGAGGAGGGCGGGGGGTGGGGGTGAATGGGGACGGGCACGGGGGGGGGGGGGGGCACTTGACAGGATGAGCACTGGGTGTTATTCTGTATGTTGGTTAATTGAACACCAATAAAAAATAAATTTACTTAAAAAATAATAAAAAAAATTAAAATTAAAATTAAAAAAAGAGCACCCAAAGGAGCATAAAATTTTGAGACAGCAGGTAAAAGGATAAACAATCTATATCTTAACTAGCCAAAAAGCACATCATATATTATCACAATGATTAGTAAACATAATGATAACCCTGGGAGGTAACGAATGTGGTAAAATAAGTTTAGTGAACTATGTTTAAAGAAGCTAGGAAACTTACAATCACATCAAAAGAATTTTCACCTAAAAATTAAAAACCTTAGCTATTTAAAAAGAATACATTTAGTTAGCTGAAAAATTAACTCATGTAGAATAGTTCATTCCCCAGATCTAGAATCAATCAGATAATCTCCAGTCCAGAACCACTACATATAATCTTGTTCTGCTACAATCACAAAATTGAATAATTCTAGATTATGTAGAGATTTAGACAGTATATATACTGTTTTAAAAAGTAACACCAGCTTAGAATTACATTTCTTAAACTGCAGCCAACATGGTAGTAATCCATAGAAGAAATTTATAATTAATTATTCAGAAATATAATTATACTCAATGAACCTTCAAATCTTCTTTTGTTATTCTCTTATTACTGTCAGGCTTATTCAGGTCAAAATAAAAAAAATTTTAAAGGTAATTTTATAGTTTTAAAATTTTGAAGTAGAAAGTTTCAGAAACACTGTTCTCATTTTCTAATTCTATATCAAGGCACAGCACGACTGCCCCCAGGGGAAGAACTTGGGCAGACAGTAATTGTATTTGACAGCAGCAATTACATGCAAGGTTGGAGATTAGAAGACCATTAATGTGTGTGCAGTAATTACTCTGGTATTTTCCGTTACTGTTGAGGGTCAGCTCAAAGAAAATTCATGGAAAACTTCAGCTTGGATACATTTGGTCCAAGAATTCCACCCTAAGAAAGCACATGAAGAGTATGAATACACTGGTTATAGGCACGGCAGGAATGCAGAACATTCGTTTGATAAGAAACTGATAAAGTATGGAATAGGAACAACTTACATGCAATTCTGAAAGATATTACGACCTATACCTTTCAATTAATCATGAAGAATACCATAAAAACTCATACTTAATGAATATAACTAAATGTTGATCTTTAGCACAGTTCAGATAAATTCTTTCATAACAACACTATAACAAAAGCTTACTAAAAGTATTTAGAAATTATATTGAATAGGGAGTCTTGGAAATCTGGAAACTAGAAATATCAGAAAGACAACAGAAACAGCAAAGTTATCAGAAAAATAATAGGAAGATGGTAGACTAATCACATATCCTTGGCTCCCTCTCCCTCCCTATAACATACTGGAGCAACTCAACAACTAAACAACCTGGAAAAAATTATGTGTGCACCTAAAAGGAGGGTGCAGGCGCTAAAGGCTGGAATAGAAATTTAATCTAGCAGTAAAACCCGAACATTCAGAAGCCCAACCACCTGATGAAAATAGATTCTATTAGGAAGTAGAGAGGTGTCATACCCACCACATGCTATATATGGTCCTACACATGCTTACTCTGGAAGTCCTAAACATCCTGGTAGGCTGAACTGTCCTCAATCTCCTTGTTCAAGAAGGACCTACCTATTTTCAGCATTTACCTGCAAAGTCCTAATAGAAGAAAGGTCTTGATTACCCCATTTCACTTTATCTCAGTGAGAGATCAGAGGGTCCTAGCTCACTGGCTCACGAGATTTGAAAAAAGATTACATCTGCGTTTGCCTGTGAATCTATTATTGCTCAAAAGACTTCAATAATCAGACTGTTGTTATAATCAGTAGTCAGAGAAAAATTAGTCATTTACAAAGAGAAAGAGGCTAAGATGAATCAAAATGAGTAACTTCTTTTGAGGGAGGCAAAATTAACAGAATTAAGAGAACTTTCATACTATAAAATGTTATGTACAGACACACATGAACACTGAATGTATTATTCCATAAAAGTCTGTAAACATTAATTTTTTTCAATGTTGATAATATAAATCCTAGTTTAAATACTTCTTCTACAGCATGGCTCAAAATAGCCCTTCAATGAATTAGCATGTTTCAGCAACTGCAGCACTTTCAGGAAGACAATGGAAATATATGTATTTGTTAGAACCATATTCAAAAAGCATATATGCCATATTACGAGGCACAATTTATGCTAATTAATATCCCTAACTTTTTTCAGTTCCATTCAATTCAACACAATAGTACTTTTAAGCCCTCACACTCTTAAAAACTAAGCTTATCACTGAAAGGTGTTAATCAAGGTGCCTGCCATCAAGTCACTTAGTATTTTCAGGGACTTAGGATATGTTGCCCCATAAGAAGCAAATATATCGCCACAGATAAGAAACAACATAAGACAAATAATATCAAATATTAAAATGTAAGCTATAACAATAAATGTAACATTTACAGAAAGGGGCAAATGAGTGTGGACTGGAGGTTTGTGGAGTAAACAGGAATTGATCAGGGCTAAAAAAAAAAAAAAAAAAAAACAGTACCAGAGGCATTTCAGAAAACAGTGAGTAAAGAAAGGCATACTAAATGAACATGAGGAGGCATGTCAAATGGGAGTCAAATTTACAGTACATAAAGTTAGCAGTTAAGTCTGGATTCACAACGTTAGGGACACATTACAGAGGACTTGAAAGTAAGAATTAGGGATGCCTGGGTGGGTCAGTAGTTGAGCATCTGCCTTCAGCCCAGGGCATGACTGGGATTGAGTCCCACATCAGGCTTCCTGCATGGACCCTGCTTCTCCCTCTATCTCTCTGCCACTCTCTCTCTGTGTCTCTCGTGAATAAATGAATAAAATATTTTTTAAAAAAGAATTAATAACTTAGATTTGAGTTAATGGTCCCCCAGAACTTTTATAAAACAAATTTTTGTCATTTTCCTATTAGCCTTCATTATAAAGAGGAACATATGTTCCTGTATAAAACTGTTCTTCGGGCAGCCCGGGGGGGCTCAGCAGTTTAGCGCCGCCTTCGGCCTGTGGAGTGATCCTGGAGACGTGGGATCGAGTTCCACGTCGGGCTCCCGGCATGGAGCCTGCTTCTCCCTCTGCTTGTGTCTCTGCCTCTCTCTCTGCATCTCTCTGTGTCTCTCATGAATAAATAAATAAAATCTTAAAAAACAAAAAACAAAACTGTTCTTCTCCATATGCAATACAATCACACCTAGAACATATCAAACTTTAAAACATATAGTGTCAAAAAAAATAAAAAATAGAACATACAGTGTCAAAATGTTCTAATAAAAGTAATGATTTTTTCAGAACCTCAGTAGTATAGATCACTAAAAATAATTCATATTAGAAACCCTAAAATTATTTATAGTATTAATATACTGAAAGTGACAACCTCACCAGACAATTTGGTAATACAAGAGAGAGCTTAAAATATTCCAGCTATTCAAGAGAAATCCTCTAGTATTTCAGTAATTTGGCTCAAGTTTGCCTTAAACATTTCTTCTTCTTTTTTTTTTTTAAAGATTTATTTATTTGAGAGCGAGCCTGCATGTGCGAGCAGGGACGGGGGTGGGGGGGAAGAAGCTGACTCAATAATTTAATTTATTTGTATTTTCTCCATGTATAGAATTTACTGTTCTATTTCCTAACATTTTATCCCAATTACATCCCTATGGTTTATTAAGGATATCCCTGGATGTGAGGAAACGTCAGTTCATAAAGTCAGAGACTAAAATGTTCAATCCTAGTTTAGCTGAGGAAACTCAGCTTGAATTAGCTAGGACTCACAGGTAAAGAACAGCTTAGCACCAAATATCCTGACGTTGACAGGCAAATGAGAAGGATGGTCCTTTGTGACTATTGCATTCCCAATATAAAGGTCTGTTCACTAGGGACTAGGATCTCACTAATAACTGTTAGTACATTTTTAAAAAGTGTTCTCATTCATTTTATTTAACTATAAAATACACAGTAAAAGGACTTTGGCACTCCACTTGATAATATATGTGCAATGCTAAGATCCTCAAGTTCCCTGGGGAAAAGGAAAAATTTAAGTCAATTTGTTATTTAATTTATGAATTGCTCTTCTTCAGAATTCTATTAAATGAGGGAAGGTTGTACAAAGAAAAGATTGTAATACATCTAGTTGTATTTATACAACACTCTTAGATTTTATAAAGAAAAAATCAAACACACATGATCTCAAGAAAACATTTAAATGTAGTAAACTACATGTGTTTACTCAAGATGCCATTCTGGGGGTAAAGATTTAATTTAGTAAGCTTTGACTCAAAATGTAAAATGAAGCCATTAGTGTGTTATTTATTCTAATTATATTCAATTTTAAAGTAACAAAGCAACAACATAAAATTGAAATGTAAATACAGCATATTCAAGAGGGATTTCCTGGGACTATTTATGACCATATTTCTATAAAAATATTTACTACACATATGATTTGGAAGCAGTCTCTCACAATGGGGTTGTAACCACTATAGCAATTAATAAATTTGGAGTAATTTATTTTCAAAGTACCCATATTACTTTGTCATTTAAAAGAAACTTTCGTAGAGAATGTAGTTAAATATAAATAATAAGCATTATAGTATAAGACAGTGATTTTTAAACTGCATTGGCCAAAACATTACAATTCCAAAGGAAACTTATTAGGTTCTTTCTTAAGTTATTATTAATGGAAAGCCTACTCTGAGTCTATTTTATCACTTCCAAAACTGTCAGAAGGAAGGATACTTCTAGGCCATAGCAAATAATGTCCAAGGGTTCTACAATCCTAGAAACAAAAAACCCCACTAATTTGAAAGAATTTTGTCTAGCATAGTCAACATTCAACATTTAAGATAAAACTGATAACCTAAAGTGCCAAGCACTTCAGAATATCCTCACCTAAGTGGGTTTTCCCTTTTCCTGAATTTGCCAACAAATGTTCCCATCACTACACTGATACTTGTTCCTTCTGACATTCCATCCTGGCTAATATGAGCTCTAGTAGAACCATTTTAGTAAATAAGTCCTATCTTACAATAGAGCTGAGGCAATACACTGTATTGGATACTAAAAGTTAAAGAAGAGAACCCTTCAGATACTGGTAAAACAAAACTAACATAATTGAAATTACAAGTTTAAAAGAGAAAACATCCTTGACAGAATTGTTTTTATTTTTGTATCTTGGTAAGTAAAATATACTAGAATCAATGGGATAAAAATAAACATTTTAAATATTTTATAATTATTTAAGAATGCATTTTATTTACACAGTTACTATCAGAGTGTATATTAGAATCTTATTTACATATAACATTCAGAATTCAAAAAATTTTTTAAATTTTAAGGATGTTAGACTCATACTGCTATGTAATTTTCCTACAGCAATCTAAGCCATGAAACATTTCAGTACTGTAGATACATTCACACTATTCTAAACTACCTCTTTATTTTTTCAAGTTAAGTCATAATACCTAGGTCTCCCGTGTATGAATTTTTCTAGATCTACCTTTTTTCAATTAAGGTAAAATCATTACATTAATAATTCTCAGGTAAGGGCAGCCCTGGTGGCTCAGCAGTTTAGCACTGCCTTCAGCCCAGGGCCTGATTCTGGAGACCCAGAATCGAGTCCTGTGTAGGGCTCCCTGCATGGAGCCTGCTTCTCCCTCTGCCCGTGTCTCTGCCTCTCTCTCTCTCTCTCTCTCTCTCTCATGAATAAATAAATAAAATCTTTAAAAAAAAATAATTCTCAGGTAAGAATACAAGGTCTACCAAGGAGTGGGTATTTAAATTTTTTAATATATGAATAAATTATAAAATTTAAAAGCAAGTAATTCTTTCTTTTAAAGA
This sequence comes from Vulpes vulpes, assembly GCF_048418805.1. Classification (NCBI taxonomy): domain Eukaryota; kingdom Metazoa; phylum Chordata; class Mammalia; order Carnivora; family Canidae; genus Vulpes; species Vulpes vulpes. The sequence continues at coordinate 146,357,021 of NC_132792.1, read as the reverse complement.
ACTATAAAGGGGGCAGCCCGGGTGGCTCAGTGGTTTAGCTCCACTTTCAGCCCAGGGTGTGATCCTGGAGACCCGGGATCAAGTCCCGCATCAGGCTTCTGGCATGGAGCAGGTTTCTGGCATGGAGCCTGCTTCTCCCTCTGCCTATGTCTCTGACTCTCTCTCTGTTTCTTGAATTAATAAATAAACTCTTTAAAAAAAAAAAAAAGAGCTATAAAGGGTAGTAGTCTCTGTCTCCTCACTCTATACAGAATTTTGCAATGTTCCTAAAATAACAATGAAGCCCTAGTTTGTCCACCCATGTTTTCCTAACCAATGACCCATACACATTAAACTTCTCTCCATTTTCTGAATATGCCATCCTCTTTTATACTTCCACTCTGCACCTTCTGCCTCTACCCAAAAATGCAACTCTATCCTCTTCTTCCTCTAATAAAACTACTCATACCATGAGACGTAGGTAACCTCCAGGGCTTTCCAATGGTCAACAAGCAGATAATCATTCTTGTGATTCCAGGACCATCCCTGTACTTAAAATATTGTTAGTATTCTCCCACTCCATGACAATTATCAGTTTAAATGTTTTTTTTTTCTCTTTCACTAGATTTGGCTCTGAGAAAAAGGATTATGCCTTATTTATTTCGGTAGCCTCAAATCTAGCACTAATGCCAGGCATGTTGACTAAATAAAAAATAAGCAAGCAAAGGAACATATTATTAAATCTTTCTTTGTAACTCAGTAGCTATAGTGTAGTACTACAGTGCAATGTACAGAAATGCAATACTTTGTATGCTACTCCAATATCCACTGAATTAGATAATCTCATGATTTAGAAGAACATTTTAAAAATATATAAATTATTAACATAATGAATAAAAAGTAAATAATAAAAGTGAAACAATGCTTTAATAAATAGTTTAAACCATGTCTTTACATTTAACCATTTTCAAACATTTCAGTTTTTTAAAAGATTTTATTTATTCACTTATTTGGAGGAGAGGGACACACAACCAGAGAGGGGGAGAGGGAGAGGAAGAGGGAATGAATCTCAGGCAAACTCTGTGCAGGACCCTGAGATCATGACCTGAGCTGAAACCAAGAGTTGGATGCTTAACCGACTGAGCCATCTGGGTGTGCCCATTTTCAACTTTCAAAGTTGAGGCATCATTTTATTTTATATAGTAACAAAAATACCAACCAAATTTTCCTAAGTATCTTTTTATCTAAGTCTAGTCACAGATGATAGTTCTACTACCTAATTTGGATTAATATAGACAGTATTTAAATTTTCTAAATCAAAATTTTTTAAGGTTCATAGGCTGTTGGCAGTCACTGGGAATCTATAAAGTGATCTGTAGGTTGGCAGTTTGATTATAATGCTCATTCAACAAGAGCCTGACACTTCCCCAATATTTGCTGGTTTTCTCAACTTGTTAAAGAAATTAATGATATATTATTGGGCATATTTAACAATTACAGTGAATCTTCATTAAAATATACCTTTAATTAATAGTTTGCCTATGCACAAAAAACAAGACTATGAATGCCAATAACTCTTAAGAAATACTTTCTAATTGTCTAGAAAACTTGCGCTTCTAAGTAATTTACTTGTATTTTCTAGTAGTTATAATAAAGATTAACTAGCTTTTACTATTTATAAATAAAAGTTGAAAAACCTATACAGAGAACATCAGTGATGACTTAGAATAAAAATCCGTGTAAAGGAGATAACACTCTCAAATACCAAGAAACTTGCCATGCATTTTACAGAGATTCTTTACTCTAGACCCTATCTAATTACTTGTGGTCTTAAGCTATTCATTTATAAGTTGGCTAAAGTAACCAGTAAACACTCCTTTGGGGCATATCATTTGTAATAGTGATTTATTAGTCTGCTGCCTCCTGGTATTGGTCTGACCCTGAGTTTATAATTAGGCTGCATAATGTGGATACAGAATGGTGGCTCACCATCTCACTTTATGAAAGGGTATGAACATATAAAATGGAATGGTTTAATTAAATGAATTGAGAATGCTGATTTCACCTATAGAGCTTTAAAACATTATTATTTAGCAACATCATAATAATATGTTTTAAAAGCTTGTAGCTACAAGAATTCTGTATTGTGTATAAATATATTATTTCTCATTTATTAATTAATTCAACTTACAGTTACTCCTAACTGGGAGTACAATGGTGATGTAAACAGATAAATGTTTTCTTTATCTTCTGGAGCTTAAAATTCAGAGAATGGAAGAGAAAAGTATTAACAGTCAATTATAATGTAAGTAGATACATGCAAGCTAAAGAAAAAGTGTAATCTACATAGATTTAAAAGTTACAT